>NC_052155.1:141339750-141655738 GCF_902713615.1 Scyliorhinus canicula
AGGAAAGGTTGATTAGAGTGGAGGACTGACATGTCCCTGTGAAAATGAGGAATAGAAATGGCAAGATTAGGGAACCATGGATGACGGACGGAATTGTGAGACTAGCTAACATGAAAAAGGAAGCATACATAAGATCTAGGCGACTTAAAACGGATGACGCTTTGGAGGAATATCGGGAAAGTAGGACAAATCTCAAACGCGCAATAAAGAGGGCGAAAAGCGGTCATGAAATATCTTTGGCTAACAGGGTTAAGGAAAATCCCAAAGCCTTTTATTCGTATATAAGGAGCAAGAGGGTAACTAGAGAAAGGATTGGCCCACTCAAAGACACAAGAGGGAATTCATGCGTGGAGTCAGAGGAAATGGGTGAGATTCTTAATGAGTACTTTGCATCTGTATTCACCAAGGAGAGGGACATGACGGATGTTGAGGTTAGGGATGGATGTTTAAATACTCTAGGTCAAGTCGGCATAAGGAAGGGAGAGGCTTTGGGCATTAAGCTGGACAAGTCCCCAGGTCCGGATGGGATCTATCCCAGGTTACTGAGGGAAGCGAGGGACGAAATAGCTGGGGCCTTAACAGAATTGCTAATGTTGTCTTTGTTTAAGAAAGGTTGCAGGGATAATCCAGGGAACTATAGACCTCTGAGCTTGACGTCAATGGTAGGCAAACTGTTGGAGAAGATACTGAGGGATAGGATCTATTCACATTTGGAAGAAAATAGACTTATCAGTGATAGGCAGCATGGTTTTGTGCAGGGAAGGTCATGCCTTACAAACCTAATAGAATTCTTTGAGGAAGTGACAAAGTTGATTGATGAGGGAAGGGCTGTAGATGTCATATACATGGACTTCAGTCAGGCGTTTGATAAAGTTTCCCATGGCAGTTGATGGAAAAAGTGAAGTCGTATGGGGTTCAGGGTGCACTAGCTAGATGGATAAAGAACTGGCTGGGCAACAGGGGACAGAGAGTAGTGGTGGCAGGAGTGTCTCAAAATGGAGAAAGGTAACTAGTGGTGTTCCACAGGGATCCGTGCTCGGACCACTGTTGCTTGTGATATGCATAAATTATCTGGACGAAGGTATAGGTGGCCTGATGAGCAAGTTTGCAGATGATACTAAGATTGGTGGCATTGCAGATAGCGAGGAGGACTGTCAGAGAATACAGCAAAATATAGATAGATTGGAGAGTTGGGCAGAGAAATGGCAGATGGAGTTCAATCCAGGCAAATGCGAGGTGATGAATTTTGGAAGATCAAATTCAAGAACGGACCATACGGTCAATGGAAGAGTGCTGGGGAAAATTGATGTACAGAGAGATCTGGGAGTTCAGGTCCATTGTACCCTGAAGGTGGCAACGCAGGTTGATAGAGTGGTCAAGAAGGCATACAGCATGCTTGCCTTCATCGGACGGGGTATTGAGTACAAGAGTCGGCAGGTCATATTACAGTTGTATAGGACTTTGGTTAGGCCACATTTGGAATACTGCGTGCAGTTCTGGTCGCCACATTACCAGAAGGATGTGGATGCTTTAGAGAGGGTGCAGAGGAGGTTCACCACGATGTTGCCTGGTATGGAGGGTGCTAGCTATGAAGAAAGGTTGAGTCGATTAGGATTGTTATCGTTGGAAAGACGGAGGTTGAGGGGGGACTCGATTACGGTCTACAAAAGTATGATAGGTATGGACAGGGTGGATAGCAACAAGCTTTTTCCAAGATTGGGGGTGTCAATTACAAGGGGTCACGATATCAAGGTAAGAGGGGGAAAGTTTAAGGGAGATGTGCGTGGAACATTTTTGTATGCAGAGGGTGGTGGGTGCCTGGAACGCTTTGCCAGCGGAGGTGGTAGAGGCGGGCACGATAGCATCATTTAAGATGCATCTAGACAGATATATGAATGGGCGGAGAACAGAGAGAAGTCGACCTTGTAAAATAGACAACGGGTTTAGATAAAGGATCTGGATCGGCGCAGGCTGGGAGGGCCGAAGGGTCTGTTCCTGTGCTGTAGTTTTCTTTCTTTGTTTTGTTTTTTTGTTTATCTACCCATATAAATTGATAACCCTTCCTGATAACAGAGTGTGCACCTCGTGGAATTTAGGTCTTGTTCCTGATAATCTGGAATTTAGCAGAAGGCAACTCATTTCAAACATTCTCAGTTCCCAACAAATGTGAAAAGTAATCTGCTTTCATAAAAAACAGATCTAGGCCTCTCCTATCCATCAGCAATATTGTTCTTCCAATTCTCAGGTTAATAATTTACCTTTCTGCCTTTCTCGCCGTAAAGGTCTTCACTTCCAGATCCAATTTCTCCTTTAGGACCTGGCAGGCTGTGGTCATCCTCTGCACCGCTTTGGCCAGGAGATCCTAGATACAAGCTCAATTCAGTAAATTAACATTAAAACTTGTATGAAGGGGAAATCATTAGCTCTCATGTCACAGTGATTCTTTCTTGGTAAATTAAAAAAATATCTTTTTAATGGCACTTTAAAAATTATATACATTGCTGTTCGTTTTCATTTATTGTACAGTACAAAAGGGCTTCTTCTTAGGTTTCTCTATTTACAGTCTGTTTTCTTGGTAAATTAAGATTTTATTCCAAAGTAACGAGGAAAGAGTAATTCCCTCGTGCAACTAGCCCCACGGATACTTTAAAAAAATATATTTTTATTCAAATGTTCAAATTTTAACAATTAAACATATAAAACACATAACATTTACAAAATAGAAGTTCCTAACCCTACCCCAACCAACTTTCCCCCACCTTCCCCTCAGCAGTTGACATCAACCAGCTCCTCTGTTATGCTCCTGTATTATGCTCCTCTTGCTCAATGTGGGAGCTCAGGGAAGTGGCTGGTTCCTGGTTCCTTCACATGCGGGAAGTGTGTCAAGCTGCAGCTCTTGTTAGACCGCATGACGGCTCTGGAGCTGCGGATTGACTGACTTTGGAGCATCCGCGATGCTGAGGAGGTTGTGGATAGCACGTTTAGCGAATTGGTCACACCACAGATTAGGATTGCTGAGGGAGCAAGGGAATGGGTGACCAAAAGGCAGAGACAAAGCAGGAAGGCAGTGCAGGTGTCCCCTGCGGTCATCTCCCTCCAAAGCAGGTATACCATTTTGGTTACTGTTGGGGGAGATGGCTCACCAGGGGAAGGCAGCAGTAGCCAGGTTCATGGCACAGTGGCTGGCTCTGCTGTACAGAAGGGAGGGAAAAAGAGTGGAAGGTCTATAGTCATAGGGGATTCAATTCTAAGGGGAGTAGATAGGTGGTTCTGTGGTCAAAAACAGGACTCCCGAATGGTATGTTGCCAGCAGGTGCACGGGTCAGGGATGTCTCAGATTGGCTGCAGAACATTCTGAAGGGGGAGGGTGAACAGCCAGTTGCCATAGTGCATATAGGCACCAATCGGTAAAAAAACATGATGAGGTCTTACAAGCAGAATTTAGGGAGTTAAGAGCCAAGTTAAAAAGTCGGACCTCAGATGTAGTAATCTCAGGATTGCTACCAGTGCCACGTGGTAGTCAGAGTAGAAATGAAAGAATAGGCAGGAGGAATGCCTGGATTGAGAGATGGTGCAGGAGGGAGGGGTTCAGATTTTTGGGACATTGGGACCGGTTCTGGGGGAGATGGGACTACTACAAATTGGACGGTCTACACCTGGGCCAGACTGGAACCGATGTCCGTGGGGCTGCTTTTGCTAACGCTGTTGGGGAGGGTTTAAACTAATGTGGCAGGGGGATGGGAACCAAATGAGGAGGTTAGTGGACAGTAAGGAGGTAGTAACTAAAGCCTGTAAGGAACTAGATCATGAAGTCAGCGTGACTAAGGGGAAAAGTAGGCAGGGTGCAGATGATGGACGCAAAGGGACTGGTGGTCTGAGGTGCATTTGTTTTAATCGAAAAAGTGTAGTAGGTAAGGCAGATGAATTTAGGGCTTGGATTAGTACCTGGGAGTATGATGTTATTGACTGAGGGAAGGGCATGATTGGCAACTAAATATCCCAGGATATCTATGCTTCAGGCAAGATAGAGAGGGAGGTAAAAGGGGTGGAGGAGTTGCATTACTGGTCAGAGAGGATATCACAGCTGTGCTGAATGAGGGCACTATGGAGGATTCGAGCACTGAGGTGATATGGGCAGAGCTCAGAAATAGGAAGGGCGCGGTAACAATGTTGGGGCTGTACTACAGACTTCCCAACAGCGAGCGTGAGATAGAGGTACAAAGATGTAAATAGATTATGGAAAGCTGCAGGAGCAATAGGGTGATGGTGATCGGAGATTTTAATGTTTCCAACATTGACTGGGATACACTTAGTGTCAGAGGTCTAGATGGAGCAGAATTTGTAAGGAGCATCCAGGAGGTTTTTCTAGAGCAGTATGTAAATAGTCCAACTCTGGAAGGGGCCATACTGGACCTGGTGTTGGGGAATGAGCCCGGCCGGTGGTTGAAGTTTCAGTCGGGGATTACTTTGGGAATAGTGATCTCAATTCCATAAGTTTTAGAATACTCATGGACAAAGACGAGACTGGTCCAAAAGGAAGAGTGCTAAATTGGGGGAAGGGAACTATACCAAAATTTGGCAGGAGCTGGGGAATGTGGATTGGGTGCAGCTGTTTGAGGGTAAATTCACATTTGATAGATGGGAGGCTATTAAAGAGAGGTTGATTAAAGTGCAGGACAGACATGTTCCTGTGAAAATGAGGGTTAGAAATGGCAAGATTAGGGAACCATGGATGACAGGTGAAATTGTGAGACTAGCTAAGAGGAAAAAGGAAGCATACATAAGGTCTAGGCGACTGAAGACAGAAGAAGCTTTGGAAGAATATCGGGAATGTAGGACTAATCTGAAACGAGGAATCAAGAGGGCGAAAAGGGGTCATGAAATATCTTTGGCTCACAGGGTTAAGAAAAATCCCAAAGACTTTTATTCGTATATAAGGAGCAAGAGGGTAACTAGAGAAAGGGTTGGCCCACTCAAGGACAAGTAGGAAAGTTATGCATGGAGTCAGAGAAAATGGCTGAGATTCTTAACGAGTACTTTGCATTGATATTCACTGAGAAGAGAGACATGACGGATGTTGAGGTTAGAGATAGATGTTTGATTACTCTAGGTCAAGCCGGCATAAGGAGGGAGGATGTGTTGGGTATTCTAAAAGGCATGAAGGTGGACAAGTCCCCAGGTCCGGATGGGATCTCTCCCAGGTTACTGAGGGAAGTGAGAGAGGAATTAGCTGGGGCCTTAACAGATATCTTTGCAGCATCTTTGAACACGGGTGAGGTACCGGAGGACTGGAGAATTGCTAATGTTGTCCCCTTGTTTAAGAAGGGTAGCAGGGATAATTCAGATAATTATAGACCGGTGTGCCTGACATCAGTGGTAGGGAAGCTGCTGGAGAAGCTACTGAGGGATAGGATCTATTCCTATTTGGAAGAAAATGGGCTTATCAGTGATGAGCAACATGGTTTTGTGCAGGGAAGGTCATGTCTTACCAACTTAATAGAATTCTTTGAGGAAGTGAAAGGGACTGTTAGTGAATACAGCAGAATATAGATCTACAGCAGAAAAAACTAAAAGGGCGACAGTACAAGGTACAGTGACTGAGGGCAGCTCAGTGAATAGGCCCAGTAATAACAAAAGGAATAAAACTGGAGATGTTAAGATTCAAATCAGAGGTAAAAAAAACAACATAAGTGTACTTTACCTGAATGCTCGTAGTATTCGGAATAAAGTAAATGAGTTGATGGCACAAATCATCGTAAATGACTATGATTTAGTGGCCATTACTGAAACATGGTTAAAGAATGGTCACGACTGGGAGTTAAATATCCGAGGGTATCAAACTATTCGGAAGGACAGAGTGGATGGTAAGGGAGGTGGTGTTGCTCTGTTATTTAAGGATGACATCCGGGCAATAGTAAGGGATGACACCGGTGCTACGGAGGATAAGGTTGAATCCATTTGGGTGGAAATCAGGAATAGTAAGGCGAAAAAGTCACTGATAGGAGTAGTCTATCGGCCACCAAATAGTAACGATATGGTGGGGCAGGCAATAAACAAAGAAATAACTGATGCATGTAGAAATGGTACAGCAGTTATCATGGGGGATTTTAATCTACATGTCGATTGGTTTAACCAGGTCGGTCAAGGCAACCTTGAGGAGGAGTTTATAGAATGTATCCGCGATAGTTTCCTAGAACAGTATGTAATGGAACCTACGAGGGAACAAGCGGTCCTAGATCTTGTCCTGTGTAATGAGACAGGATTGATTCATGATCTCATAGTTAGGGATCCTCTCGGAAGGAGCGATCACAATATGGTGGAATTTAAAATACAGATGGAGGATGAGAAAGTAAAATCAAATACTAGTGTTTTGTGTTTAAACAAAGGAGATTACAAGGGGATGAGAGAAGAACTATCTAAGGTAGACTGGGAGCTAAGACTTTATGGTGGAACAGTTGAGGAACAGTGGAGAACCTTCCAAGCGATTTTTCACAGTGCTCAGCAAAGGTTTATACCAACAAAAAGGAAGGACGGAAGAAAGAGGGAAAATCGACCGTGGATATCTAAGGAAATAAGGGAGAGTATCAAATTGAAGGAAAAAGCATATAAAGTGGCAAAGATTGCTGGGAGATTAGAGGACTGGGAAATCTTTAGGGGGCAACAGAAAGCTACTAAAAAAGCTATAAAGAAGAGTAAGATAGAGTATGAGAGTAAACTTGCGCAGAAAATAAAAACAGACAGTAAAAGTTTTTACAAATATATAGAGCATAGAACATAGAGCAGTACAGCACAGAACAGGCCCTTCGGCCCTCGATGTTGTGCCGAGCCATGATCACCCTACTCAAACCCACGTATCCACCCTATACCCGTAACCCAACAACCCCCCCCCCCCCAACCTTACTTTTTAGGACAATACGGGCAATTTAGCATGGTCAATCCACCTAACCTGCACATCTTTGGACTGTGGGAGGAAACCGGAGCACCCGGAGGAAACCCACGCACACACGGGGGGGACATGCAGACTCCACACAGGCAGTGACCCAGCCGGGAATCGAACCTGGGACCCTGGAGCTGTGAAGCATTTATGCTAACCACCATGCTACCGCGCTGCCCCAAATAAGACAAAAAAGAGTGGCTAAGGTAAATATTGGTCCTTTAGAGGATGAGAAGGGAGTTGAATTTTAATAATGGGAAATGAGGAAATTGCTGAGGAACTGAACAGGTTTTTTGGGTCGGTCTTCACAGTGGAAGACACAAATAACATGCCAGCGACTGATAGAAATGAGGCTATGACAGGTGAGGACCTTGAGAGGATTGTTATCACTAAGGAGGGAGTGATGGGCAAGCTAATGGGGCTAAAGGTAGACAAGTCTCCTGGCCCTGATGGAATGCATCCCAGAGTGCTAAAAGAGATGGCTAGGGAAATTGCAGATGCACTAGTGATAATTTACCGAAATTCACTAGACTCTGGGGTGGTCCCGGTGGATTGGAAATTAGCAAACGTGACGCCACTGTTTAAAAAAGGAGGTAGGCAGAAAGCAGGAAATTATAGGCCAGTGAGCTTAACTTCGGTAGTAGGGAAGATGCTGGAATCTATCATCAAGGAAGAAATTGCGAGGCATCTGGATAGAAATTGTCCCATTGGGCAGACGCAGCATGGGTTCGTAAAGGGCAGGTCATGCCTAACTAATTTAGTGGAATTTTTTGAGGACATTACCAGTGCAGTAGATAACGGGGAGCCGATGGATGTGGTATATCTGGATTTCCAGAAAGCCTTTGACAAGGTGCCACACAAAAGGTTGCTGCATAAGATAAAGATGCATGGCATTAAGGGTAAAGTAGTAGCATGGATAGAGGATTGGTTAATTAATAGAAAGCAAAGAGTTGGGATAAATGGGTGTTTCTCTGGTTGGCAATCAGTAGCTAGTGGTGTCCCTCAGGGATCCGTGTTGGGCCCACAATTGTTCACAATTTACATAGATGATTTGGAGTTGGGGACCAAGGGCAATGTGTCCAAGTTTGCAGATGACACTAAGATGAGTGGTAAAGTGAAAAGTGCAGAGGATACTGGAAGTCTGCAGAGGGATTTGGATAGGTTAAGTGAATGGGCGAGGTGGCAGATGGAATACAATGTTGACAAATGTGAGGTTATCCATTTTGGTAGGAATAACAGCAAACGGGATTATTATTTAAACGATAAAATATTAAAGCATGCCGCTGTTCAGAGAGACTTGGGTGTGCTAGTGCATGAGTCACAGAAGGTTGGTTTACAAGTGCAACAGGTGATTAAGAAGGCAAATGGAATTTTGTCCTTCAGTGCTAGAGGGATGGAGTTTAAGACTAGGGAGGTTATGTTGCAATTGTATAAGGTGTTAGTGCGGCCACACCTGGAGTATTGTGTTCAGTTTTGGTCTCCTTACTTGAGAAAGGACGTACTGGCGCTGGAGGGTGTGCAGAGGAGATTCACTAGGTTAATCCCAGAGCTGAAGGAGTTGGATTATGAGGAGAGGTTGAGTAGACTGGGACTGTACTCGTTGGAATTTAGAAGGATGAGGGGGGATCTTATAGAAACATTTAAAATTATGAAGGGAATAGATAGGATAGATGCGGGCAGGTTGTTTCCACTGGCGGGTGACAGCAGAACTAGGGGACATAGCCTCAAAATAAGGGGAAGTAGATTTAGGACTGAGTTTAGGAGGAACTTCTTCACCCAAAGGGTTGTGAATCTGTGGAATTCCTTGCCCAGTGAAGCAGTTGAGGCTCCTTCATTACATGTTTTTAAGGTAAAGATAGATAGTTTTTTGAAGAATAAAGGGATTAAGGGTTATGGTGTTCGGGCCGGAAAGTGGAGCCGAGTCCACAAAAGATCAGCCATGATCTAATTGAATGGCGGAGCAGGCTCGAGGGGCCAGATGGCCTACTCCTGCTCCTAGTTCTTATGTTCTTATGTTCTTATGTAGATTGGAGAGTTGGGCGCAGAAATGGCAGATGGAGTTCAATCCGGGAAAATGTGAGGTGATGCATTTTGGAAGATCCAATTCAAGAGCGAACTATACGGTAAATGAAAAAGCCCTGGAGAAACTTGATGTACAGAGAGATCTGGGTGTTCAGGTCCATTGCACCCTGAAGTTGGCTGTGCAGGTCGATAGAGTGGACAAGAAGGCATACTACATGCTTTCCTTCATCGGAAGGGGTACTGAGTACAAGAGTTGGCAGGTCATGTTACAGTTGGGTTCGACTTTGGTTCGGCCACATTTGGAATATTGCGTACAGTTCTGGTCACCACATTACCAAAAGGTTGTGGATGCTTTGGAGAAGGTGCAGAGGAGGTTTACCAGGATATCGCCTGGTATGGAGGGCGCTAGCTATGAAGAGAAGTTGAGTAGATTAGGCTTATTTTCATTAGAAAGACAGAGGTTGAGGGGGGACCTCACTGAGGTCTACAAAGTCATGAGAGGTATAGACAGCTTGGTTAGCAAGAAGCTTTTTACCAGAGTGGGGGACTCAATTACTAGGGGTCACGATTTCAAGGTAAGAGGGGAAAAGTTTAAGGGAGATATGCGTGGAAAGTTCTTTATGCAGAGGGTGGTGGGTGCCTGGAACGCATCGACAGATACATGAATGGGCAGGGAGCAGAGGGATACAGATCCTTGGAAAATAGGCGACAGTTTTAGATAGAGGATCTGGATCGGCGCAGGCTTGGAGGGCCGAAGGACCTGTTCCTGTGCTGTAATTTTTCTTTGCTCTTAGTTCTTTGTTCCTCAAAATGCAATTAAAACAAACCCCATCTCAGTAATAGCTTCATTGAGAATTTGGAGGCAGTTTCGACAGTACTTCGGGTTGGTGGCAGCTCGGCTCATCCCGGGCGGAGAATCGCTGGGGGGGAGTGGGGGGGGGGCGCCGTTGAGCGGCCCCCGACCGGCGCCGTGCTGACCGCATCGGTGCCAATGCCGTCGATTCTCCGTTCTCCGGAGAATCGGCGGACCAGTGTCGGGGCGGCGTGGTGCGAATGACGCCCGGCCCAGCGATTCTCCGGCCCCGTAGTGAGAGAATCCCGTCCATAGAGTGTGCCTTGGTCACATCCAGTGCAGCATGCTGAAAGCAAGGTGCCCTCTCCCTTGTCTGCTGAGACATCTTTTCAATCCTTCCATAGATCATAGAATTTACAGTGCAGAAGGAGGCCATTCGGCCCATCAAGTCTGCACCGGCTCTTGGAAAGAGCACCCTTCCCAAGTCCACAACCCCACCGTATCCCCATAACCCAGTAATCCCACCCAACACAAAGAGCAATTTTGGACACTAAGGGCAATTTAGCATGGCCAATCCACCTAACCTGCACATTTTTGGACTGTGGGAGGAAACCGGAGCACCCGGAGGTAACCCACGCACACACGGGGAGAACGTGCAGACTCCGCACAGGCAGTGACCCAAGCCAGGAATCGAACCTAGGACCCTGGAGCTGTTAAGTAATTGTGCTATCCACAATGCTACCGTGCTGCCCAGATGTGAAGACACTATGGCATACAAGTTATTGGGTTTTTACAGATCTCAAAATCTATATGGTCTTATGGTAACAGATTGGGGAGAGTTAGCTCTGAAGGTAGTTACAATTGGAACTGTTTAATAATACTGTGTAAAGCCATTGTCAGAATTAAGTGCAATTATAGTTTACTTTTTATTTCTATTTCATAATAACCATTTAATTTCATAAAATGATTATAAGGAGTTGGGGACATCATTTCTGGATTTCAAACCTCTCCTCATACTGTACAAATTGAGGATAGTTGAGGGTGCTTGCTTCAACTTTCCCTTCTGGATTTGAATAACTCAGCATTTACCATCAGCCGAGCCCTTAAAAGAGAACAAAGGAGTAACATGGGAGCAACACCGGATCCACTTGGCCCAACACTGCGTCTGAAAATGTGAGACCCTCAATTTCAATGGGCGCAAGCAGATTGCAAATTGCAATTGCCATGCCAACAAACCAGGCAGACCATGTTCCAGCCTGTTGATTGCTGAGTCCACTCAGACATCCAAGGTCTCTTTCAGTTTTCTCCTTCCTATTTTAACCTCAGTCATGAAAGAAATGCATTATTTATTTTTCCTTCCAATGTGCAGTACTTTGTCCATTTTTTCTATTGTGTCAGCCGCGGCTCGAAATCAGAAAAAGATTGTGGCGTCAAATCCAACAGGAAAATCTAGGCTGACACTCCGGTACTGAGGCAGTGCTGCCCTGTTAAAGGTACCTTTAAATTGGGGCCCCTCCTGCTCTCTCAGGTAAAGGTAAATGATATAATTGTGCCATTTTGAATTGTCAATTGACATCACAAACCAACAGACTATCTGAACTTGATCACATTGATGTTTATGGGAACTTACTGTGGAACAATTTACTGCTGTGCTGCCGACATTACAATTGTGACCACACTCGCTTCTTTGTTGAGTGCTTTGGGACATTCATTGGTCATGAAAGGAGCTATATAAATGCAAGTCTTTTCTATTTGGGGCATTTTGGGATACAGCATATGACTAATTTGAGACAGGGAAATATGCTAAACAGAATGCTTGGGAGGGACTGATAATTTTGTGCCCAAGGATCCAAAAGCTATCCACCACTGGGAATTTTCCTTGCCTTCAGTCTGTTTGTTGTAGCATGGTAGCATAGTGGATAGCACTGTGGCTTCACAGCGCTAGGGTCCCAGATTCGATTCCCAGCTTGGGTCGGTGTGGAGTCTGCACTTTCTCCCTGTGTGTGCGTGGGTTTCCTCTGGGTGCTCCGGTTTCCTCCCACAGTCCAAAGACGGGCAGGTTAGGTGGATTGGCCATGCTAAATTGTCCAAAGATGTGCGGGTTAGGTGGATTGTCCAAAGATGTGGGGTTAGGTGGATTGGCCATGCTAAATTGCCCGTAGTGTCCTAAAAAGTAAGGTTAAGGGGGGGGTTGTTGGGTTACGGGTATAGGGTGGATGCGTGGGTTTGAGTAGGGTGATCATTGCTCAGCACAACATCGAGGGCCGAAGGGCCTGTTCTGTGCTGTACTGTTCTATATTCTATAAATTGCCGTTAGTGTCCAAAAGGGTTGGGATGGGTTATTGGGTTAGGATCCAATGACGTAAAAGGTTCATTGGCTTTATTCTGTCTGGCAGGGTGAGTGCAACAATTAACCCTCACTAGGGGTTTGGGTATTCAGCCTCCAGCAGACACTCCAGCTGAGGAACCTGAGGCCACATGCTGCTCCTCTATATGGGAGGGGTGTGTTCCCAAAGCACTGACCCCTCAGCAAGGTTCAGAACCATAGTATGGCTGAGGATCTGACAGCACTGGGATATGCAAGCTCCCATGTCCATGAGTCCCACCTGCACCAGAATGGGCTTTGACAAATGAGCTCCTCGATTGAGAAAGTGGCCATTCTAATGCAAAGCCACATGCAGCAGCGCTCAGAGTGGATCAGAAGCAGCGCACTGACGTTAAAAAGATGCGTGCTACATTGTGTGGCATGGCCTGGTCAGTGGCGCTGATACGGCACAGAGATGTTTAGAGGGTATGCCAGCTGGTAGCTCCCTCCAGCTATTTGAAGTGCAAGCTAAGGGCTGAGGCCATCACCAAGGAATTTGAGGGTCGCACACATCTTGGGGTTGTTGGGGGGCCATCATTATCCAGGATTGCCTGCCCATCTCGCTGAAGTACCATGCATGCAGCAGGGCCCCTTGACAGAGGCTGCCCGTGTAAAATTTCCGCGGCATCAGCCTGTGGAGATCGCAAAACTGGCATCTGCACGACGAGTACGACTGCCACGTGCACCTCAGCCACAAGCGGAAATAACTGAGTGGGCTGCCTCCTCCTTATCTGAGGCCACTTGGGGATCACAGCATTAAAAATGTCTGAGAGCTGAGCCCACCACATAATGCTGAGCACTGTCAATTTGCTGGTGATAAAAGCAGAAGTTTGCTCCTCCTCCCATAATAAGAGAATAAAAATACAGCAGGATTATTCACAAATATCAGATACCAACACCAATTCCAGCTTTTTCGCAGTCCACAAAATGCAATGTCTTCCCAACTTGTTCAAATTAATTCCACAGCTCAATGCAAACTTGGGCCAATACATAAGGATAAGGAGTAGACACCTCCAACCTGCTCTGCCATTTGATAAGATATTCACAGATCTGGTTATGACCTCAACTCCACTTTCCTGTCTAACCCCTTGGCTCCTTTGTCAATCAAGAATCCATCTAACTCTGCTTTAAAAATGTAAATGACCAACTTTTTAAAAATAAATTTAGAGTACCCAATTATTTGTTTTTCCAATTAAGGGGCAATTTAGTGTGGCCAATCCACCTACCCTGCACATCTTTGGGTTGTGGGGGTGAGATCCATGCAAATAAGGGGAGAATGTGCAAACTCCACACGGACACATTGCCAGCTTTAAAATTTGTTCCCTACCTGAACCCCTGAACCAAGTAAATTGAAACACAAAACTAACGGAGTGAATTCCACCTGGAATCTATCCTGACAGTGCGGCACAGCGGCACAATGTTTATTTATCACAGTTGCCTCACAACAGCAGGGACCCATGTTCAATTCGGGCCTTGGGTGACCGCGTGGAGTTTGCACCTTCTCCCCGTGTCTGCGTGGGTTTCCTCTGGGTGCTCCAGTTTCTTCCCACAGTCCAAAGGTGTGCAGGTTAGGTTAAGGGATTAGGGCAGGGTTTGGATCAGAGGATTGGTGCAAACACGATGGGCCGAATGGCCTCCTTCTGCACAGTACGAATTCTAAATAGCATTTCCTGGAACACCACTTGTGCAGGGGGTTTCAGAATCTTGTTGTGAAATATTGTTTTATGGGTGCAATATTTCAATCCACCATCAGGGGGAGGGTTATACAGTTGAACTTCCACTTGATTGCAGCCAGCAGAATACCAGAAGCATTTTCCTTGATTTTCTTCTTAATTCTTACCGTCAAATGCAAAATCTGCCATGCACCAGCACAAATGGGAAGCATTTTTTTAAAAAAACCTTTCAAAATATTCCCTGATATGTTTCAGTGCCTGCTTAATACTGCTGAAAATGGATTTATCACAAAGCCTATGCATGTTTAATCACAGGTCCAATCTAGCACTCGAGGAGTAATCCGATTTTAAATGACTTTAAAAAACCATTTGCTTGTTACATTGGGATAGTCGGTCAATTAAAAAGAATATTCCATTTTTTTATTGAAATTTTCCTGTTAAGTCACCTTGCCTCTGGAGCATTCAGCTTAATTTGAGGAATTTCCTTGAAGACTTGCAGACAGCAGAATCCTGTGTGGATGGGGGTATAAGTGGAGCAGTTTTGTGTGCGGAGCTGGCTTCCAGTGCACGGTTTCTAATCTAATGGAAAAGATCATGGAAGCCTGAACTGAGTGTTCATGTACTTGCACTGGAAATTCCCACATTTGTTAAACCGGTTAAGTCGATTTTGAAGTAAGTTAAACCAAAATAAAATTTCAGATCAATCATGCCATAAAGTATGCAAAGCTCTGCTTTCAGCTCAGCAGTCAGGAACCCTGAGGGAAGACATCGTTGCTCCTGTTTTCCAGCAGTGCCTTACAACAGCAACAGGGAGTGTTAGAACTATTGTAAAGATACTGCAAGAAATACCATTTTTGGAATCAAGACAAGAAAATGATTACTATCGTACCTGTTGTTGCCTTTACTCCAATGTCTACTTCTTGAAGTAGCATCTTTCCCGAAGTGCTTGATATAATCACATCCTGGAGTACAGATTCCCGTTGTCCGGATGAACCCTCAATTCCCTCGGTGACAGAAGCTTCAGTTGGCGGCTCTTTGACTGGCTCACTGAGCAAATGGTCATCAATTACCTAAAAGTGCCAAAAAGTGTCAGCAATCTGCATCAATATCTTCTTCTTCATTTCTTTCTCATATCTTCCAACGTATTTGTCTGTTCCTATGTCCAGTTTGTCCTGGTACAGCTCACTAACCCGTCACCTTTAGCCTTGAGGGGCACCACTCCATATGAAGCACAGCTGACCAGGGGAAACTCTTACTGCTTGTCACAGACCTACAGGAAGTATTTACAGACCTGTTGGTCACATTATAAGCACACCTTCTGCGGCCATCAAGTCCTGAAGTGACACTTGAACCCAGAACCACCAGCTCGGAAACTACCCACTGTGCCACAAGACGTCCCTCCATAAATATAGGTGTCTCAAGAATTGAAATCGATGGGCAAATTAATTCTAAGGCTGACGAGGCAGGGATGAGGGGGAAGCAGGGAGGAGGTATTAGGTGGGGTGAACATTACAGAAAGGATGTAAATGCTCTGGAGAGGGTGCAGATAAGAACAGAAGAACATAAGAACTAGGAGCAGGAGTAGGCTATCTGGCCCCATGAGCCTGCTCCATCATTCAATATGATCATGGCTGATCTTTTTGTGGACTCAGCTCCAGAGCTATTAGAATGTTGCCAGAGCTGGAGAATTGTAGCTACGAGGAGAGATTGGAGAAGTTGGGGTTGTTTTCATAGAATCATAAAATTTAAAGTGCAAAAGGAGGCCATTAGGCCCATCGAGTCTGCACCAGCCCTGGAAAAGAGCACCCTACTTAAGCCCACACCCACCCTCCCCATCCCTGTAACACCACCTAAACGTTTGGACACTAAGGGACAATTTAGTACAGTCAATCCACCTAACCTGCACATTTTGTGGGAGGAAACTGGAGCATAGACATAGAAAAATACATCACAGAACAGGCCCTTTGGCCCACGATGTTATGCTGAACTTTTGTGCATCCGGAGGAAACGCACGCAGACACGAGGACAAAGTGTAAACTCCACACGGTGCTGGGAGATGGCTACCCGGGCCGGGGACAGGAGCAGGTAGTGACTTGCTGCCAAGTTTGCAGACTTGGCGTGTCCCCCTCAGGATCGGGGTGGCCTGACTCAGACTACAATACTGCAGTCTGACTTCACAACGCACCCTTTTGCTGCTACTTACAGGCTCCTGGCTGCTCGCACTGCTGAGTGTTGCCTGTGTCCTTTAAATGTTCAGAAGGCCTCCAGTCATCTGGGAGCCCACCGTTGCCACCCCTCTGGACACCCTCACACCCCTGCTGTATCATCAAGGGCCAAGCTCAATCAGGAGCCCGCTAGATATTGACACTCCTCAAAAGTGCTGCCCCATTGCAAAGGAAGCAGGGGATCAGCAGAGCTTGCCCCAGCCAGAGGACACCTGCACACATCCTTTAGAACCGTCCCTAGTTCTATGTCCCTCTCAGGGCTGAGGTGACCCCTACCCCTATGGATCACCAGCTGTCTTCTCCTGGTGAGACTGGCAGTACTGACTGCCACCACCTCCCAGGCATTTTTTAGGAGGGCAGGCTTGAGTCTGGGGAAGAGGGTGTCCCTCCTCTCCTCACTGGCATGTAAATGTGGGTCCACCTCGGACTCCCAACCTTGAGGGGTAAGGTGTTCTCTGAGCCATCTTGGTGGCTGCATTGAGTTTGTGGTAAACGGAGCGATTAAAAACAGCCCCAGCTGCCAAGCACTTTGGCGTTAACTCCGGCTCCAGCGGTTCGAACGCCCGCTGGGCCCGGAATTGCTTGGAATTCGCACCAGCAGAGTGCTAGTCTATCAGCATCTCCTGAATTGCTCCACAAAATGGGAACATACATGACATGCAATTCTGTCACTTTTTTAAAATTTCTTTATCAGAGTTACAAATCCCTAATCCAGTTCCTTGCCTGCTCCAAAAAACTATTCAAATTGAATCCAATTCATGGTCCCCAAAGGGAGATATACCAGATCCAGGCATTACACCTGACCTCACGCTCATCTCAGACAATAGGCCGAGAAGCAATGCAATTCAGTCACGGCGATAACACTTAGGTCATGTTGAATGATCATGTCGCGCCCAACTCTGTGACGTGATGAGGCCGTTAAATCTCGTGAGGGGTCTCTCGCGAGATTTGCGATGGTCAGAATGCCTCATATGATCTATGGACATCTCGCGAGAACAGATCTTGTGAGATGTTGTGATCTGGATCCATCCCTCGCCGCGTGAGATCCAGACTAACATTTTTAAATGAGGTTTGTTTAAATATGTCGCCACCCGTTATTTAACGGAGCCTCGGAACCTTTGTTCCGAGGCTCAGGAACAAATGCCTGAGTCTGGAAGACCTCACCATGGCGCTGTTTAGCACTGGTCCACATAAACGTGGCCAGGCATACCGGTACCTGGAGTGGGGGTCTCCCAGGCCATCAGAGGTCCCTGGATGGTCAGGATCTGGGCAGGGTGGTACCTTGGCACTCCTGCTGCTACCCTGGCACTGCCATCCTGTCACCTTGGCACTTCTACCTGGGCATCTTAGCAGTACCATCCTGCCGCTGATAGGGTGCCTGGTGGGCACTGCCAGGGATCAGGCCCAGAGGTGACCTGCCGTCTGGGGTCAGGGGGACTTGAGAACCCCCTAAGAGGTATGTTGGGGCAGTGGGGACTCTGGAGGCCGTGGTGGAATGTCCAAGTGAGGCCAGGAGATCGGGTGGCATTAAAAATGGTGTCTGGATCTCTTCTGCACTGACGAGCAAGTGCTGAGAAAGACCCCACGTTAAATCGTTTCCTTAAGTCTCCCAAACGGAGAATTTTGCCCATTGTTACATCAAACAACAACAGCTACTCGTGAAAAAGAAGTTTGAACTGAACAACAATGAAAATTGGACATCATTTGCTTGCTTTCAAGTTCAATGTATTAAATTAATAAGCGGTATTGTTTAGTATCGAGGATCTGTGGGAAAAGTAAATGAAGGTATCTCGAGGGCAGATGCTGACAATCGTTCATTTAAAATGTCAATAATTAAAAGTCAGGACTGTACATGTTGCTAACTAGAATATAAAATGTAGACTGTTGTTGAATTTGTGCTCTCCTTGTACTTTGTCGCATCCAATCATTAATCCCAATGCCTCTCAGAGCTACATTCAACATATTTTTTTCCTACTATGTTAATACATACTCGTCAGCTTTTATGCCGAATGAAAGACTACAAAAGTTCTCCTTTGTAATCACTTTCTTTTCTCTCTCCATATATATTCGTTCAAACATTCATTGACCACATTTAAGCTTGCATCAACTCTGCAAATCATTGGTTCGCACAAGAGAACTAAATGTGAGAATAAGTGGGGCTGTGCAACTTTAACCGTTCTTTAAATGAGCTACCAATTAGAAGCCTTCCAGGCATACGACCATCAGGCAAGCCGAATCATATAGCGTGATGATGGGGTGATTTAGCTAATCACAAAGGGCCTCACTGTAGCTTTACCCCGTGCTTTATACAGAGCCAGCTTTGTTTTTCAATTGCTGGCAAAATTCTTTCCAAGGACAAGTTACTTAAGTTTCAGTCAACGAACGCAACTGGTCAGAATGCTGAATCCTCCGTGAAGGGAATCTGCGAAGGGTTATTTGTTGGACATACCACTCTGAACGATGGGTTTCCCCATTTATTAGGGACCTAATCGCACAACGTAGCATGGGAGAAATGTATCTGCCTGTATCTTTGCGTTTTCAGGTTTAAAGTCAACGAGCTTAAATCCTTCGTTTACCCGACGCGCTGAAAGAATTTATTTATTTTCAGCGTGTGTAGTAATCACCAAGCCAGGCACACATTAGCTAAATGGAGCTGACTGAGCCCTCCACTCAATTCTGTCAGTGAGAGTCTCCAATAATGTGAATTATTGTTAGGGTTCACCACAGCTGCAGTACTGGTTCCCTGCAAGCCCCACTTGTGCCAATTTGGTGCACAGAAACCTTGGCCGGGCTGAAAGAAATGAAAGCAAAATACTGCAAACGTTAGAAATCTGAAATAAAAACAGACTGAAAGAAAAACAGTAATATAAAGGAAGATAGGAAGAGTTTTTTCAATATATAAAAGGTAAGAGAGATTCAAAAATAGACATTGGACCACTGGAAAATGTGGCTGGAGAAGTAATAATAGGAGATAAAGAAATGGCAGATGAACTGAATAGTTACTTTGCGTCAGTCTTCATGGTGGAAGACACCAGTGGGATGCCAGAGCTCCAGGAGAACCAGGGGGCAGAGGTGAGTGCAGTGACCATTACTACGGGGAAGGTTCTGGGGAAACTGAAAGGTCTAAAGGTGGATACGTCATGTGGACCGGTTGGACTGCACCCCAGGGTTCTAATAGAGACGGCTGAGGGTAGTGGAGGCATTGGTGATGATCTTTCAGGAATCACTGGAGGCAGGAAGGGTCCCAGAGGACTGGAAAGTGGCTGATGTAACACCACTGTTTAAGAAGGGAGGGAGGGAGAAGACGGGAAATTATAGGCCGGTTAGCCTGACTTCGGTCATTGGTAAGATTTGAGAGTCTGTTATTAAAGATGAAACCGCCAAGTACTTGGAAGTGCATGATAAAATGGAACTGAGTCAGCACGGCTTTGTCAAAGGAAGGTCATGTCTGACAAAATTAGAGTTCTTTGAGGAGGTAACAAGGAAGTTAAACAAAGGAGAACCAGTGGACGTGATTTATTTTGATTTCCAGAAGGCCTTTGACAAGGTGCCACATAGGAGACTGTTAAATCAGTTAAAATACCATGGTGTTAAGGGTAAGATCCTGGCATGGATAGAGGATTGGCTGACTGGCAGAATGCAGAGAGGGGGGATAAAGGGGTCTTTTTCAGGATGACAGCCGGTGACTAGTAATGTGCGTCAGGGGTCTGTGCTGGGACCACAACTTTTCACAGTATACATTAATGATCTGGAAGAAGGAACTGAAGGCACTGTTGCCAAATTTGCAGATGATACAAATATCTGTAGAGGGACAGGTAGTATTGAGGAAGCAAGGGGGCTGCAGGAGGGTTTGGACAAGCTAGGAGAGTGGGCAATGAAGTGGCAAATTAAATACAATGTGGAAAAGTGTGAGGTTATGCACTTTGGAAGGAGGAATTTAGGCATGGACTATTTTCTAAATGGGGAAATGCTTAGGAAATCAGAAGCACAAAGTATCTTGGGAATCCTTGTTCACAATTCTCTTAAGGTTAATGTGCAGGTTCAGTCGGCAGTTAAGAAGACAAATGCAATGTTAGCATTCATGTCGAGAGGGCTAGGATACAAGACCAGGAATGTACTTCTGAGGCTGTGTAAGGCTCTGGTCAGACCCCATTTGGAGTATTGTGTACAGTTTGGGCCCTGTATCTAAGGAAGGATGTGCTGGCCTTGGAAAGGGCCCAGATAAGGTTCACAAGAAGGATCCCTGGAATGAAGAACTTGTCCTATGAGGAACGGTTGTGGACTCTGGGTCTGTACTCATTGGAGTTCTTGATTAATTAGATTCATGATTAATAAGGGGATCAGGGGTTATGGGGAGAAGGCAGGAGAATGGGGATAAGAAAATATCTGCCATGATTGAATGGCAGAGCAGACCCGATGGGCCGAGTGGCCTTATTCTGCTCCATGTCTTATAGTCTTATAATCAGGAGTACTGATGGCATTTATTGGGAGAAATAATAGGCAGAGTTTTACAGGTGGCTGGAAGGGGATGGAGGCTAAAATTCCTAATTCTAACCCGCTCACCTCAAACTTCCCACGATTTTACATGGGGGCGGGGGGGGGGGGGGGGGGGAGGAGAGCAGCTGAGACCTATTGCAGCTCACAAACCCTCTTCCTAACTGTATCCCTCAAAGGGCCACGTATTGGTGGCCCAGTAACCCCACCAAAACTTTTGGACACTAAGGGGCAATTTAGCATGGCAATCCACCTTACATTCACATCTTGGACTGTGGAAGGAAATGCACACAGACACGGCGAGAACATGCAAACCCCACAGTCATCAAGGCCGTTATTAAATGCAGATCCCTGGTGCTGTGAGGCATCAGTGTTAACCATTGTGCCATCGTGCCACCCCTTGGTCTCATGAATTGCCCCCCCCCCTCCCCCGGCTGACGTTGATGGGAATAAAGAGCTGCTGGCATATGCGATTGGCCAGCAGCTCTCAAAGGTGAGACTTCCTTCTCAGTTAGAGGCAGAAGTTTTGCCTTAAGGCAATTAATGCTGCTGCCAGTATTAAACTGCTTTGTGGAAACCATAGGGATAGTGACAGGCTCCCCTCAACATTTTAGCGGGGGTGGGGGCGGGGCAGATGCAGACCATGATGCCCCGTAAAGTCCAGCCCATGGCATTGAGGGCAGGAGTGTTTAAATAACAAATGGCATTGTCGTGCTGGGCAAAAGGAAGTGTTTCTATATCTGTCCCATTATTATCTCGTTTAGACTTCCAATTCCTTTTGCTGTTTGCAATCTAGGAGAAAAAGCATCAGCGGACATTAAAGAAGTATTTTTTTCCTTTTCTTTGAATATTTCTGTTCATCAAATATAGAACATAGAACATAGAACATTACATTGCAGTACGGGCCCTTCAGCCCTCGATGTTGCGCCGACCTGTGAAACCATCTGAAGCCTATCTGACCTACACTATTCCATTTTCATCCATATGTCTGTCCAGTGACCACTTAAATGCCCTTAAAGTTGGCGAGTCTACTACTGTTGCAGGCAGGGCGTTCCACACCCCTACTACTCTCTGAGTAAAGAAACTGCCTCTGACATCTGTCCTATATCTATCACCCCTCAATTTAAAGCTATGTCGCCTCGTGTTGGAAAAAGACTCTCACTGTCCACCCTATCTAACCCTCTGACTATCATATATGTCTCTATTAAGTCACCTCTCAGCCTTCTCCTCTCTAACGAAAACAACTTCAAGTCCCTGAGCCTTTCCTCGTAAGACCTTCCCTCCATACCAGGCAACATCCTACTAAATCTCCTCTGAACCCTTTCCAAAGCTTCCACATCCTTCCTATAATGTGGTGACCAGAACTGCATGCAGTACTCCAGGAGCGGCCGCACCAGAGTTATGTACAGCTGCAGCATGACCTTGTGGCTCCAAAATTCAATCCCCCTTCTGATAAAGGCTAGCACACCGTATGCCTTCTTAACAGCCCTATTAATCTGGGTGGCAACTTTCAGGGATTTATGTACCTGGATGCCGAGATCTCTCTGTTCATCTACACTACCAAGAATCTTGCCATTAGCCCAGTACTCTGCATTCCTGTTACTCCTTCCAAAGTGAACCACCTCACACTTTTCTGCATTAAACTCCATCTGCCACCTCTCAGCCCAGCTCTGCAGCTTATCTATGTCCCTCTGTATCCTATAACATCCTTAAGCACTGTCCACAACTCCACCGACCTTCGTGTCATCTGCAAATTTACTAACCCATCCTTCTACACCCTCTTCCAGGTCATTTATAAAAATGACAAACAGCAGTGGCCCCAAAACAGATCCTTGTGGTACACCACTAGTAACTGAACTCCAGGATGAACATTTGCCATCAACCACCACCCTCTGTCTTCTTTCAGCTAGCCAATTACTGATCCAAACCGCTAAATCACCTTCAATCCCATACTTCCTTATTTTCTGCAATAGCCTACCGTGGGGAACCTTATCAAACGCCTTACTGAAATCCATATACACCACATCAACCGCTTTACCCTCATCCACCTGTTTGGTCACCTTCTCAAAAAACTCAATAAGGTTTGTGAGGCATGTCCTACCCTTCACAAAACCGTGTTGACTATTGCTAATCAACTTGTTCTTTTCAAGATGATTATAAACCCTATCTCTTATAACCTTTTCCAACATTTTACCCACAACCGAAGTAAGGCTCACAGGTCTATGATTACCAGGGTTGTCTCTACTCCCCTTCTTGAACAAGGGGACAACATTTGCTATCCACCAGTCTTCCGGCACTATTCCTGTCGACAAAGACGACAAAAAGATCAAGGACAAAGGCTCTGCAATCTCCCCCCTGGCTTCCCAGAGAATCCTAGGATAAATTGTTCCTGATATACCTATATAATAGGTATATATTTTGTATACCTATATAAAATGGGAAAGAGGCTGTTTGTTGACAGTCAAGCATCATCCAATTGGATAATGATTCATTTTGCTTTCCAATTGGTGTGAGAAGGCAGTGTGTCGCAAAGGTGGATGTGTTGGCCAACTAATATCTGGTCTGTGGGGAAAATCATGCGATGACAACCCTAGTCGCAACCTAAAGTAGGAACCTTTAGGATTATTTTTGCCACGCTTTCTTCTTCCTAGCAAGCAATCCCCACTTATAGATATCAGGGGCGGGATTCTACCCAACCCGGCGGGCGGGGGGTCCCGGCGCTGAGGGGTGGCGTGAATCACTCCGGCGTCAGGCCACCCAAAAACTGCGGAATCCTCTGCATCTTCAGGGGCTAGGCCCGCCCTGGAGTGGTTTGCACCCCGCCGACTGGGGGCTAGGTGCCACGCCAACCGGAGCCGAAGGGCCTCCGCTGGCCGGCGCGAGTTGCCGCATGCGCGGGCGCGTCAGCGTGTGCTGGCATCATCCCGGTGCATGGACGGGAGGGTTCGCCTCCGTATCAACCATGGCGGAGGACCACAGTGGCCGATGTGGAGGAATAGAGTGCCCCCACAGCATAGACCCGCCCGCGGATTCATGGGCCCCGATCGCGGGCCAGGCCACTCTGGGGGCAGATCCCACCGCACTCCCCCGAGAACGCCGGAGGCTGCCCACGCTACCAGGTTCCACCGGTAAGGACCTACTCTAATTTGCACCGGCGGGACTGGCAAAAAAACGGACGGCCACTCGGCCCATCGCGGGCTGGAGAATTGCCGGGGGGGGGGGGGGGGGGGGGGCGCTGCCAGCGGCTGCCAACCGGCACGCCGCCATTCCGGCCCCCGCCAAATCTCCGGCACCGGAGTATTCGGCAGACGGCGGGGGCGGGATGCATGCCTGCCCCCGGCTATTCTCCGACCCGGCGGGGTGTCTGAGAATCCCGCCCCTGAATAGCATTGTTTCAGTGTTGCTTTTAAGCTGTCTATATCTCTGGTGCTGCCCATCATTAAATTGTTTTCCCGTTATCAATGCACCTAAAAGATATTCTTCAGGATTTGTTCATAAGAGATTTATAGCACATGACCTGAGCACCATAGCTGTGCCTTCATGCGCATCACCTCTCTGCAGGCATGTCAGCTTTCTTAAGAAATTTAGTGTCAGGGATCTTGTCTCGCTGTCTGATCTTCAATAGTTGTCTTAATCAGCTTAGGCGAAGCTAATTTCATTTATTAATGTGATATAAATATGTAGCTCAGGTTTTATGGATGTAAAGCAAGATGATTGGAACAGCAACTCTCTAAACTCAGACCCATTGTTTATTTCTTAACTTATCTGTCTATCACCCCTTTTGCCTTGTTCCATCATCCTTTCTAATCACTCCTGCCTTTCATCCTGTAAAAGACCTTCCTTTTTGTTCGTTAATCCCTTCTCTGCTCTGGACTTGCTTCAAACCTGTTATATCTGTAATATTTTCCAATTCAGACTTAGGTCTGTCAACCTGAAATGTTTAAACTCCATTTGACTCTCTGCCAATGCCAAGTATTTCCAGAATTATCTGCTTGTTCCAGAATGACTGTATGTGCAGTATTTTGCCATTTTTATAGTTTGTTTTTCCTTTTAATTAGTCTGTCGACATTCCTGGCATGTGAGTGTCACAGGCAAGATCAACATTTGTTGTCCAGATCTAACAGACTTTGAGAAAGTGGTGGTGAGGCACCTGCAATGTTCTTGTCAGATGGATTACAGTAGAATGAGGGGGTGTAGATTAATTTGTTCTTAACCTCGGACAAAAGTTCAGCACAGCATCGTGGGCCGAAGGGCCTGTTCTGTGTTGTATTTTTCTATGTTCTATGGTAGTATATGTAGATGGCCTGATTTATTACAAGAAGACTTGTAGCTAAAGCTATAAATGATTTTTTTTTTTAATAAACAATTTTATTGAGGTAGTTTTTGGCTTTATAAACAGTTAGACATCATCAGAAAGGAAGCAAAAAAGGCAAAAATGTGCAAACATCCACGTACTTTCAATACTTCCATCGTACCGTATTGCACAAGCCCGCTCCCCTCCCACCCGTACTACCCGCCATATTTTCCCTCCTACTCTACTCTACCCCCCACCCCCCTGCTGACGCTCACTCTCCCGCAAAGAAGTCAATAAATGGTTGCCACCTTCGGGTGAACCCCTGCACAGATCCCCTCAAGGCGAACTTAATTTTCTCCATCCCCAGGAAACTTGACATGTCCGCAAGCCACCACTCAGTCTTCGGGGGCTTTGAGTCCCTCCACGCCAATAATATTCGTCGCCGGGCTATCAGGGAAGCAAAGGCCAGCACATCGGCCGCTTTCTCCCCCTGGACGCCCGGGTCTTCCGAAACCCCAAAAATTGCCACCCCTGGACTCATCACCACCCTTGTTTTTAGCACCTGGGACATGACCCCCGCAAATCCCTCCCAGTACCCCCTCAGCTCAGGGCATGCCCAAAACATGTGCACATGGTTCGCTGGTCCTCCCGCGCACCTAGCGCATTTGTCCTCTATCCCGAAAAATTTGCTCATCCGAGCCACCGTCATATGGGCCCGGTGAACGACCTTAAATTGGATCAGCCCGAGCCTAGCACATGTCGCGGTCGAGTTTACCCTACTCAGGGCCTCTGCCCACAGCCCATCCTCCATTTCCCCGCCTAGCTCCTCCTCCCATTTAAGTTTCAGTTCCTCTGTCTGGGACCCTTCCTCCCTCATGAGCACCTTATAAATACCCGAGACTCTACCCTCCCCTTCGTCCCTCCCAGAGACTATTCTGTCTAGGATCCCCATTGGCGGGAGGCGCGGGAAAGATGGGACCTGTCTACAAACAAAGTCCCGCAACTGTAGGTATCTAAAATCATTTCCCCTTACCAACCCAAATTTCTCCTCCAAGCTCCTCAAACTCGCGAAGCTCCCTTCCAGGAACATATCACCCACCCTTCCCGCCCCTGCTCGCCGCCATACTCGGAACCCCCCATCCATACTGCCGGGGGCAAACCGATGGTTGTCGCAGATTGGCGCCCAGACAGACGCCCCCATCTCCCCCACATGCCTCCTCCACTGGCCCCATATCCGCAGGGTCGCCACCACTACCGGGCTGGTGGTGTACTTGGCCGGCGGCAGCGGTAGAGGAGCCGTGACCAGGGCTTCCAAACTGGAGCCCCTGCACGAAGCCGCCTCCACCCGCTCCCAAATAGACCCCGTACCCACCATCCACTTCCTTATCATAGCGATGTTGGCCGCCCAGTAATAATTGACCAGACTCGGCAACGCCAGCCCCCCCTCGCTGCGGTTCCTCTCCAACATCGCCTTCTTCACCCGCGGAGATAAATGATTTATTAACATTAACTGTGGGTAAACTATACACAAGCCAACGGATCAAAACAGTAAAATCACGCCAAGAAACCTCTCTCTTCAACTTCCTCCAGCCAGTCTGAGGTCAGGGTGAATTACAAGACAACCATGATATCACTATATCCTCTTTCCTTTGAAAGAATAAATTAATATATTATCAACAGTATATTAAAATACAGGAGGGAGATAGAGAAGCTAGTGGAGTGGTGCAGCGACAGCAATCTATCTCTCAATGCCAGCAAAACTAAAGAGCTGATCATTGACTTCAGGAAGCAAAGTACTGTACACATCCCAGTCAGCATCACGGGTCAAGGTGGAGACGGTTAGCAGTTTCAAATTCCTACGGGTACACATCTCCAAAAATCTGTCCTGGTCCACACACGTCGACGCTACCACGAAGAAAACACAATAGTGCCTATACTTCCTCAGGAAACTAAGGAAATTCGGCCTGTCCAAATTAAGATGCACCATAGAATATAGCATGGCTGCTCGGCCCAAGATCGCACAAAACGTCAGAGAGTCGTGAACACAGCCCAGTCCATCACACAAACCTGCCCCCCATCCACTGACTCCATCTCCACCTTCCGCTGCCTGGGGAAAGCGGACAGCATAATCAAAGACCCCTCCCACCCGGCTTACTCACTCTTCCAATTTCTTCCATCGGGCAGGAGATACAAAAGTCTGAGAACACACACAAACAGACTCAAAAACAGCTTCTTCCCCGCTGGAACCAGATTCCTAAACGACCCTCTTATTGACTGACCTCATTAACACTACACCACTGTATGCTTCACCCAATGCCGGTGTTTATGTAGTTACATTGTGTACCTTGTGTTGCCCTATTATGTATTTTGTTTTATTTTATTTTCACATACTTCATGATCTGTTGAGCTGCTCGCAGATAAATACTTTTCACTGTACCTCGATACACGTGACAATGAACAAAATCCAATCCAATATTTACATGTGATATCATGAGCCTATGAGTATAACAGGATTAATATATTTTTTTATATTTAAAACTGATTTAGCAACTATATATATATAGATATATATAAACACAACAGCAAGCATAGTATGTACAAATAGTCCAAATCTACAAATTGAGTAGATCAGGTTTTATTCTGACCCTGGTTGATCTTCTCAATGTTTGACCTTGGGCTGGATCCTCTGTTGCTGAGTCTAAGCACTGACGGAAACGGAGGATCTGTGGAGTTCCACATCAGACAATTCGGCTCCACACCCACACTGATTCCACTACCGCTAAGGGGCTAGCACTGGTGCCGCATGGAACACCAGCAGAACACACAAAAAATGATGTGGGAATCACCGGGTCTGTGTTGGACACTCGCAGGACTGACAAGCTGCAACCGCGCTTATGGACTATACACCACCACCCCCCCCCCCCCCCCCCCCGCCCCCCCGCCACAAACACACACTGATTGCAACCAAAAAAATGGTAGACCGTTCTCTGAGGAATGTGGAGGAACAGAGAGATCTTGGGGTTCATGTCCACAGATCTCTGAAGGTTGCCACTCAAGTGGTTGGAGCCGTGAAGAAGGCCGATAGTGTGTCAGCATTTATTAACAGGGGGATTGAGTTTAAGAGGCGCGGGGTTATGCTGCAACTGTACATGACCCTGGTGAGACCACATTTGGAGTATTGTGTGCAGTTCTGGTCACCTCATTATAGGAAGAATATGGAAGCATTGGAAAGGGTGCAAAGGAGATTTACCAGGGTGCTGCCTGGTTTGCAGGATAGGTCTTATGAGGAAAGGTTGAGGGAGCTAGGGCTTTTCTCTTTGGAGCAGAGGAGGATGAGAGGCGACTTAATAGAGGTTTATAAGATGATGAGGGGGATAGATAGAGTTGATGTTCAGACACTATTTCCTCGGGTGGATGTAGCTCTGACAAGGAGGCATAACTATAAGGTTCAGGGTGGGAGATATAGGAGGGATGTCCAAGGTAGGTTCTTTACTCGGAGAGTGGTTAGGGTGTGGAATGGACTGCCTGCTGTGATAGTGGAGTCGGACACTTTAGGGACTTTCAAGCGGTTATTGGATAGACACATGGAGCACACCAGAATGACAGGGAGTGGGATAGCTTGATCTTGGTTTAGGACAATGCTCGGCACAACGTCGAGGGTCGAAGGGCTGTGCTGTACTGTTCTATGTTCTCTCAGCTTTTTAAAAATAAATGTAGAATGCCCAATTATTTTTTTTTTCCAATAAAGGGGCCATTTAGCGTGGCCAATCCACCTATCCGGCACATCTTTGGGTTTTGGAGGTGAAACCCACGCAGACGCTGTGCGGAGTCTGCACGTCCTCCCCGTGTGTGCGTGGGTTTCCTCCGGGTGCTCCGGTTTCCTCCCACAGTCCAAAGATGTGCGGGTTAGGTGGATTGGCCATGCTAAATTGCCCGTAGTGTAAAAAGTAAGGTTGGGGGGGGGGGGGGGGGGGGGGGGGGGGGGGGGTTGGGTTACGGGTATAGGGTATAGGGTGGATACGTGGGTTTGAGTAGGGTGATCATTGCTCGGCACAACATTGAGGGCCGAAGGGCCTGTTCTGTGCTGTACTGTTCTATGTTCTATGTTCTATGACACGGGGAGAATGTGCAAAATCCACACGGACAGTGACCCAGGGCCGGGATTCGAACCCGGGTCCTCAGCAACATAGTCCCAGTGCTAACCATTGCACCACGTGCCGCCCTGACCACCCACACACCTGATGGGTCGACTGGGGCCAGAGGGCACCCAGGGGGTCACCTGTATGACCCAGGGCACCAGGCCCATAGCGGGCTGTCACCGCATGGAGCTCTATTGTGCAGAGTACCTCTTCCCTTTCTGAGCCACAATGGTTGGTAGATTTGTTTCAGCAATGTGTCAAAGAAAACAACTGAGCATCACCGTTGTAAGGGTTTTCCCAGCGAAGAGATTCCCTGGTGATTAACACAACTAAAATGGTTTCCCTTTATCTTGTAGAGGTGGACAATTGAAGCATCTGTGAACTTCTGAGTGAACTTTGCTGAGTGCCACTGTTTGAAATACAATGTTGAGGCTTTTGACTAAATAGTCACCACTGGATCTGCATTTCTCACCTTGCTCTGGTCACCCAGGTGGGTGGGACTGCCCTTGCCTGGTTCCATTCTTATCGATCGAATCACAGTCAGAGAATCACTGACATTCCTGCTCACACACTGGTGTCCCAAAGAGGTGAGGTACAAAGAGAGCTAACCTAAGTTTGGTAAGCAGGCGACTGAGGTAAAAACATCAATGGTGAAGTTTTGAAAATTGTGGATACAAAAGTGGACATTGTGATTTTCATTGCCGTGTTTGCCAATGAGATTCTGCCAGGTTTGATGTTGATGGCCCCTAGGATGAGAAGTTTGCCAACCTTAAGATATCAGAGCTAATAAGATCTAGATCTTCATAAAATGTGTCTTTGATTTTATCTGGGTTGGTCATAGTTAGAAACATAGGCACTAATGATGGTGGTAAAGTATTTCTCAGCCAATGGCAATCACTGTCATCAGGAAGTTATTGATATCTTTGAGAAAAGTTTGCCTTTGATAGCAAAGCCAAAGCGAGCCTCATGGGGGATGACCTAACCCTGGGGGATGGGAACCAGATTAGGAAATTAGAGGTCAGTAAAGAGGCAGCAACTAAAGCCAGTAAGGTACTAGATAATAAACTCATTGTGACTAAGGGTAAGAGTAGACAGGGAAGAGATAATGAACGCAAAGGGACAGGTGGTCTGAGGTGCATTTGTTTTAATGCGAGAAGTGTAGCAGGTAAGGCAGATGAAGTTAGGGCTTGGATTAGTACCTGGGAATATGATGTTATTGGTATTACTGAGACTTGGTTGAGGGAAGGGCAAGATTGGCAACTAAATATTCCAGGGTATAGATGCTTCAGGAGGGATAGAGAGGGAGGTAGAAGGGGTGGAGGAGTTACATTACTGGTCAGAGACGATATCACAGCTGTGATTAAGGAGGGCACTATGGAGGATTCGAGCACTGAGGCAATATGGGTAGAGCTAAGAAATAGGAAGGGTGCAGTAACATTGTTGTGACTTTGCTACAGGCCTCCCAAAAGCGAGCGTGAAGCAGAGGTACAAATATGTCGACAGATTACAGAAAAATGTAGGAGCAATAGGGTGGTCATGATGGGAGATTTTAACTTCCCCAACATTGAATGGGATTCGTGTAGTGTTGGAGGCATAGATGGAGCAGAGTTTGTAAAGAGCATCCAGGAGAGTTTTTTAGAGCAGTATGTAAATAGTCCAACTCGGGAAGGGGCCATACTGGACCTGGTATTGGGGAATGATCCCGGCCAGGTGGTTGAAGTTTCAGTCGTTGATTACTTTGGGAATAGCAATCACAATTCCGTAAGTTTTAGAATACTCATGGACAAAGACGAGAGTGGTCCTAAAGGAAGACTGCTAAATTGGGGAAAGGCAGAGTATAACAAAATTTGGCAGGAGCTAGGGAATGTGGATTGGGGGCAGCTGTTTAAGGGTAAATCCACATTTTAAATGTGGGAGTCTTTTAAGGAAAGGTTGATTAGAGTGCAGGACAGACATGTCCCTGTGAAAATGAGGAATAGAAATGGCAAGATTAGGGAACCATGGATGACGGGTGGAATTGTGAGACGAGCTAAGATGAAAAAGGAAGCATACAAAGGATCCAGGCGACTTAAAACTGATGAAGCTTTGCAGGAATATCGGGAAATAGAACAAATCACAAACGTGCAATAAAGAGGGCTAAAAGGGGTCATGAAATATCTTTGGCTAACCAGGTTAAGGAAAATCCCAAAGCCTTTTATTCGTATATAAGGAGCAAGAGGGTAACTAGAAAAAGGATTGACCCACTCAAAGACAAAAGAGGGAATTTATGCGTGGAGTCAGAGGAAATGGGGGAGATTCTTAATGATTACTTTGCATCGGTATTCACCAAGGAGAGGGACATCACGGATGTTGAGGCTGGGGATGGATGTTTAAATACGCTAGGTCAAGTCGGCATAAGGAAGGGGGAAGTCTTGGGTATTCTAAAAGGCATTAAGGTGGACAAGTCCCCAGGTCCGGATGGGATCTATCCCAGGTTACTGAGGGAAGCGAGGGATGAAATAGCTGGGGCCTTAACAGATACCTTTGCAGCATCCTTGAGCACGGGTGAGGTCCCGGAGGACTGGAGAATTGATAGTTGTCCCTTTGTTTAAGAAGGGTAGCAGGGATAATCCAGGGAATTATAGACCTGTGAGCTTGACGTCAGTGGCAGGGAAACTGTTGGAGAAGATACTGAAGGATAGGATCTATTCACATTAGGAAGAAAATAGACTTATCAGTGATAGGCAGCGTGGTTTTGTGCAGGGAAGGTCATGTCTTACAAACCTAATAGAATTAGGTTTTGAGGCATTTGATAAAGTTTCTCATAGCAGGTTGATGGAAAAAGTGAAGATGTATGGGGTTCAGGATGTACTATCTAGATGGATAAAGAACTGGCTGGGCAACAGGAGACAGAGAGTAGTGATGGAAGGGAGTGTCTCAAAATGGAGAAAGGTGACTAGTGGTGTTCCACAGGGATCCGTGCTCGGACCACTGTTGTTTGTGATATACATAAATGATCTGGACGAAGGTATAGGTGGTCTGATTAGCAAGTTTGCAGATGATACTAAGATTGGTGGAGTTGCAGATAGTGAGGAGGACTGTCAGAGAATACAGCAAAATATAGATAGATTGGAGAGTTGGGCAGAGAAATGGCAGATGGAGTTCAATCCAGGCAAATGCGAGGTGATGCATTTTGGAAGATCCAATTCAAGAGCGGACTATACGGTCAATGGAAGAGTCCTGGGGAAAATTGATGTACAGAGAGATCTGGGAATTCAGGTCCATTGTACCCTGAAGGTGGCAACGCAGGTTGATAGAGTGGTCAAGAAGGCATACAGCATGCTTGCCTTCATCAGACAGGGTATTGAGTACAAGAGTCGCCAGGTTATGTGACAGTTGCATAGGACTTTGGTTAGGCCACATTTGGAATACTGCGTGCAGTTCTGGTCACCCACATTACCAGAAGGATGTGGATGCTTTAGAGAGGGTGCAGATGAGGTTCACCAGGATATTGCCTGGTATGGAGAGTAGTCACTATGAAGAAAGGTTGAGGGGATTAGGATTGTTTTGGAGGTTGAGGGGGGATCTGATTGAGGTCTACAAAATTATGAGCGGTATGGACAAGGTGGATAGAAACAAGCTTTTTCCAAGATTGGGGGTGTCAATTACAAGGGGTCACGATTTCAAGGTGAGAGGGGGAAAGTTTAAGAGAGATGAGCGTGGAAAGTTTTTTATGCAGAGGGTGGTGGGTGCCTGGAACGCTTTGCCAGCGGAGGTGGGAGAGGAGGGCATGATAGCATCATTTAAGATGCTTCTAGACAGATATATGAACGGGCGGGGAACAGAGGGAAGTAGATCCTTGGAAAATAGGCAACAGGTTTAAGGATCTGGATAGGCACAGGCTGGGAGGGCCGAAGGACCTGTTCCTGTGCTGTAACTTTCTTTGTTCTTTGTTCTTTTTTGTTCATGACTTTGTGCTTTGCATCGAACACTCCAGAACAAGGTTAAAGTTAGCACCAGTTTGCTCAAGTTCTTCAGCTTTGGCAGGTTAAGTTTCACTTAGTACTGCAACTCTATGGCCGCGATTCTCTGGAAAAATTGCCAAGTATTGTAGCAAGTGGGAATTGTCGTGAGCTTGCTGGTGCTTGGCCAAGTGAGACCGGCAACACTATTGAACATGGTCCACTTAACAAGGCCTCACGGGCTTTCCTCTGCAAATGAAAGCTCGCCAGCTGATTCCCAGGGACGGCACTCGCCAGCCCCCTACGAACAAGGTCAAGCAGCACTTGCTCAGTCAACCCCAGCCAGCTCACAACAATGGCACCAAAAAGACTGGTTCCAATATTATTGGATGCAGACCTGGGGAGGCCAGGAGGGATGTCCTGTTCCCGAGAGTCCAGGAGGGTCAGCCAGTGCTGCCTAGGACGAGTGGCGGCGGCTGTGAGCTCTGGGAGTGTGACCAGGAGGACTGGCCTCCAGTGCAGGAAAACGGTCAACGTCTTACACTTGGCAGCACAAGTGAGTCGACACCACCGCCGTCCCCCTGAGACCTTTCCACCCCCACATGAGTATCCACCCCCCCCAACTCTCTATGCAACCCCCCACTGTCCCTCCAACATCCTCCCCCTTCAACCCTCCCCCCCAACCCTTCCGTCACCCACCCACCCCCTCACCACTGTGAACCACGCATGTGGCTAACGATGCCTTCTCTGTGCCTCTTCAGCCAAAGCTCTCCTACAATCACCGGGAGAGGCTCAGACTGGCGGTGGTATGCCGGACATCAGGGTCCTCACGACCTTCGAGGAGCGTGCCCTGGAGCTGACTGCGGTGGCCGAAGACAGAGCGGTCACCAATGTGGAAGCTGGCAGACGCATCACAGGTGAGAAACCACTGGGCTCCACCCGGGGAACCTGTCAAATGTGAGTTGTTATTGCCTTACTGACTGACCCATCCCTCCCAGTGACCGTATGTTCATTCTCCTGCAGGTCCTTCAGCCGACGGCACCGCGTGGCTCCTCTCCAGTCTCACATGAGACCATCTTGGAGGATAGCTCCGAGAATACCCCGATCGACTTCTCATTGGTGTCACCCCCACCCTCCACCAGCGCAGATACACACACCTCGGCGGGAAATGTTAATGGTCAGCTTTCTGGGACACAATCTGGTCAGCACCACACTGTTACTGATGTACATCAGCCCAGGCGAGACAGCATTCGGAGGTCTGCTGGATCCCAGGACCCAACTGGGTCCCAGCCGGATGCTGAGCCTGTGGAACAGGTTATCCTGGAGCTCACGGAGACGTTAGGGTGCGGCTGGGATATTCAGAGGGAGATTTCAGCTTGGAGGAGTCCCAGAGGCTATGGGTGCAGGGGATGTCGCTGGCAACGTGTGGCACTGAGGCCAACGCTGCTGGGGAGGTGTCCACAGTGGAGAGCCAGGTGCATGACGTCGGTAGCATTAGTGAAGGTGTCCAAAGCATCGGGCAGTCGGCGACAGCCATGGCTGAGGGTCTCGGCAGAACATTCGACTCGCTGAGGGATGTGACCCAGTACCAGACTGGCCTTGATGAGGTTCTGTGAGACATGTTCTGCTCTCAAGTGGGCATGGCCGAGGTGCTGTGGAGCTTGTCCCAGTCACAGGTGGGCTTTGCTGAGGCAACCTGCTGCGTATTTCGCGGAGGTGGAGCCAGCTCGTCATTAGCTGGCAACAGGATCTTCTGGTCCTGCGGTTGTCTACAGGGTTTCCAATTAAATACACCCCTTTTCACCAGGGAATTTGCTGCTGAGGTGCACCGTCAATGGGACCAGAAAATCCCATCAGCATGAACGGCTGAAAAATTCCGTCCTGAGTTAATGTTTCAGGTTGATGAGATTTCATCACATCATGAAGAAGGATAGGAATATAAGAGTTTTTAAGCCAGTAGAAGGGGCAAACAGAATGAAGTGCTTTCCAATCGCCTCCCTTCACGGTGAGTGATTTTGAAGTGGGCAGCTAAAAATTGACAGCACTTAACTCTGTTTGAAGTCGTCCAGGAGCTGTCAATCAAAGTTTGATGTTAAAGCATTTCAGAGTTACTCAACCAATAAGCAAGATGAGTGGAACAATGCTGACAGCTGAGGTGTGTGGAAGTTGTTAATCACAGCATAGTTAAAAGATCTGTGGGGGATTAAACACAACCAACTGGCTTTCTCTTGCCAGGAATTAACAAGTGCTGCTTCCTGTGTCTGAACCAGCTGGTGTATTGCACAGGCGACTGTTAAAGTAGTAATTGTTTTCATTGCCTCAGTCTGGACTGCACCTTAGCTTCCAGACAGGGTATTTCTTCTGGGGGACTTCCTGGCAGGGTCGTTTTTTTGGGGGGGGGGGGCTCTCATTATTGAGGAGGTCTCTGTGGGGGTCTCTTTATTTAGGGGGTCCCTGTGGTTGGGTGTATTTAGGCGGTCTCATGCAGTTCCTTATTTAGGGGGTCTCGGAAGTTTCTTATTTTGGGGCTCTCTGGGGGTGTTCCTTATTTAGGGGGTCTCTGGGAGGTTCTCTTATCTAGGGGTTCTCTGAGGGAGGGCAGGAGGGTCTGGTGGGGGTGGGCAGGTCTTGCATTGTGTTGGAGGTTGGCCTATGTGCAGCCTCCTACCGGCGCAGGACATGAACTTCTAACCTGCCGCTTGTGGGGGGCCGGAGCATCAGAAATGGATCGGCGTGCTTTCCTTCATAATGTTAGATTCTCCGCTTCATCAGTAACTCCCCTACCGGCGGCATGAGGTGGAGAATGTCGCTCATTCACTCTGTTTCAGCCTCAACAGATACTGCCCTGCCTGGTGAGTATTTCCAACACTTTGTTTTATTTTAACCCTTTATATACAGTGTTTGAAACCACACCAGATTTATTTTCATTGGCAAAGCACCTTTTGCAATCTAAGGATATCCCAAGCTGCTCCATAACTGAGGCTGCATTTTTGGAGTGTGACTACTGTGGAAATGCAGGAAATGCAACAGTCAATTTGTGCACAGCAAGGTCCCACAAACAGCAATGTGATAATGAGCAGGTGATTGTACTTCAATTAGGTTGGTTGAGAGATGGGGTGGCACGTGGTGCAGTGGTTAGCACTGCTGCTTCACAGCACTGAGGACCCAGTTCGATCCCGGCCCAGGGTCACTGTGGAGTTTGCACATTCTCCCTGTGTCTGCATGGGTCTCACCCCCACAACCCAAAGATGTGCAGGGTAGGTGGATTGGCCACACTAAATTTCCCCTTAATTGGACAACAAAAGTTGGTTCAGGGATGAAATATTGGCTAGAACATCAGGAGAACCCTTTCTCCTCTTTGAATGGTGTCATGGAATCTTTTACCCGAGAGAGTGGTCAGTGCCCCAGCTTAACATTTCATTCAAAAGACAGCACCTCCAACAGTGCAGTACTCCCTCAGTACTGAATTCAATAAGAGTTGCACAATAATTTACCAGGCAGAAGTTGAGACCAAATTGTCAGTCAAAATGTGGCTGGTTCTCGGCCGGCACAGTAAAAGTTGAGGTTGGTCAATCTCAGCATGTCCACTTGAGGTCTAACTATCTAACAGATGGGCACTGCAATTTGAAGATTGGGGGGGAAACTGGTATTGGTACAATGCAGCTGTCAGAATTGTGATAAAAAGCCAAATGGTTCATTAACATCCTTTGGAGAAGGAAACCTGCCATCCTTATTATTCAGGAACAAAATCACGACACAGCCCTACTCCACCCTAATTAACTGGGATGTGTCAGCAAGCTGGGGGCTTAACTGTAAGAATAGTTTGAGCCACAAAGGCCAAAGATAAATTTAAAGAAATCGAAATGAAACTCCACAACAGAACAGTAATCTTCTATTGTCACTCACAGGGCTCGGTGTGATATGCTGAATTTGGGGTTTGATGCCTCCCTGCTCCTGTGGAATATACTGGCCACTGCCATCGCCGCTAGCGTCTCCAGAAGATCCCTGTGGAAAAGCAATCAATATTGGAAAATAAAAATGTGTTAGATCAAATGAAAAAAGCATTAGATCAGCCTTGAGGGGGACACAAAGAAATGGAAAGTTTACTCACATCAGGTTCAACATCATAACATTGCTCTTCGCTGGCACGTGGGTCTGATTTAATCGTCAGTTCTTGGATGGACCCCTGGAAAACATGAAATAAGATTAAAGATTTCAACAGCGTTAAACTGAGTACTGGCATGAATGATTCTGTACCTGCTGTTTGCATATCTTCACCCTCTTCCCTTGGAGACTAGCATGAAAGATTCACAGACTGATGTGAACATCGTTCCATGATGGCAATCATCATGATACCAGTTATACCCCCAGCTGGCACACTAGTTAGTCCAATACAGTTGAAGGGTTTTTCTCCATTCTCACAACCGATACAGTGAGCTGGGGTGTGGTGGCATGGTGAGGGGAATCTCCCATCCCCACCAGATATGACCTAGTAATCAGAGCTAGAACTCCAGTATTCACTCGGCAAGACTGTCCGGAGTAGCATTTGAATCTTGCACTTTCTGAATCAGAGACCAGAATACTGGGCTGGATTCCCCAGTCCCCCTGCCATGTGTTCCGTGGCCGCACGCTGGAGGTAGGATTCTATGTTCCCACCGCATCGGGAAATCCACTACCATTGATGAGTGCCAGAGAATCCAGCGTCAGGCAGAAAATGGGACCTATGCCGATATCGTTCCGATGCTCTGGTCCATCACTGGCCTTGGGATCAAGGTTCGTGCCCCGCGCCAGCAGGAGGATGCAAATGGGTCATTACCACCCATTTGTATTCTATTAACGGGCCAGGCACAATATTCTCCGGGCCCTCATGATTCTCCAGTCCTCTGGGTCAGGAGTCACTTGGCCCAGAATTGGTGCAGGTCCCAACAAGCGTGGCTCCGATGCAGTGGATCTGGCGGTGGGACAAGGGCATAACACTTGAAGTGAATTGCCCCCAAAGTTCATCGGAGAGCAACCCTTCCCCCCACAATGCAAGAACAGACCCCCCAGACCACCTAATTAAAGAACCCCCCCCGAACCCCCTAATTAAAGAGACCACCCCAGAGACCTCCTAGTTAAAAAGACCTCTACCAGAAGAGAAACCCCTGTATGGAATACCCCCAGACGCGAGATCCCTGTCTGGAAAGAGCAGCCCAGACAGAAACTAACAGAAAACTCTCTTTGATGTGGCCCAGCAGGTGTCAATTAAAGCTGATGTTTATAAACATTGCAGTGACTTTCACAGCTGACTACTTCAAAGCCGCTCATGCAATGAACAGGCCAGCATGGCAGCACAGTGGTTAGCACTGTTGCTTCAGAGCGCCTGGGTCCCAGGTTCGATTCCTGGCTTTGGTCACTGTCTGTGCGGAGTCTGCATGTTCTCCCTGTGTCTATGTGGATATCCTCCGGGTGCTTCGGTTTCCTCCCACAAGTCCCAAAAGACGTGCTGTTAGGTAATTTGGACAATGTGGCGACTCGGGACTTTTTGCAGTAACTTCACTGCAGGTTAATGCAAGCCTACTTGTGACAATAAAGATTATTATTATTATTAAATGAAACAATGCAGACAGCTAGGGCTGGATTCTCCGCCTCCTGAAGCCAAAATCACGTTTGGCAACAGGGTGGAGAATCCCTGTTGGCGCACAAAATCGGGACCAGTGCCGGGTTTTGCAATTCTCTGGAAGTGTGGGGGGGGCTGTATTGGCAGCCAGAGTTGCGAGCTCTATGGCAGCTGCCTGCTAGCCCCCAGCAAAACAGGGAATTTTGACGGCAGTTTTCCTGGCGTAAAAGACCACAGTTCTCCCAACGGCACGGGGTAATGGTCCCAAAAACAGAGAGCAGGATTCTGTGATCTTGAGTCTGTGTTGATGCCGCCAGAAACACCCAGCACGGCACTGGAGCGACCCTCGCCACTCCAGCTGCTGATCCTAGCATGAACTGGGCACAGCGTGGTCCACGCCTGCGCAGTGGCACCGGCAGCAACGCACGCGTGCGCAATGCCTTCTTTCTCCGCGACGGCCCCGACGTAACATGGCTACAGGGACTTGTGCGGAAGAAAGGAGGCCCCCCAGCCGAGAGGCTGGCCCGCCGATCGGTGGGCCCTGTTCGCAGGTCAGGCCACATCGGAGGCCCCCACCGGGGCCAGACCCCCCTGCCCCTCCCGACAGGCCGAGGTCCTGCCGGCTGAGAGGAGGTGTGAACGGCGCCGGCAGTACTCGGGTTTTTTACGATGGCCGCTCGGCTCATCCCAGGCCGAGAATCGGCAGGAGGGCCGCTTACCGGCACTGCGCCAAGCACGTCGGTGCCAATGGCATCGGGGCGGCGTGACACGATTCCCGCCGGTGGCGTGGATTCTCCGGCCCGGCCCCGGGCTGAGAGAATCCCGCCCGGAGAATCCAGCCCTTGCTGTGTGTGTGAGCTGTCAATTGCAGCCCTGGTGAGTTTTAAGGCCCTGAGGCTGGATTCTCCCAAAAACGGGGTGAAGGACGCAGTCCTGAAAACGGTGGAGTTTCACGACGGCGTCATCGGGCCCCCAGTGGAGCTACTCAACGGCCCACAAGGGACTAGCACGGCCGCAAGTGCCCGAGGGAACGGCTGCCGATTGCATCATTGGCACGGCACCGCAGCTACTCATAAATATTCTCCCGTCACTCAGCGTCACAGGCAAGATGGCCGCCAGAAGAGCAGCCCCGCGGTTTAGGGACGGCGAGTTGGAAACCCTCCTGGACGCCGTGGAGGAGAGGAGACTTGTGTTGAGGGACGCAGGATGAGGCGCCATTGTTCGGCGTGCGTGGGCGGAGGTGGCCAAGGCTGGCAGTGCCGTCGGGGCGGTGGCAAGATCTGCAGATCAGTGCTGAAAGAAGCTGCACAACCTCCTCATGGCAGCCAGGGTGAGTACCCAGCACTGTGCCCCGATACTCCTACCTCCCCACACACGTGACCTCCCCCCCCCCACACACGTGACCTGCCCCCCCCCCCCCCAGGGGGACGGTCCCACCCCCACCCTGACCCACATGCCTGCACCCACCCATGCCAGCCGCAATGGCCGGGTGCCCTGTGCACTAATGCCATCAGAGACCCAAACCCTGGGCTGCATGCGTCGGACCATCTGACACTGTTGCTGTTTGTGTTTGCCTGCCCCACCCTCCCCCCCCACCCCAGGAGAAGTCTGCGCATAACCGCCGGGGTAGGAGAAGACCAGAGGAGGACCACTAGAACTGCGGCCCATCACCGTGCCCGAGCAGAGAGCACTGGACATCGTTGGCAGACCAGAGGAGTGGGAGGTCGCCGATACGGAGGTCGGAGGCACGCCACCAAGTGAGAACCCCCTGCCTGTATGCTGCCCCTCACAATACATGTGTGCCCACCCCCACCCCCCTCACTCACCCCCCAACCCCTTCACCCCACCACAACCCCTTTCCCAAACCCCTTCACCTCACCCCCAAGCCCTTACCCAAACCCCCTCACCCCACCCCCCATCCTCCTCACCACACACCCTCACCACCGCACACCTCAACCCCATCCGTCTGTCGAACCATACATGCTGTTTTGTGTCTTGCAGGACCAGCCGGCGATAGTCCAGGCCCATCCAGCACCCCCCGCCCCCAGCCAGTGCCAGGACCGGTGCCCCCCCACCCCCCTGGGTCCCAAGCACCAACGGGGAGGGCAGCCGTAACAACAGTCCTCCGTCCGAGACGAGCCAGCAAACTATGACATAGGGGACAGAAAATCAGGGGACAGACACAGGGGAAACCACGACACAGGGGACCATCACACAGCACAACACGATAGCATGGTACCATGGACAGCACGGTAGCACAGTGGTTAGCACTGTGGCTTCAGAGCACCAGGTTCGATTCCCCACTGGGCCACTGTCTGTGCGGAGTCTGCGCGTTCTCCCCGTGTCTGCGTGGGTTTCCTCCAGGTGCTCCGGTTTCCTCCAACAGTCCAAAGACTTGCAGGTTAGGTGGATTGGTCATGATAAATTGCCCTTAGTGTTCAAAAAGGTTAGGAGGGTTATTGGGTTACGGAGATAGGGTAGAAATGAGGGCTTAAGTGGGTTGGTGCAGACTCGATGGGCGAAATGGCCTCCTTCTGCACTGTATGTTCTAACACTACACAGGAGACCCCGGACTTCGGGTTCGATGATGACAGAGACTATCACCTCGGTTGGGCTCTTTAGTGAGGAGGCTTCTGAGACACAGCCGATCCGGTACAGCAGGTGGAGGTAGGAGCAGCCGAGAGGCCGGACAGTCGGAGGGCAGCCCGGCTCCAGCTGCCAGCTGCTGCCCAGACGGGTCCCAGGTTCCTGGAATATCCACTTCCATCCATAGTTCAGGTGCAATCAGAGATCCAGGGACCAGAGAAGGGGGTGGTGGCCGGCTTCCAGCGCCTGCAGACGCAGGTGGAGGAGTCCAACAGCCTGCAGGAAGAAGCAGGGAGTGGTGCCGGTCATGTGTGCCACCCAGGCTGAAACCGCACTGCACGGGTGGTATCCGCGGTGGAGGCATGGGGAGCCACGGTGTCGGTCATGGGCCAGGTCATGCAAGGCCTGGGCATTCTGTGCAGGTGGGGGCTGTGACCCTGGACAGGGCTGCCCACTCACAGGCAGCCATGTGCCAGACCCAGCTGCAGATTGCAGCGGTGCTCCTCAGCGTGGCCCAGTCTCAGCAGGCAATGGCTGAGAGCATCGGCGGCATTGCCCAGGAGCTGGCCAGCGTCACACAGACACAGATAGGGTGGACCACTCTCTGTGCTCCATGGCCGCTAACGTTCAGACCCTGGTCAATACCAGAACGGGCATCCAGGACTGGCAGCGGCAAGTGTCGGGGGGTGGCCTCGGGAATTGGCCCCGCTTGTACCCCCGCCCCATGGAGAAACCCGGGGGCCATCGGGCATCCTGAACGAGGAGGAGGTGCCAGGTCCCGTGCCGGTGACTCCTGCAGAGGAGATGCCGGAACACCACAGCATCTCGGACACCCCGCCTCCCCCCTCCCCCCCGTCCTTGGTGCATTTGGTGGACAGTGGGCAGAAAAGGGTGGCACTATGCCAGCCGGGATGCCTGAGGAGCAGCCAGGCCCATCCAGTCCGGGCCGCCCCAGGAAATGTGCGCCGACGGGGACCTTAGTCGCAGGGCAGGGCTCACAGAAATCCACCTGCACTCCTACTGTACCGTCTGGGGAACCACCTAGGAGTAGTGATAGGGCCCATTAGGCCAGATAGTTAGATACCAGTTAAGTTGGCACGGCTGCAGGGCACAGTTTGGGTGTAGGGGCAGAATGTATATACCTCTGCACATTAAACACATGTTAACACTGTTGAAAGGAGCCTCTGTGCTCTGTCTGATGGGTGCCGGGTGGGGCGGTAAGTGACGGCCACTGGGAGTTGGGGGTAGTGGACGAGTGAGACGCAGTGGGTAGGCCATAGACCCCACCCCACCTGAATGTCCCCATCACCCCATCCCCCGTGATTCGACACAGCTATGTGATGGACTAGCCAGCTCGCATGCGGGATCACCTAAGTAGAAGGTGCTACTGTGGGTATGAGTCAGACATTGTCTAACGATTTGGAGCTCGGAGCTCATCACAGAGCGGGCTGTCATCATCCTCCATCCCATGGACCAGGCCCGCTTTCAGTAGTGACCCAGTGCCCCCAGCCCATTGTGCCGCAGCTGGATATATAATGGAGGGGTGGTGTGCATGCGGGTGGGTCGCCGGTATGGGAGGTGCATGTGTTCGGTGGTGGGGGAGGAGAGGGTGTTCGGTGGTGGGGCAGGTGGGTGTGTTCGGTGGTGGGGCAGGTGGGTGTGTTCGGTGGTGGGGCAGGTGGGTGTGTTCGGTGGTCGGGCAGGTGGGTGAGCTCGGTGGTGGGGCAGGTGGGTGTGTTCAGTGGTGGGGTAGGTGGGTGTGTTCGGTGGTGGGGCAGGTGGGTGTGTATGGTGGGGCAGGTGGGTGAGCTCGGTGGTGGGGCAGGTGGGTGTGTTCAGTGGTGGGGTAGGTGGGTGTGTTCGGTGGTGGGGCAGGTGGGTGTGTATGGTGGGGCAGGTGGGTGTGTTCGGTGGTGGGGCAGGTGGGTGTGTTCGGTGGTGGGGCAGGTGGGTGTGTTCAGTGGTGGGGCAGGTGGGTGTGTTCGGTGGTGGGGCAGGTGGGTGTGTTCGGTGGTGGGGCAGGTGGGTGTGTTCGGTGGTGGGGCAGGTGGGTGTGTTTGGTGGTGGGGCAGGTGGGTGTGTTCAGTGGTGGGGCAGGTGGGTGTGTTCGGTGGTGGGGTAGGTGGGTGTGTTCGGTGGTGGGGCAGGTGGGTGTGTTCGGTGGTGGGGCAGGTGGGTGTGTTTGATGGTGGGGCAGGTGGGTGTGTATGGTGATGGGGCAGGTGGGTGTGTTCGGTGGTGGGGCAGGTGGGTGTGTTCAGTGGTGGGGCAGGTGGGTGTGTTTGGTGGTGGGGCAGGTGGGGTGTTCGGTGGTGGGGCAAGTGGGTGTGTTTGATGGTGGGGCAGGTGGGTGTGTTCGGTGGTGGGGCAGGTGGGTGTGTTCGGTGGTGGGGCAGGTGGGTGTGTTCGGTGGTGGGGCAGGTGGGTGTGTTCGGTGGTGGGGCAGGTGGGTGTGTTCGGTGGTGGGGCAGGTGGGTGTGTTCGGTGGTGGGGCAGGTGGGTGTGTTCGGTGGTGGGGCAGGTGGGTGTGTATGGTGGGGCAGGTGAGGGTGTCAGATGGTGAGGGGGTGCGGTATTGTGGTGTCCGTGCCCCTGCACAGCACAGCACAGCAACCACCCCCCTAGTTGCTGAAACGTGCGTCGATCAAAGCGTCCCGTGCTCGCTGGCCCTGCCGATGTCGTAATGCAGCCTCCTGTGCATGGCCAGCATCCATGCCCCGCCCATTGTCCATCTTCCCCTCATCCTCCTCGTCTGGAGAGGCCTACTCTTCCTGCTCCTCCTCCTCCAGCATATCGCCCCTCTGCTGGGCTATATTGTGGAGATCGCAGCATATCACAATGATGCGGCCGACTCTCCTAGCCTCGTGCTGGAGGGCCCCTCCATAGCTGTCCAGGCACCTGAAGCGCATCTTTAGCACCCCAAACACCTCTTGACCACACGCCTGGTCACATAAATGGGCATCATTGTAGCGGTTCTCCGCATCGCTCTGTAGCCTCCGTGTAGGTATCATCAGCCATGACTGCAACGTGTAACCGCTGTCACCCAGCAACCAGCCCCGCAGCCGGGGGGGGGGGGGGGGGGGGGGGGGTCCCTCGAACATACCGGGGATGAATGATTGTGCCAATATGAATAAGTCATGTACACTGCCCAGGTACTGGGCGCAGATGTGGAGGATCTTCAGACCACCTGAACGTTCATGGAGTGGTATTGCTTCCTGTTTGTGAACATCGGCCTGCTATCGGCCGGTTGACATGCACATCATCGATGACCTGCTGGACCCGGGGCATCCCGGAGACAGCAGCAAAGCCCGCTCCCCAGGCGCAAGGGCATAAGGGGTGGTCAGTAACGGCGCGGATGCACCTGTGCGCCGATGACTGGGAGATGCTGGACAGGTCTCCACTCAGCGACTGGAACGACCCCGTGGCTTAGAAGTTCAGGGCGATCGTCACCTTGACAGCCACCGGGAAAGGGTGTCCCCCCCACTCCCACGCGGTGCCAGGTGTGCCGTCATATGGCAGATATGAGCGACGCTTTCCCAGCTCATCCGCCGTCTCCTCCTGCATGCCCGGTCCGGGAGTTCCTGAAAGGTCATGCGGTGCTGGTACACATGGGGCCTCATCAGGTGCCTCCTTGGCACAACCACCACCTCCTCCTCCTCGCCTTGTTCCTCCTCCTCCTCCTCAGCCTGTCGGGCGGGCCGCCCTCCAGCCTGAGCGGCTGCCACCTGCCGCTCTGCGGCCCACTCCTCTTTGAGCCGCCTGCACTCACCCTGCCACAGGGCTGCATGCTTGTCATGGCGGCCAACATTGCTGGGTGGTTCCCAAGCATTATGATCTGCAGGAGATGAGGGGGACATGTTAACATGGCGCATGGACCTGTGCACAACCAGATACCATGGGCGACATGGCCACCTCGGTTGACACCGCACGCCCAAGCCACACATGCCCTCCACTCTCGCCCCGTTGGTGCCCCCGCTCCTGGCGCCCGTCCCTGCTGCCATGGCACTGTTTCATGGCACTGTCCCCACTGGGGGCTGCTTCGGTGTGGCCCTGGGTGGTCCCCCGGTGAGTGTCGCTGGTTGAGTGGAGTGGCCAGGGAGGGGGGGGGGCGCCACCCACCCATAGGGCCGTTAACCCTGCATTCACCCAGAGCGCAGGGTGGGCGGCCAACAAGATGGCTGCCGTAATGTTGCTGTGTTCATGGGCACCGCTCTGTCATGGCGGGGGCTGCCCGACTGCTCGGCCTGTCCCTCTCCCCACCACCCGCAGACATCAGAGCCAGTGTCCATTACGGGGGCACGCGATCCCCCACGCTAACTCCTATCTCCTCCCGCTGCCGCATCAGCCACCACGCTGGCATCACCATTTTTTATAGGTGATTAGAACCACGCCGTCTGGACTTCAGAATCACCCAGGCCCCAGAGAATCGGTCGTCGGGCCACCTAATGTGATTTTCCGGACCTCCCGGCAATTACCGCGACACCGGCGTGTTGGGGAGTCCTGAGAATCGGAATTGGAGCGAAACCGGCTTCAAAGCAGATTTCGGCGTCAGAGCCGATTCTCCGGCCGATCATATTTCGCGATGTCGCCGCGGAGCTGTGGAGAATCCAGCCCCTGATTTCTTTTCACTGCTTTGGCCTGCACTTCTCTCCAGCTTCCAGACAGGGATCTCTCTTCTGGGGTGTCTCTGGGGAGGGTCTCTTTAATTAGTGGGTCTCTGGGGAGGTCTCTTTAATTTGTGGGTCTCTGGGGAGGTCTCTTTAATTAGTGGGTCTCTGGGGAGGTCTCTTTAATTTGTGGGTCTCTGGGGAGGTCTCTTTAATTAGTGGGTCTCTGGGGAGGTCTCTTTAATTAGTGGGTCTCTGGGGAGGTCTCTTTAATTAGTGGGTCTCTGGCAGGGTCTAATTAGGGAGTCTCTGATGGAGAGTGGTGTTGGGGCGGAGTTCAGTTACCCATGTACTGTGGGAAGGGGGGTTTGACCCAGAAAATCTCAGGGACGGGGGTCTGAATTGCATTGCGGGGGGTGGGGTGGAGGGGGTGTTGGAGGGAGGCCTAACTACACAGCTCGGTTTCAGGCCGCCTGCCCAAAATGGCAGCCCGATAGTGGGAATGCCTTGGGAATCCCTCGCAATCCTCACCATGCTAAAATTTGCATGGTTCAGGATTGGGATTTGCTTCCTGATTTGCACTCCCAGTATGAACGTAAATCAGGTGCAATTCAGCTTTGGCGGGAAAACAAAATGGAGAATCCTGCACAACATGTACATATATCACACCTTTCATGGCCTCAGCATGGTGCAGCAAGATGCAGAATCAACTATGTGCTTTAAAGTGTAGTCTTTGTTGTACTGTAGGACATGTGGCTGCCAAAATTGCATTGAAACTCCCCACAATTAAATCAATGAGTAGATCGTCTGTTTAGGATCTTGAGTGGGGAATAAATAATAATAATAATAATCTTTATTATTGTCCCAAGTAGGCTTACATTAACACTGCAATGACGTTACTGTGAAAAGCCCCTAGTCGCCACACTCCGTCACCTGTTCGTGTACACTGAGGGGAATCGAAGCCAGGTCCCTGGCGCTGTGAAGCAACAGTGCTAACCACTGTGCTATCTTGTGAGGCAGGAAGACTGACAAAATGATGCAGGAACATGTCGAAGAGGTCATCGCGACACTTTCCTGTTGCCTTTCCATTCTGTCAACTGCAGGAAATTTGGCAGATTGGTCCCCTGCTGGGAGCATAATGGAGGCACTTAAGTGAACAATTGAGATCCACTTCCTGTCTTTGCTGGCATTTGGTCCATGTTGGGACTGATGGAAGGATCAGAGCTCATGGTGGGTGCCCATAAGTTGCATGGAGAGACCGCTCAGTAAAACCTTGCACCCTCCCAGGGGGCTGTAAGGAGTGAGCCCTGTCCTTTTTGGGTACTCCAAGGCCAACAGAGGGGATCTTTGGGTGGTGATGGACACCCCTGTGGAAATGGTTTGCCTGTGCCTCACTATCCACTCTGTGGTTGCCTGGAGCTTCCTGTCTGGCACTAAGATCAACAACCCACTTCCCTCTTTTCGCAGTCATCCCGTCCTTTGAGGCACTCTCCACGTGCAACTACAGCCTCAGCAATGGCCACTGCAAGCGATGGTGATGCTAAGCTATGAGCCCACTAATTGGGCTGGTGGCTCTCGCAGGTAGTAGGCCTTCATACTTAATTGGAATGGTGGCACCAGCAATAAACGCCTAATTGACCAGATCGAGTAAATATTTCCAGCATTTTCTATTTTCATTTCACATTTCTGACATCCACAGTAGTTTGCTTTTATATTATTAGTTCTCCCTGGTATGGTGACGAGCATGGACCCGGGTTCAATTCCCGGCTTGGGTCACTGTCTGTGCGGAGTCTGCACGTTCTCCCTGTGTCTCCATGGGTTTCCTCCGGGTGCTCCGATTTCCTCCCATAAGTCCCGGAAGATGTGCTTGTTAGGTGAATTGGACATTCTGAATTCTTCCTCAGTGTACCCAAACAGGCGCCGGAATGTGGCGACTAGGGGATTTTCACAGTAACTTCATTACAGTGTTAATATAAGCCTACTTGTGAAAAGATTAATAAGGATTATTATTATTCTGTTGCCTAAGAGCCAGTAGAATTCCTTCCATTAACTCTGTTTCTCTCTCCACAGATGCTGCCAGACAGCAAATTTTCACACATTTTCTGTTTTTACAACAGGGTGAACCCCTTCATTCTTCCTCATATAGTGCCATGAATCAGTTTTTTCCGCCTGAGAAGGTAGACAGTTTATGACCTCATCTGAAAGTCAGCCTCTCCAACAAACATACACTCCCTCAATCACTGTAGTGAAGTGGCTGCCAAGATTCTGAGCTAAAGTTTCTGGAGTTGGATTTGAACACAACCATCTGATTCCAAGATGAGTGAGACAAGGCTGATAGGTGCATATTAAACTGTATTTTCACCTTCTGACCATGATTGTACCTATGCCACGGGAGAAAGGTTTAGCTCTGTATACAGTAACTGTGCTATTATGCTATAAACAAGAGAGTCTCTTTTTAGGGAATGTGATGTGATGTTGCATATCTAGCTCATCGGAGCTGGTTCATAATGTCACTACAGATTCCAACACGTTCTTGAAAACTGGTAAATATTTTGCTCATTGGTGAGGTAGGAAAAGAGACAGTTAGGGTCGGAGGGAGTAGGAGGTGAGAGTGTTCATGTCCAAAAACCTTTGAAGGTGACAGGACAAACTGATCATGCCATTAAAAAAGAGATCCTGGACTTCATAAATTGGGGCATTGCATTGGAGAGGAAGAATGCTATACTCAGGCTCTGTAAATCACTGGCAAGGTCTCAGTTTAATATTGTGTCCAGTTCTGCACAAGTACTAGACTCTATGAAGGGTGTAGACAAGAATGATACCTGGAACTCATTATCCAAAAGCTTAGCAGAGACAGAAACCCTCAGCTCATTTCAAAGGGGTCTGAGGGTGGCACTATGGTGCAATGGTTAGCACTAAGGACTCAGGTTCGATCCCGGCCCCAGGTCACTGTCTGTGTGGAGGTTGGGCATTCTCCCCGTGTCTGCATGGGTCTCACTCCCACAATCCAAAGATGTGCAGGTTAGGTGGATTGGCCACGTCAACTGCCCCTTAATTGGAATAAAAAGGAATTGGGCATTTCAAATTTATTTTTTTTATAAGGGGTCTGGATATTCACCTCAAGTCTCATAACCTCCAGTTTTATGGAGGCAGTGCTGGAAAATGGAATTAGGCTGGGTGGCTTGTTTTTCCGCTGGCATCAGCGATGACCAGGGTGGCCTGTGGCCCCTTTTGGTGATGTACATTTTCCCACAATTTCTAAATATCTGAAAAGAAGGAATGTGCAGGTATGTGGGGAGAGGGGTGGGGAGAGGCAGTGCGTGAAATGCTCCTTAGGACTGCCAGCCTGGACAGGGTGGGTTAAATGGCCTTCTTCTGCACAGTAATGATTCTCTGAGGAACTTCAGTTTTTGGAGATGCTGGAGAAACTGAGATGGCTCTTTGAGCAGAGGAGGATTAGAGGGATAGATGATTAGGAGTTTAGATAGACTCAATGCAGACAAACACTTTCCACTTGCAGAAAGATCAATAGCAAACAAAGGCACACAAGATACCATAGAATTCCTGCAGTGCAGAAGGAGGTCATTTGGCCCCTCGAGTCTGCACCAACCCTCTGAAAGAGTACCTTACCGAGGCCCACTCCCCTGGCCTATCCCGTAACTCCCATAGTCTCACCCTAACCTGCATATCTTTGGACACATTAAGGAACAATTTACCATGGCCAATCCACCTAACCTGGACATCTTTGGGCCATATGAGGAAACGAGAGCACCCGGAGGAAACCCATGGAGACATGGGGAGAAAGTGAAAACTTCACAGTCACTCAAGGCCAGACTTGAACCTGTGTCCCTGGCGCTGTGAGGCAGCAGTGCTACCCACTGTGCCACCATGCTGCCCTACTTGGTAAAAGAGCGAGCGATGACATAAGGAGAATGATTTTTGTACAGCAAATTATTCTGAGCTAGAATGAACTGTCTGAATGAGTGGTGGAAGGAAGTGCAGTGATAATTTTCAAAAGGGAATTTGACATATGCTGGAAAAGGAAAACTTAAAACAGGGCATTTTTGAGCACATCTTCTCATCCACACTTTTATTTTTACTCTTTTGGGGAACATTGGTGGATTATCAACCCATTGAGCCATATTATGACAGCTCCTTCCATTGTCAACAAGTCCTGACATTGGACTGGAACCTGGAACTTCTGATCCAGAGGTCGGGATTGCACCACAAGGCCTCCTGGTAGGGCTATGGGGAAGGAGCAATAGAAGTTGGACTAATCAGACAGCTTTTTCAAAGAAGTCAGACAAGACAGGCCTAGGTCTCCTACCCATGGAAGATCCTTGATCAAGAAAATTGAAACTTGTGAGTTAAGAGTAAAACTGAATTGGCATTAACCGTTCATCTTACACTGGTCCAAAAAAACGATTCTTCACTAAATTCTTCCTCATTATCTGAACCGTTTTACATTGAGTTCAGTTGGTACAAATCTTTCACTGCTCCCAGCAATCGACCCAGCCAATGTTAGTGAAACATCTGTCCAGGCACAGCTGCCACTTCCTCTTTTAAAGAAACCACAAGTTGAGGATGAAGCCGTCAGTCTGAGGGAATCTGAGTTCACCCTTGCTTAAACAAGTTTCCACAGAAACCTCTCCTCACTAATGTTTACCCAACACAAGCAACAGCCATGACAGGACTCGGAAACACTTGCCTGCAGAGCACAGATGGACAAACCAGACCCAATGCTGAGCTAAATTTGGGCCAAGTCAGAGGTTTGGACAAGTACTTCAAACAAACAGCCAAACCAATAGCACAGGAACAGGCAGAAAACAGTGATCATACTGTAGTGTAAAACTAAAATGGTACTTTCTGTGAAGAAGCTTAGTAGTTTTCAACTTTTCTCTGTTCTAAAATAATTTTTACTGGGTGGCTAAATTGTCCCTTAATTGGAAAAAAATAATTGGGTATTCTGAATTTTTTTTTACAAGTAATCATTTTGATCAGGACAAATTGTATTCAGGAAGTGGCCAATCATGTTCTTAGGATTCCAAATTGCATTGAATTACTAGGTTGAATTTTATGTTAAGGACAGAGCCTCTGCACCCTCAGTGTAAAGGTCATGTGCAAGCCTGGCTCAATCTACTTGGTTGGCTGTGAGAGCCATTGAAGAACTGTCAGGCCACCAGTGGGCTGCTTGCCTCCATCTGCAACCAAGATGTGCCAGCAAATCAGTCAGCTGATCGCTTGTCTCAGCAGCGCCACCAGGAGCGATGACCACTGCTGGAACTGCAGATCGTTCTCATATGGGGTTGGTTTAGCACACAGGGCCAAATAGCTGACTTTGAAAGCAGACCAAGGCAGGCCAGCAGCACGGTTCAATTCCAGTACCAGCCTCCCCGAACAGGCGCCGGAATCTGGCGACTAGGGGCTTTTCACAGTAACTTCATTGAAGCCTACTTGTGACAATAAGCGATTTTCATTTCATTTAGAGGACATGCAGCAATGAAGCTGGACCTAAAAGGTAACTGCCAGAGCATTTCACCTAGTGTATTGTGTTTGGGGGGGGGGGGGGGGGGGGGGGATCAAGATAGACACAGGGGCCCTAAAATAGGGTCAGATCTCTGCTGGCCCAGCCATTTCATGTATTTATGTATATCTTACATTTCTTTCATGTATGGAACAATCTGTCTCAATAATATTTTTCATTGTAACTCAGTACACATGAAAATAAATCAGATTGGGGCTGACCTTCCCTCACTATGGGGATAATCCCAGTAGTGATGGGCCTCAACTGGCCCACAGCTGCATAAGGTATCCGGCGCCTCCCCCACCACTGGCGAATCGCAGCAGGGATGGGCGGGGGCCAGGTAGGTGTTGGTCACTATTTTACAGAGTCTCCCTGCCTACCAGCACAGCCCCAGGGGGTGGGTGATATAATTCCAGTCAGGATGTGAGGGGCCATAATGTCTGCTTTCGGAGACAAGGTCAGAATCAAATTATTTTTAAATGCGGGCGAGAACCATTTCCAGATCCCAACCTCAGTGGTGTCTGAGGTCCACCCACCAGTGTGATCTTCCTGGAGTGGACAATAGCAAATCCCTCCACGTTTGTTGGCTAATTAAGGATAAAGCGGGCCTGTGGACTCTCCACAGGAAGCTCAGTGACTGGAGATTTAGCAGGCTGATGCCTGCCACTCCAAAATAGAACATAAGAACTAGGAGCAGGAGTAGGCCATCTGGCCCCTCGAGCCTGCTCCGCCATTCAATGAGATCATGGCTGATCTTTTGTGGACTCAGCTCCACTTTCCGGCCCGAACACCATAACCCTTAATCCTTTTATTCTTCAAAAAACTATCTATCTTTATCTCAAAAACATTCAATGAAGGAGCCTCAACTGCTTCACTGGGCAAGGAATTCCATAGATTCACAACCCTTTGGGTGAAGAAGTTGCTCCTAAACTCAGTCCTAAATCTACTTCCCCTTATTTTGAAGCTATGTTCTGCTTTCACCCGCCAGTGGAAACAACCTGCCCGCATCTATCCTATCTATTCCCTTCGTAACTTTATATGTTTCTATAAGATCCCCCCTCATCCTTCTAAATTCCAAAGAGTACAGTCCCAGTCTACTCAACCTCTCCTCATAATCCAACCCCTTCAGCTCTGGGATTAACCTAGTGAGGGTAATGAGGGTAATTAAAAAAATTTAAAAGAATTGTCAGTGATTCCCTGTTCTGCAAATGCCAGGCTGCATGCATCCAGGCACCTGTTGGGCTTCGGCCTCATTTAGGCCCTGTCGACCTTCAGGAAAGTCCTGGCAGTGTCAATGATTTGTCCTCCAAGTGGACACTGAATTGATCCTAACAGGCAACTGGTGAATCATCCAACTACGACATTGGCCATCCCACAGCTATTGTGCCAAGATCTAGGCGATGCAGGGGTCGGGGTAGGAGTTTGTTGTTCTGTAGCTCTCCTCATTTCTATCGCATCACTGGTGGGATTGTGGAATTTATTTTAATGTTGTTCTGTATGTGCGTGTCTGTGTGTGTGTGAGTCAGTGCAAACTTGATGGGTCAGCCGAATGGCCTCTTTTTGCACTGTACGGATTTTATGAACTATGATCTGCTGATAATTGCCAATAATTGATTATTTGTTGCTGGTTGGGGAACCAGCGCTGGTCTGATCCCAACTCCAGCAAGATTGGTCAGAAGCAGTAGATGACCCAACAAGCAAATTTCAGCAACCTTGCTCTTTTGCCTCCAAAGCTGTCTTCACATGCCTGACAGGTTTGTCAGTGGACTCGATGGGCCGAATGGCCTTACTTCCACTCCTATGTCTTATGGTCTTATGCTTCAAGGCAGAGATAGATAAATTCTTGATGTCGCGAGGAATTAAGGGCTACGGGGAGAATGCTGGTAGGTGGAGTTGAAATGCCCATCAGCCATGATTGAATGGCGGAGTGGACTCGATGGGCCGAATGGCCTTACTTCCACTCCTATGTCTTATGGTCTTATGGTCTAAAATACATACAGCAACTAATCTTCAAGACCCCACAAAATCTATATGAAGTGAATGATCAGTTCATATGTTTTTGATGGTTAATGGTGTTGTTGGTTGGGTCAGAATGTTGGCCAGGGCCATGGGGAGAAGTCCACTCTCCTCTTCAAATAGAGCCAAGAAATATTTTGCATTTCTGAAAGGGTTTACTATCTGATCTGAAAGTTTTGGGCTGGAATTTCCACAGGAGAATCTCTCAGGGATGGCCAATAAATGCTGACCTTGACAGTGATGCTCACAGCTCATGAATAAATAAAAAAGTAATGGGTCATCATTGGATAAGCATATGGATGATAATGGCATAGTGTAGGTTAGATGGCCTTTAGTTTTTGGACTTCCCATGTCGGTGCAACATCGAGGGCCGAAGGGCCTGTACTGCGCTGTATCGTTCTATGTTCTATGTTCAGAAACCCTGGAAAAATGGTGCAAACCTTCAGAAGTATGTTCACAGTGATATAACTTGCCCTTAAGCCCAAAGGATCACCTTATCCTCACATGCCTTGGCTAAACTAAGACTCCCTCATTTCACGATGTGCAGGTTCGGTGGATTGACCATGCTAAATTGCCATTTAGGGTGAGGCTACAGGGTGAGAGATTGTGCCGAGGTAAGGAGGTCTTTCGAAGGGTCGGCGCAGATTTGATGGGCCAAATGGCCTTTCTTCACTGTAGGGATTCTATGATCTGATTTGAAACAATGTCAGCGTTCACAATTAGCACTGGCTCCTTCTTTCCTAGTGATAAACTTTGCGGTAATTCTGGGCCCTAATTATCGAGTCAAAACTTATCAATCAAACCTACCAATTTGTCCAGGAGTTTAACTTAACTTCCTAGGGCGGCACGGTGGCACAGTGATTAGCATTGCTGCCTACGGCGCTGAGGACCCGGGTTCGATTCCTGGCCCTGGGTCACTGTCTGTGAGGAGTTTGCACGTTCTCCCTGTGTCTGCGTGGGTTTCACCCCCACAACCCAAAGATGTGCAGGTTAGGTGGATTGGCCACGTTAAAATTGCCCCTTAATTGGAAAAAATGAATTGGATATTCTAAATTTTAAAAAAAAACTTAACTTCCTAGATTTTTAACTGAATTCTAACATTTTACATTTGCTTTTTTCTCTCATTCATAAGATATTTTGATCAATGTTTCCTACTTCTCTCTTGCCAAATGCCATAACATAATTCCCACTGTCTAAACCAGTCTAGTTGGAACAATAAGGGTACATTTCTACAGAGGTTCTCCTTGTTGGTCCATTGAGTGGAAAAGCCATGGGAAAATAGAAAAGTGATCATGGATGAGCAGGAGACTCCTCATCGGTCACAGCTCTATACCCAAAATGTTGCTGGTCAGGATCCCATTGGACCACAGCCACCGATCGGGATGCTTTCTTCTTTAGGAATACTGTAGGATCACCTTGAAGAGGGGCTAAGTGTGTTATCTGAGGAAAGACATGATAATTAAGGGCATCACTTTGCAGGACCCTCCTAATGCCCCAACATACCTCTCAGATTGTCCTCGAGCCCACCCTCACCCCAAAAGGGCAGGGCATCCCCGGGCCTGGTCCCTGGCACGGGCAACCTGGCACCTGAGCAACTTGGCACTGCCAGCCCAGGCACTCTGCCAGCGTGCATTGGTGGCAGTGCCAAGGTGCTAGGCTAGCAGTTCAAGGTCTTGTTAGATCTTGTGAGGCATTCCGAGTATCGCACATTTCGCGAGAGTGGCATAATGAGACCATTTGATTCCACCCGTAGAGTTGTACTCACAGCATAGCTTTGCTGATTCATTGACGTTGATACTAGCCACCAAAATGTCAAGTGAGAAGTTAAAATTGGAAAAATCTGTAACAAGTACCCAGCTCGCCTCACTCAAATGTATCTACCTCCATTTTTAATTTTAGTTCGAGGAAGGTGACAAATCTGTTCTCAGGAGGCAAATGTATTGTTGAAACCTTTTAAAGAAATTGCATTCCTTCATTTTAATAGGATTTCTATTTGAACCCCATGTCACAAGAACATAAGAAATAAGAGTAGGAATGGGTTACGCCATGGAACATGGTTGATCTTCTAGCCATGGTTGATCTTCTAGGTGGGAGGCACCTTGGGGCCTCACGGTAGCATGGTGGTTAGCATCAATGCTTCACAGCTCCAGGGTCCCAGGTTCGATTCCCGGCTGGTTCACTGTCTGTGTGGAGTCTGCACGTCCTCCCCGTGTGTGCGTGGGTTTCCTCCGGGTGCTCCGGTTTCCTCCCACAGTCCAAAGATGTGCGGGTTAGGTGGATTGGCCATGCTAAATTGCCCGTAGTGTAAGGTTAATGGGGGGATTGTTGGGTTACGGGTATACGGGTTACGTGGGTTTAAGTAGGGTGATCATTGCTCGGCACAACATTGAGGGGCGAAGGGCCTGTTCTGTGCTGTACTGTTCTATGTTCTATGTTCTGTCTAAACTCCATCTTCCCACCCTTATTCCTCATGTCCCTTGATTAATGGAGAGACCATGGGCGGGATTCTCCGACCCACCGCCGGGTTCAGGAATCCCCGGGGGGGTGTGGCGTGAATCCCGCCCCGCTGCTACACCACCGGCTGCCGTATTCTCCGGCACCGGATTTCGGGCGGGGACGGGGATCATGCCGCGCCGGTAGGGGGCCTCCCTGGCAATTCTCCAGGCACTGATGGGCCGAGTGGCCGTTGGTTTCTGGCCAGTTCAGCCGGCGTGGATTGGACATAGTCCCACACGCCGGGAGCTGGCTGGCAGGCTTGCTCGTGCGGTCCTCGGTGGGGAGAGGGGGGGGGGGAATTTGGGGGGATCCGGCCCCAGGGGGCCCCCACGGTGGCATGGCCCGCGATAGGGTTCCGCCATGGCCGGCGCGGAGAAGACACCCCTCTGCGCATGCGCTAGAATATGCCAGACAGTCTGTGCATGTGCAGAACCACGGCAGCAGCTCTGCGCATGCGCTAACTTGCGCCGTCCTTTTGGCGCGCCAACCCTTCCAGCGCCGGCCTAGCCCCTGGGAGTGCACAGGATTCCGCAGATATACAATGTTTTGAGAGGAGAAATTTCTCCTCATCTCAGAATGACCTGTGTTCTAGATTCCCAGCCAAGGAAAACAACCTCCAGTCTCAACACTATCAAACTCCTTTAGAACCTTGTGGGGTCTATTCTCCGAGCCCCGCGCCAGGCCAGAGAATCGCCGCAACCGCGCCACCCCGACGCCGGCGCGCGATTCTCCGGGTTGTGGAGAATTGGCGCCATTTGCACCGGCGCGTTTGGCACGGTGCTGGCCAGATGGACGGGCTGAGCGGATCCGACAGAGTCCCACTGGCACCGTTCACCCCTGGCCGCTGCCGGCGGGAACTCTGCGCGAACAGTCGGGGGTTGGGGGGGCTTCTTCAACCGGGGGGTGCTCCGATGGGGTCTGGCCCGCGATCGGAGCCCACTGATCGGCGGGCCGGCCTCTTCCCCCCCCGGGCCTACTTTCTGGCATGTCCGGCCCCTGAACACCAACGCCATGTTGAGTCGGGGCCGACCGCTAAAGAAGTCCCCAGCGCATGCGCAAGTTGGCGCGACCCAACTGCGCATGTGCGGGTTGGCGCGGCGCCCATTTGGCGCTGGGAAAGAAGGTTGGAGTGGTGTGAACCGCGAAACTCCGTGCTGGCCCCCTGTGGGGGCCAAAATCGGTTGTACCTGGGGCCGGTTTGCGCCGTTGTGAAATGCGACGGCATTCACGACGGCGCAAACACTTGGGCTCCATATTGGAGAATCGCCCCCTGTATATTTGCAGAAAATTCAGCAATTTTCTCCCTCTCAGCACCCGATGGGTGCACCAACACCACATGGACTGCAACAGTTCAAGAAGTGAGTTCACCGCCTTCTCATGGATAATTAGGGATGTGCAAAAATACTAGTCCAAACAGCAACATTCCCATTCCACACCTGGAGAACTGAGAAAATGTGGGCTCCATACTTAAGGGAGGATATACTTGCTTTGGAGGTGGTACAGAAAAGGTTCAATAGATTGGTTCCTGGAATTTGAGGGCTGTCCTATGATGCATGGCAGAGTAAATTGAGAACATTTTTGTGGTGAATGTAATATGGTAATTCACACTGTATCTTTGTAAGCGCAGTAGCGTTATCCGACCACTAGGGGGAGTTGCTCTGGGAATGCTCAGGAGCTTGTACAGGGCTCCACCCTTGGCTCCGCCCACGACTCCTCCCCCTTGTGCTGCTGTATAAATACCCTTGTCCAGAGTCAGCCTGCAGTTCACCGAGAGTTCATCAACGGGTAACAGGCTGGCTCTGTAGTAAGTAGATTAAAGCCTATATTCATATCGGAAAACACGTGTCTGGTGAATTGATGGTTCCATCAATTATTCACACTGGAATTTTGAAGAATGAGAAGCAATCTGATTGAAATATGAAATGAAATGAAAATCGCCTACTCATGACAATAAGCCAAAACAATGGGTTTCGGATAAAACTCTCCACTGGTTGGAGTCACACCTCGCACAAACAAATTACTTGTGATTGTTTGAGGTTAATCATCTCAGTCCCAAGACATTGCTGTCGGATTTTCTCTGGGTAGAGTATCGGAGTTTTATCCGAATCCCATTGTTTTCAATTTCACAAGGGGTCCTTGATGTCATGTAAACATAGATACACAGAAGATAGGAGCAGGAGGAGGCCTTTTGGCCCTTTGAGCCTGCTCCGCCATTCATCATGATCATGGCTGATCATCCAACCACATTCAGCTGCTTCATCAATGACCTGCCCTCCATCATTAGTTCAGAAGTACAGATGTTCTCAGAGGAAAGCACTTAGTTCCTTTTTATGTGGCGAGGAGCTGCCAATCATAGCAAGAGTGTTTGTAGACATTGCAATTAGCATCCAGCAGGGTAATTGAGATGTATTCAAGTGTGAAGGAAAATATAAATAAACAAACCCCTAAGCAGTTCAATCTGGACCAATAAAACTGTCAATCACTGGCTAGTGAAATGCATTGTTCTCTGAAACTGAATGGAAGATTTGTATTTCAACCGCTGTCAAGGGATTTGCAGCCCTTTGAAATGTACTTGGATTTAGAGGAAGCCTCTGACACTTGTAACAGCTGCTGCTTTAAACACTTTTGTCTGAGGCAGCAGATGTTAGGGAAGGATAAGTGAAAAGGCAGTGATTTTTAATTCTACTGCCTGGACTGCTCTTCAGCTTTCAGACAGAGGTGACGGATCAGGGTCTCTGATGGAGATCTCTGTTGGGAGTCCCGAATGGTGGAATCTCTGATGGGGGTCTTTGGTGGTGGGGGGGAGGGTTCGAGTCACCCGCATGCGGCATGCGGTGGGGGTGGGTGACCCGTTATTCCTGTGGTGTGGGAGACGATACCCCTACTAGTCAGCAGGGGGTAGGAATTGCAATGTGGGAGGGGAGGGGGGCTTCTGATGCATTGGGGGGGGGGGGGTTGTCTCAGTTATGCTTTGACCCCCTTGATCCACCTCAGGGTCCACCACGTCAAGGCCACGCTTGCCAAAACTTGCACCAAAACCCATCCGGTGGATTTCCCGCTGTGGGAAATAGTGCTTAACTGGGGGGTGCTACCTCCTTGGAGGAAATTAGGAATGGGTAATAAATTTTGGCCTTGCCAGCGCTGCCCACATCCCATTGGTAATTTTTTTTTAAAGATGTGAAACTACCATGTACCAAGTGCCTTTACAATATTACCCAATTCAACAAGCTGACCTATAACTGCACTTCCACCCCCTCAATCTCCATTCAACTTCCCTCCATCATCAATGTCCAATCTTCACTGACCATACTGCCCCAATCTTTCCATCACAACTCAATCACTGTCCCAATCTCCAACCCCAGATTGAACCCTCTCTAAGCTCACTTCACACTTTTACCTCCTACAATCACGCCGCCTTCTGACCTTGTTTCCCCCCAACCCCAACTATACCATATGAAGACCCCATCCCAGGAATCTCTTCAAAACCTACTGATCCTGGATTGCAGCCTATTCTGGGGCATTTCTCACCCACTAGTTAGCTGAGACTGTCAATGAAGCTGGTTCCTAGGTGGGGAATCTATTTGAAAACCACGCCTGCACATGGACATCTGGGTTTCAAAACCTTGTTCTCTAAATCACTACTCGGGTAAATATTGAAGCCATTATATTCTTTTCATAAATATTCCAATCTGAATAATTAATATCCAGGCTAGTAAAGTAAAACATTAGACTTTGACCCTTTAGGAGTTTTAAGATGCATAGCAACAACTGTTTCACAAATTTGAGACAAATGACAGTCATTAAAATATAAAACATAAAATTTTTAGCATTTAATGCAGTTAAAAAAAATCTCTATGTCACTTACTATAAACTTGTTCAACCCTGTCCCTCCGGCATTCCCAATGAAAATTCCTGAACTTGGCTCAAAAAATAATGCCTGTCGTGATCGTGTGAAGGTACTCTGATGATACTCATCGCAGTCCAAGTACAAGGTGACAAGCTCGTCCTCAATGGATAAGGCAAACCGGGTCCATTTGTTAGTCATGGGCGGCACTTCAAATGAGGCAACCTCATGGGAGGTTTGAGAACCCGATTCTGTGTAAAAGAGCACGATCCGTTGGCTGTCGTTCCAAACTGCAGTCAGCTTCACTCCCAAATAAATAATATTCTGGTAGGAATTTGTAATCGCAAACAACACTCCGCCATCTCCATTAGCTGGCTTGATGGTCACGAGGATAGCAAAGTCTCTGTAGAAAGATTGAGGTATCATGGTCTTAGTCAGTCGACCAATGTTTGCCCCTGGCCCAAAGCTGTACGCAGGAAAGCCTTCATATCCTGTGATGAATGCAACCGATGGTGGTAGCGGGACTCCAATAAGGCCTGTTAGGTCAATGTGATCATTGGATCGTCTCTCTGCAATACAAGAACAAAAAGGAAATTGGTTTCCTGTCACTGTTAATCAATATGAATTCATTTCCATGGGTATATTTTGTTAAATATGCACCATAGTGGATTTCCTGATCAAGTGTTTGTAACTATGGCAGAAACTCCCACCGGTTACACCGCTCGTCATCTGCTGAGATTACAGGGACCCGAGTCTGTGCGGAGTCTGTGCGTTTTCCCCGTGTCTGCATGGGTTTCTTCCGGGTGCTCCGCTTCCCTCCCACAGTCCAAAGACGTGCAGGTTAGGTGGATTGGACATGCTAAATTGCCCTTGGTGTCCAAAAGAAAGCTTAGGTAGGGTTACTAGGAAACGGGGTTAGGGTAGAGGCATGGACTTAAGTAGAGTTAAGTAGAGACTCAAGGGCCGGTGCAGACTCGATGAGCCGAATGGCCTCCTTCTGCACTATAACGTCTATGATTCTATGAGTAGGAGAATTTCTGGACACTGATTGCCTGTTATCTGCTCTGTAACGGTAGCACTGATAGCGTGGGTTTTACCAAGCTGCTTACATGCACAAACTGCAGTGTGTTTGACCACTAGAAACAGGGCAGTATTTAATACAGATTACAGGAGCCTTGCTCGTGGGCTGGATAACAGCGGGCCTCTCCTCCATTCTGATGCCCAGTCCCTCGATCAGATACTAAGTAAATGATAATGAGCACACTCCCCACTCCACGAAGGAACTGGCAGACAACCCAGGCAGATATGCTTTTTGGGCTCCCTGCATGGCAAGTAATACCACCGGTGGCAGGATGAGTGAGGCCTTTAAGTGTTAACAGCCTCACTCAGTGGCGAGGTGGGAAGGCGGGAAGCCTTTCCACCAATGGATATAATTGGGCGGAGGTGGGAAAGCGGTGAGATCCTCACCCGTTACCTCAATTAATTAACTATCCCCCTCCCCCCACAAACAAACCCACCTCAACAACCCACCCACAAGTTGATGAGGCACTTCTAATAAACATGCACCATTTATGGACAGGGAGGGTGAATGTCCAGACAATGAGTAACCATTATTGGAAAGACAGGTATGTTGGCACCATGGTTCCCATGGCTTGATTTGAAGATGGCGCTGTGAGTTAATTCATAAATACGCTTAAAGGTTTGTAAATTTCTATGTGGTGGCAGATTTTTTGTTTGAATATGATTGTTGGAACTGAGACAATCTGAAATGCTTGCAGCACACTTCTTGGGCTGGATTCTCCGTTCCTGAGACTATGAGTTGACACCGGGGCAGGATTCGTGGACTTTCATGACAGCAAAACTGGCGCCGCACATGGGTCGATTCAGCAAATGTGGAAGGGCTAGCACTGGCACCACGTGGAACACAATCAATTCCAATGAAAATGGTGCAGGTCTGTGATTGACACTTAGGAGGTTGACAAGCTACAGCCGCATACACACATTACACTCCCCATACACACTCATCCCAACCAACAAGTTGACACTGGTTGTTTTAAAGCGGGCCCATACAGGTGATGGGTCAGCTGGTGCAAGGGGGCACCTGAGAGGTGGCCTGGCGAGGGGGGGCGGTGGGTGGTGAGACACTTATATGACCCATGGCCCTAGGTTCCCAGTGGGCTGCCAACAGCATGCACAGCTGCATGGCTGCATTTCCAGCCGTGGCAATGGTATTCCATACTCGTCCACCCCGACTCTACAGCCCACCTCCTAGACGCCCCCGCTCCACCCCGTGGCCCTGGCAGAACCACCCCCCACCCCCACCCCCCGGCCAGTGGCACAACTGTCGGCAAACTATGGCGATATTGGACACTTTCCGTACTCCCTCTCTCCCCCTCAGCAGCCACAACATCGGTTTCACGATTTTCAAAAGCAGAAGTGAACCATACCGCTGGGAATTCGGCCCATCAGAGGCGGAGAATCGCGGAGGCCCCGAAGAATACCGGGTCAGGCTTGCTAATGACTTGCAAATAGTGTTTACTGTATTTGCGTTCCAAACCGCATTTACGCTGCTATCGAGGTGACAGCGAGTTACGATTTGGCATCAAATCAGCACCCCACCCTGTGATTTTGGTGTTGGAACCTATTCTCCGCCCAATGGTGTTTCCCGATTTCGGTGTCAGCCAATGGAGAATTCCGCCCCTTGCCCCTTTGGAGCTGGTTGCCGCATCGTACAATTGCAATGAGAAACACAGAAAACAAAGACTGGTGAAAGTTCTAGATGGCATTTGTTATTTGTGATGCAAAGGCCCATTTTCATTGAGTACAATGTCATCGCCATTTTTGTTTCCTTTAGGGGAATCAATTCAAAATTTATCTGAAGATTTGTGCTCACTCGATGGAACACACAGAAGAAGCAGGCAATATTGATTAATGCAAATGAAAATGAGATACATTTTCTTCAGGAAATAATATTTTGGGATACACTATATGAATAATTTGAGGGGGCGGCACGTGGCGCAGTGGTTAGCACTGGGACTACGGCGCTGAGGACCCGGGTTCGAATCCCAGCCGTGAGTCCATATTGAGTTCGCACAGTCTCCCTGTGTCTGCATGGGTTTCACCCCCACAACCCAAAGAAGTGCAAGTTAGGTGGATTGGCCATGCTAAATTGGAAAAAAATAATTGGGTACTTTAAATTTTTTTTTAAATTAGCCATTTGAGACTTATAGTAAGTTTAGCCTACCTGGGAGGAACATTTGACTTTGGACCTAAGTTTCACAAAGTCGGATTTTTCTTGAGCTATATCTCCACGTGTTCTAAATGGGTTGATAGAGATTATTTTATTATGTGGCTACCAAACTAACAAAAGGCAAACTCGATGGATCTTGGCATTCCTTTGTTGATTTTTAAGACTGTTTGCCTCCACTGATCTTGTTCAATTCCAGAGCAGGATGGTCATTATAAGACCAAAGGATGCTCTTCAGCTGCAAGTCAATACCATCTCTGGCCAACACTGGTTTGGGGTCCAGAAAAGGGAACTGTGAATTCATGTTGGGGAAGATGTTTTTCCTCCCCAGAGGAACTTGTACTCCATTCTTTGCAATTTTTCCCTCGCCAGCTCAACTCATCAGCTGAAGAAGACCCTCACAGGTCAATTTGAGTTTCATGTATGGTCCTGAGATTCAAATCTGATGCCTTTGAGTCCAAAGACCTATCAGTATTACAGCAGCCAATCAGAAGGAGTGATAAACAGCACGGCCTGAAGCTTGGAAAGTACGAGGCAGTGTGCGGTCTTCCACACCCATAAGCTAAGAGGGTCAGGAGAAACACATAACAGGAGGACATTCCTTAAAACTGAGGAAAGAGCAATTGAACCCAACATCATTCCCAGGCCTTGTAGACAAGATCCTCTCTGTCCATGGGTACCACTGAACCACATGAGCTAGATTCAAAGTGTTTGGCCCAATCCCTTAGCGTACGTGAATTTTCTCACCATACTGTGGAATGAAACTTTACAATGGATTTAGTTATATATAAATACGCCTGATACACAGTGTATCACACCTCAAATTCAGTCAAAACGGGCACGATTCAACCGGGAAAAATCTATGTCCAGCTGTGGCCGCATTTAGTGGGGTGTTTTTGCGGTGCTATTCAATAATAATAATCTTTTATTGTCACAAGTATGAAGTTACTGTGAAAAGCCCCTAGTCGCCACATTCTGGCACCTGTTCGGATAAATTGGTACGGGAATTCAACCCGTGCTGCTGGCCTTATTCTGCATTAAAAACAAGCTGTCTAGCCCACTGAGCGAAACCAGCAGCTGGCACTTAGCGAACTGTAGCCACCTGGGTTGGCCACTTCCCGACTTTAAAATGGAGATTCGCTAAGAATGCAGGGAAATTCAGCCAAGGACAGAAAAACAAGCAGGTGCAAAGTTTCCTGTATATTAGGACTTGCAGAACCCAGACTCGAAACCCAATACCATCTGCATAGTAATGAGCGACCCCCGGGAACAATTAGTAACATCAAGAGTAATCAAGACCAAACCAGACTCCTCGGCGCCAGCGGGAGCCAAGACAAAGGAAGGCCAACGGACACTTAGGAACCACCCAGCGATCAGGGGACAGCTCCAGTATTGGAGAAATCGATCCAAGTGATCAGAACTCAGTCCAATCACTTGGAACCAGGTACGGGGTCCGCCCAAAAGGGCACGAAGCCCCTGGGGACTATAAAGTAGAGTCCCCAAGTTCAATTTGTTCTTCTTGGCAGCTCTCAAAGAACTCTTGACCGTGACTCTCAACTCGGAGAGACTTGCCTAGCAGCTGCACCAACCAAGTAAGTGTCAAGTCAACGCACGCTACGAGATAGACGCTCCTAACCATTAGTCCATACCAGCTGGAGGCCTGCAGACTCAGGATCGAACGAGAGGCCAATTGTTCCCCTGACCTAGGGGGTCCCTTTTCCAAAGCTAAGTATTGGCCTGTTAGTGTTAGAAATAGCCTAGTGAGTAGTATTTTATGCATGAGTAGCGATTGATTGTGTATATAATAAATGTGTTTTCATTTGAACCTTACTAACTGGTGTATTGAGTTATTGATCAGCACTTGAACTTGAACCTCGTGGTGGTATCATAAAGATACCTGCCGACTCTAGAGCGAAGGTTATAAAACAGAGCAATTAAGTGTAAAGCACACTTAGCAAAACGAGCAACAGAACCCAGCAGGAAAGGCTCCTCGCATATTGGGGCACCATTTTGGAAGGCAGGCCCGAATATTGTCCCCACTCCCCCCTTCAACCCTCCACCACCCCCTCCCTCCATTTTCGACCCCAACCCCACAACCTCGGGGAGGCCCATGGGAACATCTCCTCACACCCCCTCCCTCTGGCAGGATGGCACTGCCAGGATGCCCCTGCCAAAGTGCCAGGTGTTAAACGAATGGATGCTGTGGTATGAAGAGACAAAAGTCCAGCTCCTTTTCACAAACACCTTTATTTCACTTTAACAGACTCTGCACGAAACTCAATCATCACATCACAAGATCCAGAGTCCACCTGAAGCCCCTTTACATATCAGTGTCAATCATTGAACACTTAACATAAATGAGACAACTAATTGCAATGTCTCTTAACCCATTACTTAACAGTCTCCCCTTCCTTGGAGAAAAAAAACAATTAGGTGAAAACAACATTTCAAGAAACTAAAATTTCAAGAAACTAAAACACACACCTGATTCCCCTTTTTTTTTTAAGTAGAAGAAAAAAAAAACATTCACAGAAACAGGCGCCCTTCATTCACAATATCTAAAAGTTTCTGTGAACTGGCCCCTCTTTTCGTGAACCGAGTCTGACAGTCGATAGCTACTGTCAACCCATTTAATTTTTGTTATTTCCCCTCTGTCCAACATCTGCTTTAAACTTGCAATGTCTATCCGTATCCTTTTTTCATTGACACTTTTTGTAGAGTGCACATTTTCCCACAGGGATTTATTGTCAATCTGACAGTCAATAGGTATATTACCCAAATCCCCTAATCCCAAAAGTTCTGTCAATATCTGACTTATATAAAAGGCCATATCCACCGCTTCCACTAAGCTTAACGTCTCAGCAGCCAAAGTGCTTTTGACCATTCTCCTTATTTTCTTTGTTTCCCACACAAGAGGGCAACATTTACCATTGTTCCCCAAAAGGAAAATTATAAAACCTCCTGCGCTTGAAACTCCATCACATAAATTTGCATAGGATGCATCACTATAAACTATGAGTTTCAAATGCCTAGGATCACCTAAAACAGGGAACTTCAAAACACACTCCTGCATTTTTAGTTTGGCCAACACTTTATTTGTTCTTATTATGTCTTCCACTTTGGGATCATTCATCTTTGTACTCCACTCTAAAACATCAAAACTCACGTCCGGTCTAGTCTGTCTTCCTGACCAGTTCAGTTGCCCAATTAAACTTCGCAGTTGCTCTTTTTCTATCTCCAAAACCATTGCGTCTTTTTGTGAAACACGGCCACGACTAATTGCTATTGGGCTGATGCTTTCCAAGTAAGATTGCTGACGTAAAGTTGTCCCTAACTGAGTCTGTCCGATTTCCAGTCCAATATATTTAAATGCACCTGAAGCCTGACTTCCAACCCTGAATTCTTTCCTCAAACCAGAGATTGCAATGGCTTCAAAATCACTAGTCCCACCCCACAAAAAATCATCAACATACATCATGAAGATGCCAGCAAGATTTCATTTATAGTGCCAGTAAAACATTGCAGGATCTGCCTTCAACTGGCAACAGCCTAACTTTAACAAGACTGACCTTACCGAAAAGTACCACACTCTAGATGCATCATTTAATCCATATACACATTTGTTCAACTTACACAGTACCCCTTCTGTGTTAGCTGCTTCTTTAGGAGGACGGAGAAAAATGTCTCTCTGGAGCTGATGCCCCTGCAAAAAGGCAGCTTTTATATCTATAGATTTGCATTCCCATGCCTTTGTGGCTAATAGAGCCAAGAAGATCTTTAAAATAACCTTTCCTGCTGTAGGTGAATCTACCCTTAAGTCCTGATCGTGTAAGTTTTCTTCAAATCCCCTTGCCACATGCCTAGCCTTTGCCTTATAAGTTCCATCTGGAAGAACCTTTTCTGTACAAATCCATCTGTGGGATAGAGCTTTTTGTCCCCTATCCGGTACTTCCGTGTATACCCCAAATTCACTCCAACTATGCAATTCTTGCTGTTTAGCACCGTTGATAACTTTTTCATCTAATTTATTTGAAGCCACCAAAATATCACGTGCACGTGGGCTTCTACTTCTATTAGTATTTGTAGTCTTACTCCTGTTCCGAGATCTTGATAAACTACGTCCCCTTTCCTGCCTGGTATCTCGTTCTGTACTGCTACTGCTTGATCTTTCTCTTCTGTAGCGGGATGTCCTTTCAATAGTTCGACCTTTTCCTGCGAACCTGTTCACTATCCGATGTACTATCTGAACTGGCACTGCGTTTCTGTGCCCTCCATTTTTGAACTTCGTTTTCCCAATCCATTGTCTTAACTTCCTCCCCTAAATGCTGTACATTCAACCAATGTTTATACTTTCCAGTGGCCTTCCCTGCTCTACTAATAACAGTTGCATCCTTCCATTAACTCGACCCTTCAGGCAAGTATGTCACTTTTGTACCAACCTTTGGCAGTTGCCCTTTCTGAAAAATGGCCTGATCTAATTTATCAGAAGTGTCGTGTTCCTCTACAGAAACCCTGTCTATATCAGTTAACTGGTCCTCATAGTTCTGTAACACATGCGTACCAGATGACTCTGGTTCCTCGTCATGTCTGTCTGCTCTGTCTAAATTTGAAAATTTGTAATCGGTACCCATTATCCTTGATGAATGTACCCTAATAGTTTGATTACCATGTTGCAAAATAAATGTTTTGCCATCTATGCCTATGATCTTCCCTGGGCCTTTCCATTCATTAGAATTGTCTCTCTTATGGTATACCATTTCTCCTTGCTGAAAAACGGCATCTGATGGCCGATCATTATGTCTTAAAGCTCTGCGAGTTCTTTCAGAGACTTCTGCTTCCAAAAAAGCTTTTCTACTGCTATGTAACGCGTTTAAATGTTCAGCAAAACCTGAGCTAATTGTAGTCCCTTCCCAAGCTGGAGGCTGGTCATCCAAAATGGAAGGAATTTTGGGATTTCAACCAAACACTAATTGATAAGGACTATAACCCCCAACCATCTGCAATGAATTCTTTGCACGTACCGCCCATGCTAAAGATGAATTTAGCGTGCAGTTTGGTCGATCTCCCAAAGTTTTCCGAAGCATGTCATCGATAACAGCATGATTTCTTTCGCAGACTCCATTACTAAACGGGCTTTCTTCAGCCGTGTTCATAACTCTGATATTCATGTTTTCACACATATCCCTAAACTCATCATTTGCAAATTCTCCCCCCTTGTCCGTCAAGAATTTTGCTGGTGGACCCATTCCTGTCCCGATCCATTTTTCCACAACTTTATCCAAAATTACTCTCTTTCTTTACTTCGTACAATCGTTGATTGACTAAATCTGTTTGCTAAATCTACAAAATGCAAAATAAATATATTATTTGCTTTATCCCAGATCTTAAGGTCCATGGCCACAATGTCATTAAAATCCCTGGCCAAAGGTAGGGTTACTATCGGTCGTGCTGGTGTCCTTCTGTACTTCCTGCAAACTTGACAGCGATCACTAACCTGTTCTATCAGCTTAGAATAGTCATCATCCCTTACCCCTGCATCCTTTAATAAATTTTTCAGCCTCCGAGGGGACAGATGTGCAAATTGCCTATGCAGTTTTACTACAATAAGCTTTTTACCAGCAAAAGTCGCATTATCAACTGCCATTAACACATCCTTAACCACTCTACTTGAAACATTATTTGTCAATAATGGAATACAATAATGTCCCGACTGTGTAAATTGTAAGTCCACCGTCTTTCCAAAAACTGTTGCCTTATCCTGTTCCATATTCAGCTTCATGTGTGCTTTCTTCATCGACGGTCTGCTCAGAAGCAAAGGTATCTCACTTGATACATGTTGTGCTAATAAAATGATTCACTCCAGCAATATTGCAAGGGATCACCACTCTTTTCAGCGACTTCAGAGTATTATCATCCCCAAACCTGAAACTTGTGGAACTTTTAAAATCCTTAACCTTGTTACGATTTTCAGCATCCAATGAGTCCAGATAACATTTTAACCAGTCAATCCCACACACAGTAGATGTGCAGCCACTGTCCAATACAGCAGTTAAAAGATTCTGTAACCAACACCCTCATTACCGGCGTAAAACAGCTTGTTAACAGGACAATGCCTTCTTTCTGGTCACTATCTTTTTCCTCTTCTGACTCTTCCGTGTCATGTGTCGCTTCAAATACTCTATTATAACGAGTTGGACAGTTGAAAGCATAATGGTATTGAGAGTCACATCGAAACCATCGATTTATCATGCCCCGTGCATTTCTGGGGTTTATCCTCCTATTGTAGGTTCTAACTGGGTTTCTGTCTTCATAATTTCCTTGTCTCGGGCTCCTTTTATAGTCTTGAGGCCTGTTCGTAGCCATACGATTTCGCCATCCTGTTAGTAGTGTATCTTCCATATTCTGCCTTATTGCAGGCTGACCTATTTGGGTCATCAGAGCCATTGGAATTGAATGTTTCCCCCAAATTTTTTTAAAGCTGTTGTCATCTGTTCGAATAAGGTATCGTTATCCGTAAACTGAACTCCTGTCAAAACCAAAAGCCTATCCATGTTGCTCACTCTAGCACAGTAATAGTAATTTAAAGGACAACACAGACTGTGGAAATTCCAGCCTGTGTTTCTGCAGCCTTTTATAAAGTCTGCCAAATTCCATTATATAGTCTTCCAAAGATAAATCCTCCATTTTCCGGAACTTATCAAAATCCGACCATGCTTCATACGCACTTAACAAGTCATCTTTCTTATAAATCTTATCCACATAAAATAATAAAGTCGCCAGACCATCTTCTGAGTCTAACTCTTCCAGCTCCAGCTCAGAAAGCACTTTGGGCGCAATTCTCCCAAAACGGGAGAAATCGTAAGGCTGAGGTCAAACCCGGGGGGGTTTGACGCCAGCCCCCCCCTTCCCGACCGGGAACCGATTCTGGTCCCCGGTCGGGGCTAGCAGCCCGACGCCGTAAGCTCCGGCATCACGGGCTTAACGAATTTCGTTAAGCCCGCTTGCCGGAGTTAGCGCCGGCTGACGCGTCATATGACGTCAGCCGCGCATGCGCGGATTGGAAGACTCCAACCCGCGCATGCGCGGATGAAGTCATCGCGCATTTGCGCGAAACCCGTGCATGCGCGGGCCGGGTTGCCCCTCAGCCGCCCCGCAAATGGATACTGCGGGGCGGCGGAAGGAGAAATAGTGCGCGGCCGTGGTACTGCCGTGCCAATCGGTGCCATGGTTATAAAATGCGAGTGTTTACGGCCGTTTTTACGAACGGCCAGACCAGGTGTGTTTGCCGTTCGTAAAAACAGCCGTAAAGGGCTGGGAACTCGGCCCATCTATCAGCTGTGAATCGCTGCCGGTCGTAAAAAAACGGCGGCAGCGATTCGTGTCGGGAGTTGGGCGTGAGGGGGGGAATAGCGGGAGGGCGTCGGAACAGCGTGGCCGTAAAATTTTACGAGCCACGCTATTCTCCGCACCGTCGGGAGTGCGGAGAATCTCGCCCTTTGTTTCGGATTTTACTGCCATATGGTAAAGAAAGAGTCTGGACGCTCTCCCCGTGTCTGCTTGGGTTTCCTCCGGGTGCTCCGGTTTCCTCCCACAGTCCAAAGACGTGCAGGTTAGGTGGATTGGCCATGCTAAATTGCACTTAGTGACCAAAAAAGGTTGGGGGTGGGGGGCTACGGGGATAGGATGGAAGTGAGGGCTGAAGTGGGTCGGTGCAGACTCGATGGGCTGAGTGGCCTCATTCTGCACTGTAGAACATAGAACATAGAACATTACAGCGCAGTACGGGCCCTTCGGCCCTCGATGTTGCGCCGACCCGTGAAACCATCTGAAGCCTATCTGACCTACACTATTCCATTTTCATTCATATGTCTATCCAGTGACCACTTAAATGCCCTTAAAGTTGGCGAGTTTACTACTGTTGCAGGCAGGGCGTTCCACACCCCTACTACTCTCTGAGTAAAGAAACTGCCTCTGACATCTGTCCTATATCTACCACCCCTCAATTTAAAGCTATGTCCCCTCGTGTTGGTCATCACCATCCGAGGAAAAAGACTCTCATTGTCCACCCTATCTAACCCTCTGACTATCTTATATGTCTCGATTAAGTCACCTCTCAGCCTTCTCCTCTCTAACGAAAACAACTTCAAGTCCCTGAGCCTTTCCTCGTAAGACCTTCCCTCCATACCAGGCAACATCCTAGTAAATCTCCTCTGAACCCTTTCCAAAGCTTCCACATCCTTCCTATAATGTGGTGACCAGAACTGCACGCAGTACTCCAGGTGCGGCCGCACCAGAGTTTTGTACAGCTGCAGCATGACCTCGTGGCTCCGAAACTCAATCCCCCTACTGATAAAGGCTAGCACACCATATGCCTTCTTAACAGCCCTATTAACCTGGCTGGCAACTTTCAGGGATTTATGTACCTGGATGCCGAGATCTCTCTGTTCATCTACACTACCAAGAATCTTGCCATTAACCCAGTACTCTGCATTCCTGTTACTCCTTCCAAAGTGAACCACCTCACACTTTTCCACATTAAACTCCATCTGCCACCTCTCAGCCCAGCTCTGTAGCTTATCTATATCCCTCTGTAACCTATAACATCCTTCAGCACTATCCACAACTCCACCGACCTTCGTGTCATCTGCAAATTTACTAACCCATCCTTCTACATAAGTAAGTTCTATCTAGCTCAGACCATCAAGTCCTGGTAGCATCCTCGTAAATCTCTTCTGCACTCTTTCTAGTTTAACAATATCCTTCCTATAATAGGGTGACCAGAACTGAACACAGTATTCCATGTCTTACTAATATCTTGTACAACCTCAACAACACGTACCAACTCCTGTATTCAATATTCTGACCAATAAAACCTAGCATGCTGAATGCCTTCTTCATCACCTGTCCACCTGCAACTCCATCTTCAAGGAGCTATGAACATGTACTCCTAGATCTCGTTGTTCTGTAACTCTCCCAACTCCCTACCAGTAACTGAATAGGTCCTGCCCTGATTTGATCTACCAAAATACATCACCTCACATTTCTCTAAATTAAACTCCACCTGCCATTCATCGGCCCACTGGCCCAATTGGTCAAGATCCTGTTGCAATCTTATATAACCTTCTTCACTATCCACTATGTCACCAATCTTGGTGTCATCTGCAAACTTACCAACCATGCCTCCTGCATCCTCAGCCAAATCATTAATATATATATATATATATATGTATATACATATAAAATATAATAATATATATAACAAATAACAGTGAACCCACCACCAATGTTCAATTTTGGATTTTAAGCTCTTGATGAACCATTTGGCTGCATGTATTTACCTGAAATTGTGCAGGCTGGCTTTAAAGAGAGTGACTCATGCAACCGGTTTGAACTGACTCGTAACTGATAATATGAATAAATCACATCACCTCAGGAAGGGGCCAGGACAAAGTTAATCACATCAAGTTCAAATCACAACGTATCACCTCTGGAAACGTTACTTATTTGGTTGTAAAGATATGCCAGTGTATGAGAAAAATGCTATATAAAATGTATGTCCTTCCTTCCTCTGTTAAATCTAGTCCAGTTTAATGTCGATTCACAAAATCATATCCCATGTTAACATTGCCCTTGTCGGCTAATCATCCAATCTGGCTCTCACGGTGTGTAAGCAACAATTGCAGGGAGCGCTGTTGGGGAAATTAGGGCTCTCCAACCTCTGTGAGCACTGAATCCTGCCAGATGAGGCGGCCGCAGAATGAGGAGAAAATCATCAATACTGGAAGCCTGCAATTTTAAAGAGCAGAAAATGCTGGATAAAGATTATAAAAAGAACCATTAGATGTAACAAAATTCTTCACCCACTAGGTTAACTTGCCTGTTCTCTTCACAAGATGCAAATGGCCCTAGTGTACATTTCCAGCAACACCTGCTTTAATTCACCCAGCAACTCTATGTTGAATACTTCAGGATTAGCACTGACATTTTAAAAATGCAAATAAAACAGCCAGAACCTCAGATACTCAGCACATCGAACATTGTTACTGAGGCGTTGTTATTTCTGCAAGCACCAAACGTGGGTTCCAGTCCTGTGTGTGCAGATCGCATCTAATCCTGTTGAAAACAGCCCAAGCATCCACTAATGTCCCACGATCATTTAAAGTGTGTCTTACCTGTCAGATTCCTTTGCTGGAGCTGGCCAATGCTCTTAAATTCGGTCCGTCCGCCTGCTGAGTTTTTCCTCAGAGCTGAGGACTGTTTCTCCAGGCGAGAACCCAGAGATTGGGTGTGACCAGCTTGTTTGGCCACTGGTTTGGAATGGGCTTCCAGTCCCACCATAGTTCCTGGCAGGTGGCCGCTGGTAGGTGGTCGCAGGCTCGCAGGAATTGTTGTGCTGGGTGCTGCTGTACTTTGGTCTGTGCCCCACAGCCTGGACCACCAATTCCACTGTCCATGTACCCTGCTGCTACAGAGAAGCAAACAGACGGAGACAGCAACAATCCCCACAGGCATTGCTTCTTTTTGTAAAACACTGATTTTTGTTTTTATAAATCTCCTAACAATGCTGTGAGGCTCACAGTAATCCCTGGCTTTGTAATTTACTTTCCTGCCATTCTGCCTTGCTCTTAACTGCCTTCAGCTGCTCGGAGTCTAGCTTGAGCGTCCAAGCAGCACTGCATTGTAATTCCAAGTAGTTCAATACAGTGCCAACGTGCTGTTGTACTTGGCCTAGCTCCATAGGTGCCCGACCAAATAATTCCAAGACTGCTAAGACGCTGCGCAGCCTGTTAGTTGCCTTGATCTTATGTACAAACTAAAGAGGATCTGCAGTTTCTCTTTCTCCAGAATGCAAGTACCAATCAGATTGAAATGACTGGTCAGAAGGGAAAAAGATGCAAATACTCTTCATGCAGGATTCTCCACTACTGTTCCATCATACCTTCGGAGTACCTAAGTCAAATCGGAAGAAAAGTGCATCATGCTGTTTCCCCACTGTGTTTCCATCTCATCCATATTTTCCCAACAGTGGCTGCTGTGTGGTGGCAGAGGCTTGCCTGACTGCAATGGGAAGCCAATAGAGCTTATTAAATTGCCAATTGGCAGAAAATTCCTGAGATTAATTCAAGTGATGCAATTTTGAGAGGATGACAGTAAAGGGGGAAAGACCTGCCCAACTCTTGATGGCCAACTTTGTGTGGCTGCATCAAGCTGTGTGTAGATCCTCAATATGCAAACGCCACGTGTCACTACATGTCGAGCTTCAACATGTCCCCGGTGTTGCGAAGGATGTGTCTGGCTACTCTGCTGCAGAACACTCCAAATAGTGGGACCATGTCGTACCACCTGTCCCTCATGGAAAATTCTATGCAGAGAAACTCCTTTGACCGCAAGTCCATTAGGCTGCAGTCTGCATGTAACATCCTGCAGGTCCTACATAAAAGGAGATGGTGGATCCTGATGGATGGTTCCCTGATCAGATTGTCAAGGTAATTTAGCAGAACCTTTCATCGCCAGAACTTTCAATCATGTACCAAGACCTAGCTTGGTTGGTGGTGAGAAAGGCCCTCCCAGTCTGATCCTTCCGACATGCCTGGAGTTTCACCCCACCTGCACTTTGCCCTCGAGATAACTGTGGTGGGGGAGAGACCGTTGTCCACCTCCTTGTGGAATGTGCCTTTGAAAAGAAAGTCTGGAGAGAGATGAAGTGGTTATTGTCGAGGTTCATCCCGAGCAGCTCTGTGACACAGGATTCTGTGCTCTACGGGGTGTCTCCAGGGATACACACCGAGACAAACATCAGCTGTTGCTGCAGGATCAACAACTCCATGAAAACACTCTTTGGTTTGCCCAAAACTTGGTTGGTTTTCCCGGACCGAGTGTTGTAGGCTGGCACATTCCAAAACCCAGGACCACGTGCTGAGGGATACACTAAAGCTTGGGACAGCCGCCACAGAGGCCCAATGGCGGACGGTCGCTGTCTGGGACCTTTCAGCCACAGTGAACTGAGGGGAGTGGAATTGTACAGAACCCCCTCGGGCTGGATGACTCACATTGAATGTATACACTGAATATTACATTTATCACAGTTGTATTGAAGAACTTCAAAGTGCAACTTGATTTACGTAGGCAACTTAAGTACCTTTGACTATTTGTTAATGACCATTTTGAAATGTCTGTAACATTTCTTTGACTGTATGGAAGCACTTCAAGAGGGCAACATGATATACGTAGAGAACCTGAATATTGCTGCACTTTGTGTGATGACCATTTTCAAATGTTTGTAATGTTCTTTCAGATATTTTTCATGTAAAATATATTTTTACAACAAAAACAAAATCAAGGGTGCCCCACACTGTCTCACAACCTCGGGCACTCGGAGGAGGGAGTTGCTCAGTGGGAGGACGGAGCATGAAAATAAGAGGCAATGTGGTTGTTTAATGGGCCCAGTGGCAAGATTGAGAGCATCCGCAGACATCTATGCCATGAAAGAGCTCTGCAGTTTTCCAGAAATATAACAATAGGCTGAATTTTCTGGTTGGAGAATATTTTTTGCCATCAGGAGCATTTGCGGGCCTGTAACCGACTGTTACTGCAACAGGCTTTCTGGAATTTACCGGAAGGTGACCAATTGGCAGCACGTCTTCGGGTTTCATTGCCCAATTTAGGACAGCAGACAGGTTGGGGTGGAGAGAGGATCAGTCAGTGTGCCAGCATCCTTCGGAGTGTCTGCAATGTCAGTTGCACCACTGAGGTGAAAGTTTTATCAGAGGGCCGAGTGAAATGGCTACAAGAACAGGATGTGGGAACCGGCAGCCATCTCTGCAACCCAAGGACTGTCCGTGACCACAGTATCCGGGTGTTTCTCTTGTAATGGCAAACCGCTGCTGCAGGGCAGGTTACCATCACCACACAAAAACGTTCCAGGAAAATGGGATGAGGTGGGTACACATAGGGGAACCCGAACAATTCATGCATTTTTCTCCAACAGAAGCAGAAAATGCTGGATAAACTCAGAAGGTCTGGCAGCAGCTGTGGAAAGAGAAACAGTTAACATTTTGAGTTCATATACTTCTGTACATGGGTCATATTGGACTTGAAAAGTTAACTCTGTTTCTCTCTCCACATGCTCCCAGACCTGCAGAGTTTATCCAGCATTTTCTGCTTTTATTTCAGATTTTCAGCATTCACGGTATTTTGCTATTATTTGAGTATTTTTCTCCAATTTTGCTTGCAGCCCTCACCCCCTTCACGCATACCCCTCCCACACACACACCCCCACCCCAAACACATCTCCAAAAACCAGGAAAATGTCCTCATAATATTCCCACCTGTGTGGTAGGAAGAACAAACTTGCATTTCTCCTTTCCAACCAATGCAGGGGCTGTTTAGCACACTGGGCTAAATCACTGGCTTTGAAAGCAGACAAAGGCAGGCCAGCAGCACGGTTCGATTCCTGTACCAGCCTCCCCGAACAGGCGCCAGAATGTTGCGACTAGGGGCTTTTCACACTAACTTCATTGAAGCCTACTCATGACAATAAGCGATTTTCAGTACCAACGAAGTGTAATCATGATTGTAATGTAGGGAAATACAGCAGCCAATTTATGTAAAACAAGCTCTCAAACCAGTAATGAGATAAATAACATAACATGTATGAGTGATGTTTATTGAGAAATATACTTTAACTAAGACACCGGGAGAGCTTGCCCGCTTCTCTTAAAATGCTGGCATGGGATTTTTGAGTCGACCTGAAATGGGGAATGGCTCTCTCAGAATGTATTACTTTTAGCAAAAAGCCACTGAATATGCAGATTGTGCTACTTTGAGAATCTAGCTTTGTTACAATTAAAGCTTTGTCCTTGTTTAAGCAGTCTTTAGGCCTTTAGAATGTCTCCAACACACCCCCACAACAGTCCTGAGCATTCTCTTTACAACAGTGTGTAAAGTAAACATATCCAAGTTGGAATTTGTTTTGCCCAAAGAGTTTCAGGAACTCCCCTCCGTGTTGTCAGTGGTTCGCCTCCTTCTTTCCTTGTTAACGTTCTGATTCCAAACACATCTTTCTTTGAGAAATGCAGAAAAAGATTAAGAAATAAATCTTTGTAACACTGTGTCCGCTTGTGTCACTCAAAGGAAGTACCGAGCAGACAATTAAAACAGACGAGGCCAAATAAAAGGCATGGTTTTTCATAAATTACAGACAAATATAATGCTTGAGCGACACAATGAACTGCAGTAACCCCAGTAACTACTGGACTGCTCCCGAGTATTCAGAACATAGATCTATTGCTCCCCCTCCATGTTCTCCACACATTTAGTCAGATTATATCCCACTGTGTGATCACGGGGTATGGATTTTACAAGCTTGTAAATGGTAGAGGCAGGGATCAGCTGCCTGCCATGCAGTGGAATAATTGACTCCACTTGCAGGCAACACTGCTAGTCTCACTTAAAGTTATCCGTTTGTTGGCACAAAGGCATGTCGGGTCTCTCAAATGAAAACACAGAATGCTGGAAATATTCAGCCGGTCAGATACTATCTGTAAGGATGGAAGGCGAGGCTAAGTTTCCCTTTCATCAGCATCCAGGAACAGAGGAATGTAAGTCAGATTCTATGTGGAAGGGTCAGAGCCTGAGTCAGCTGCTGAACAAACAAACAGAGCACTAGAAAGGGTAAATGAGCAGGATAAATGAGGCATTCGTAAACCACCAAGAGCTCTCAGAGGGAAACAGGAAATGGTGGGAGCACTCAGCAGGTCAGACAGTGTCTATGGAGAGGCGAAGTAAGGGTCGATGACCCTTCTTCAGAAACCTGTCTGTTTTTCTCTCTCAAGAATTTTCTACGTGGACATTACAGACAGGCCAGCAACGAAGCATAGAGCAGAGACAGGTTTAAGAAGATCTATGTTCACCTTCGTAGTCTACATATACTACCATAGAACATAGAAAAATACAACACAGAACAAGCCCTTCGGCCCACGATGTTGTGCTGAACTTTTGTCCAAGATTAAGAACAAATTAATCTACACCCCCTCATTCTACTGTAATCCATGTACCTATCCAATAGCCACTTGAAGGTTCCTAATGTTTCCGACTTAACTACTTCTACAGGCAGTGAATTCCATGTCCCCATTACTCTTTGGGTAAAGAACCTACCTCTGACATCCCCCCTGTATCTTCCACCATTCACCTTAAATTTATGTCCCCTTGTAATGGTTTGATCCACCCGGGGAAAAAGTCGCTGACTGTCTACTCTATCTATTCCCCTGATCATCTTATAAACCTCTATCAAGTCGCCCCTCATCCTTCTCCGTTCTAATGAGAAAAGGCCGAGCACCCTCAACCTTTCCTCGTAAGACTTACTCTCCATTCCAGGCAACATCCTGGCAAATCTTCTTTGCACCTTTTCCAAAGCTTCCACATCCTTCCTAAAATGAGGTGACCAGAACTGCACACAGTACTCCAAATGTGGCCTTACCAAAGTTTTGTACAGCTGCATCATCACCTCACGGCTCTTAAATTCAATCCCTCTGCTAATGAACGCTAGCACACCACAGGCCTTCTTCACAGCTCTACCAGTACCATCTTCTAACATGCCAGATATATTCTACACTTAAATGCAACAATGTTGATGGCATGACATAACACCTAAGAAGGTGCAGACTGCATTAGAAAATCTAAACAGACACTGAAATGAATAGGCAAACAGTTGCATTATTAACAAATCTCTGGTCATGGGTGGTGGGGGCGGGGACAGGATTATCTTGAAGGGTGCCTGCCACTTTTAGCAGCTGCAAGCATTACAATGGTAGAGCAATAGCCAACCGGCAACACCATCAGCCCTCCCCATTGGCAGGGGCAAGTTCACAATGGGTAGCAATACTATCAGGTGCTCCTCCTCCTACACTGTAAGAATGAAACGGACTTTGGAAAATCAACAATGGTCCACGCCAATTACCTTGGGTGGTGACGGGTGTAGTGATATCATGGTTATGTTGTAATTCACTGACTGACCACTGGGAGACTCATTAGTATATAAGTGAATGAGAGAGTTAGGTGACCTCAGACTGACTAGGGAGCTGGGAAGAGATAGTGGTTGTGCATGTTCATACTGTTATTCATCTGTTGTTTTGTATACAGTTGACCCACAGTTAATGTTAATAAATTGTTTGAGACACTCCCTTCCACCACTACTCTCTGTCTCCTGTTGCCCAGCCAGTTCTTTATCCATCTAGCTAGTACACCCTGAACCCCATACGACTTCACTTTTTCCATCAACCTGCCATGGGAAACTTTATCAAACGCCTTACTGAAGTCCATCTATATGACATCTACAGCCCTTCCCTCATCAATTAACTTTATCACTTCCTCAAAGAATTCTATTAGGTTTGTAAGACATGACCTTCACTGCACAAAACCATGCTGCCTATCACTGATAAGTCTATTTTCTTCCAAATGTGAATAGATCCTATCCCTCAGTATCTTCTCCAACAGTTTGTTGGGGAGGTTTTAAACTAATGTTTAATGCAGGGGGATGGGAACCAGATTAGGAAATTAGAGGTCAGTAAAGAGGCAGCAACTAAAGCCAGTAAGGTACTAGATAATAAACTCAATGTGACTAAGGGTAAGAGTAGACATAGAAGAGATGATGAACGCAAAGGGACAGGTGGTCTGAGGTGCATTTGTTTTAATGCGAGAAGTGTAGCAGATAAGGCAGATGAATTTAGGGCTTGGCTTAGTACCTGGGAATATGATGTTATTGGTATTACTGAGACTTGGTTGAGGGAAGGGCAGGACTGGCAACTGTATATCCCAGGGTATAGATGCTTCAGGAGGGATAGAGAGGTAGGTAGAAGGGGTGGAGGAGTTGCATTATTAGTCAGAGATGATATCACAGCTGTGATTAAGGAGGGCACTATGGAGGATTCGAGCACTGAGGCAATATGGGTAGAGCTAAGAAATAGGAAGGGTGCAGTAACATTGTTGGGACGTTACTACAGGCCTCCCAAAAGCGAGCATGAAGTAGAGGTACAAATATGCAGACAGATTACAGAAAAATGTAGGAGCAATAGGGTGGTTGTGGTGGGAGATTTTAACTTCCCCAAAATTGAATGGGACTCGTGTAGTGTTGGAGGCGTAGATGGAGCAGAGTTTGTAAGGCGCATCCAGGAGAGTTTTTTAGAGCAGTGTGTAAATAGTCCAACTCGGGAAGGGGCCATACTGGACCTGGTATTGGGGAATGATCCCGGCCAGGTGGTTGAAGTTTCAGTCGGTGATTACTTTGGGAATAGCGATCTCAATTCTGTAAGTTTTAGAATATTCATGGACAAAGACGAGAGTGGTCCTAAAGGAAGAGTGCTAAATTGGGAAAAGGCCGAGTATAACAAAATTTGGCAGGAGCTAGGGAATGGGGATTGGGAGCAGCTGTTTAAGGGTAAATCCACATTTGAAATGTGGGAGTCTTTTCAGAAAAGGTTGATTAGAGTGGAGGACAGACATGTCCCTGTGAAAATGAGGGATAGAAATGGCAAGATTAGGGAACTATGGATGATGGGTGAAATTGTGACACTAGCTAAGATGAAAAAGGAAGCATACAAAAGATCGAGGCAACTCAAAACTGATGAAGCTTTGGAAGAATATCGGGAAAGAAGGACGAATCTCAAACGCGCAATAAAGAGGGCTAAAAGGGGTCATGAAATATCTTTGGCTAACAGGGTTCAGGAAAATCCCAAAGCCTTTTATTCGTATATAAGGAGCAAGAGGGTAACTAGAGAAAGGATCGGCCCACTCAAAGACAAAAGAGGGAATTTATGCGTGGAGTCAGAGGAAATGGGTGAGATTCTTAATGATTACTTTGCATTGGTATTCACCAAGGAGAGGGACAGGACGGATGTTGAGGCTAGGGATGGATGTTTAAATACTGGATGTTGGGTGGATTGGCCATGATAAATTGCCCTTAGTGTCCAAAATTCTATGATTAACCTAGGACAAAAGTTCGGCACAACATCGTGGGCCGAAGGGCCTGTTCTGCGCTGTATTTCTCTATCTATCTATCTACTCTCGGTCAAGTTGTCATACGGAAGGGGGAAGTTTTGGGTATTCTAAAAGACATTAAGGTGGACAAGTCCCCAGGACCGGATGGGATCTATCACAGGTTACTGAGGGAAGCGAGGGTCGAAATAGCTGGGGCCTTAACAGATATCTTTGCAGCATCCTTGAGCACGGGTGAGGTCCCGGAGGACTGGAAAATTGCTAAAGTTGTCCCTTTGTTTAAGAAGGGTAGCAGGGATAATCCAGGGAATTATAGACCTGTGAGTTTGACGTCAGTGGTAGGCAAACTGTTGGAGAAGATACTGAGGGATAGGATCTATTCACATCTGGAAGAAAATAGACTTATCAGTGATAGGCAGCATGGTTTTGTGCAGGGAAGGTTATGTCTTACAAACCTAATAGAATTCTTTGAGGAAGTGACAAAGTTAATTGATGAGGGAAGGGCTGTAGATGTCATATAGATGGACTTCAGTAAGGCGTTTGATAAAAGTTTCCCATGGCAGGTTGATGGAAAAAGTGAAGTCGTATGGGGTTCAGAGTGTACGAGCTAGATGGATAAAGAACTGGCTGGGCAACAGGAGACAGAGAGTAGTGGTGGAAGGGAGTGTCTCAAAATGGAGAAAGGTGACTAGTGATGTTCCACAGGGATTCGTGCTCGGACCACTGTTGTTTGTGATATACATAAATGACCTGGAGGAAGGTATAGGTGGTCTGATTAGCAAGTTTGCAGATGATACTAAGATTGGTGGAGTTGCAGATAGCGAGGAGGACTGTCAGAGAATACAGCAAAATATAGATAGATTGGAGAGTTGGGCAGAGAAATGGCAGATGGAGTTCAATCCAGGCAAATGCAAGGTGATGCATTTTGGAAGATCAAATTCAAGAGCGGACTATATGGTCAATGGAAGAGTCCTGGGGAAAATTGATGTACAGAGAGATCTGGGAGTTCAGGTCCATTGTACCCTGAAGGTGGCAACGCAGGTTGATAGAGTGGTCAAGAAGGCATACAGCATGCTTGCCTTAATCGGACAGGGCACTGAGTACAAGAATTGGCAGGTTATGTTACAGTTGTATAGGACTTTGGTTCGGCCACATTTGGAATACTGCGTGGAGTTCTGGTCGCCTCATTACCAGAAGGATGTGGATGCTTTAGAGAGGGTGCAGAGGAGGTTCACCACGATGTTGCCTGGTATGGAGGGTGCTAGCTATGAAGAAAGGTTGAGTAGATTAGGATGGTTTTCGTTGGAAAGACGGAGGTTGAGGGGGGGACCTGATTGCGGTCTACAAAATTATGAGAGGTATTGACAGGGTGGATGGCAACAAGCTTTTTCCAAGATTGGGGGTGTCAATTACAAGGGGTCATGATTTCAAGGTGAGAGGGGGAAAGTTTAAGGGAGATGTGCGTGGAAAGATTTTTACACAGAGGGTGGTGGGTGCCTGGAATGCTTTGCCAGCGGAGGTGGTAGAGGTGGGCATGATAGCATCATTTAAGAGGCATCTAGACAGATATATGAACGGGCAGGGAACAGAGGGAAGTAGACCTTGGAAAATAGGCGACAGGTTTAGATCAAGGATCTGGATCGGCGCAGGCTGGGAGGGCCGAAGGGCCTGTTCCTGTGCTGTAATTTTCTTTGTTCTCTTTGTTTATAGCTTTAGCTACAAGTGTTTTTGTAATATAAATCAGGCCATCCGACAGGAACATTAAAATGGGGTGGGGAAAGTCCCACTCTACTGCATTCATGACTGCGGCATTGATCCCAAATCTTTGTATTAAACTTTGTGTTAAACCTGACCCACAACATCCAGCAGCTAGTTTTATTCAATTTGTTCATGGATGTATGGGTCACTGGCTAGACCAGTATTTATCCCTAATAGCCCTTGAGAAATCTGTTATGCAGGTGTAATTTAATAGAATCGATGGAATCCCCACAGTGCAGAAGGAGGTCATGCAGCCCGTTGAGTTTGCAACAACCCTCCGAAAGAGCACTCTACCTAGGCCCCACCCTATCCCTGTAATTCCGTGCATTGACCATGGCCAATCCACCAAATCTGCACATCTTTAGACACTAAGGGACAATCTAACAAGGCCAATCCACTACTTGCACATCTTTGGTCTGTGGGTGGACCAGAGCACCCAGAGGAAACCCACGCAGTCACGGGGAGAAGGTGCAAATTCCCACACAGGCTGGAATTGAACCCGAGCCCCTGGCACTGTGAAGCAGCAGTGCTAACCACATGCCACCATTGGATGACGTCATTCATGACTTGTATCAGTTTTAGGAATAACTTTGGTTTGGGGATTTACATCTTTAAATGCAATGAGAACATCACGGTTTGGGAAGCTGGTAAACACATCTAGAGTAAGTGCAATTCCAATGATGGCCTGTGTTTGTTTAATAAGGTCAGAATTGGAAGTTTGAAAACCATAAACAATAGGTGACCTCTTTCTGGAGTCTTGGTGGAAAAATAAGTGGTTTAAATTATTTATACGAGTTCCCAGAAAAAAGGTTTGAAAAGGGCAGGGTAGAGCTAATTAAATTTCTGACTGGGAAATCCCAAGGATGCCACGTTGCTCTGGGGATGAAACTCAAGGGAACTTTTTTTTTCCTTTTGGGATTTTAGCTGTGACTTTTCACAGAAACGGACAATTGGAGTTTTGGTCAACCTGGAAGCCACTGTGAGACAAACAGAGAAATCTGCCAGAAGCTGTGGGCCAGTGACAGAGGATCATCAGAAACCAAGGGTTGGATTTTACAGCTCCTGACAGCACGGTAGCATAATGGTTATCACAGTTGCTTCATAGCTCCATGGTCCCAGGTTCAATTCCTGGCTTGGGTCACTGTCTGTGCGGAGTCTGTACGTTCTCCCCACGTCTGCGTGGGTTTCCTCCGGGTGCTCCGGTTTCCTTCCACCGTCCAAATATGTGCAGGTTAGGTGGATTGGCCATGTCCCTTACTGTCCAAAAAGGTTAGATGGGTTACTGAGATAGGTCGGAGGTGTGGGCTTAAGTAGGGTGCTCTTTTCAAGAGCCGGTGCAGTCTCGATGGGCTGAATTGCCTCCTTCTGCACTGTAAATTCTATGTAAGGGGGCAGAATGTAAAGTGAGCGGTCTCCTTTCTCGCCTCAGCTCAGTGACTCAATCATCGGTCAGCCAATTAGCAGCTGCCTGGCAGAACGTTGGCCACTTAGCAGTGCGAAGGACAGCTCCACGTCCAATTGGACTTCTGAACTGGGGTTTTAAGCATGAGAGGGTTTGTGCTGTGACCATGAAGTTGGTCACAGCCACCCCTATCCACTCAATATTTCTTTATTTCTTGTGTCAGGCTCAGAACAGTGAAAAAAGTCAGAAAACATTCAAATGCATCCCCATTCACCGGAAGCCTCTGCTGCTACATTCAGCTAATGTCTTGTTGGAAACCCTTTCCTTCCTTGCACTATCTCCTTATACCTGGCATAAAGCGCTGCCAAACTTTTTCCCATCCAATGCCAGAAAAATGCAAGGACAATGAAAAATTGCATACAGTTGAGCACAAAATCAACAAGCTTGTCAACTGCTTATTTCAAAATCATGGGCAGATTTCTGATTTCAATGCCTGTTGACCTTCCGTACATCGGAGACTGGCATGACGACTTCAGATTGCTGAGCTAATGTCATCGCACAGTACTTTTGTAAGCATAGGCATGTGACCCACCCGATATGTGGCCATAAAATCCAGCCCTCCTGAGTGATTTTTGATTTGAAGTGACTAATCAAGAATGCATGTTTGAACTGAGAATTCCACTATTGTGAGGTGCTTAAAGAGTGCTGTAAGATTGTCTAGTTTAAAGCTAGTGGAAAGATAAGGGGCGGGATTCTCTGTTAGCCGACGCCGAAATCGGAAAATGCGATTGGGCAGAGAATAACCTCCGATCGGGGCACAATTGAGGCAGATGCCGATTTGACACCGAGTCGTGATTCTCTGTTACCTTGAAAAAGGCATCAATGTGTTTCACTCCGCAAGTACAGGAGGCACCATTGCTGACGGAGAGAGGAGGGTTACGGAAAGTGTCCAACATCACTATCGTTTGCTGTTAGTTGTGCCACAGGCTGGGGGGCTTCTGCAGGGGCTGTGGGAAGTAGTAGGGGGTGGCCAGGAGGCAGCGCCGGCCCTAGGGTTGCTAGCGCCCCGGGCAAGCTGAACTTCGGCGCCCTTTGGGGGGGGGGGGGGGGGGGAGGTCGGGTCGGGGGGGGGGGGGGGGTCGGGTCGGGGGGGGGGGGGAGTCGGGCCGGGGTGGGGGGGGGTCGGGTCGGGGGGGGTCGGGTCGGGGGGGTCAGGTCGGGGGGGGGTCGGGTCGGGGGGGGGTCGGGTCGGGGGGCGGGGGTCGGGTCGGGTCGGGTGGGGGGGGGGGGGTCGGGTTGGGTTGACATTGATCCTGAGCTTCTGCGACCTGTCTGGTAGTGGTACATGAATTTTAGTTGCTGTATCTATGCTCTGGATATATATTAACCTGTCTAATATTTTTCGCTAAAGGAGCACGGACAAATTCAAGCCTCTGAAATTGTAGCTTCTATGCCTGTGGCCATCCGCCATGTTTGTGCGGGGCGGCCCGGGGGAGGGCGGCCACCGCGCATGCGCTGGTTGGTACCGGCCCAACTGCGCATGCGCGGGACCCGAGTCTTTTACGCGGCGCCGGGTCTCTGACGCCGGTCACGCACTCCTTGATGGGGCCCCCTAGCACATGGCGCCCCGGGCGACTGCCCAAGTTGCCAGTACCTTGAGCCGGCCCTGCCAGGAGGTGGGCTGTGGGGTCGGGTGGCATTGCCGCAGCCGGCAAGGAAGCCATGCAGCTGCGCACATTGCTAACAGCCCACTTTGAACCTGGTGCCATAGATCCCCCCGAGCACCCTCCAAGGTGCACTCTGGCCCCAGACGACCCATCCACTGTATGGGCGCGGTCGAGCACAACCAGTGCCACCTTGTTGGCTGGGATAAGTGTGTGTAGGGAGTTGTGATGTGTATATGCGGCTGCAGCTTATCAGCCTCCCAATTGTCGATCATGGAACCGATGAATCCCGCACTGTTTTTCATTGGAATCGATTGTGTTCCATGCGGCATTGGTGCTGGCCCCACAACAGATGCGGTGCCGGTTTTTCTGTTGTAAATGTCCACGGATTCTCCGTTGGCGTCAACACTTAGTCTCAGAAATGCAGAATCCCGCCCAAGAAATCTCATACCTCAAAGGAACACTGGAGGAGAAGCAAAGTGAATTGCTGAGAGCTGTGACACATCGTGGTTTAGTACACAGAGAAGTGAAGGAACCATCAAGATCCTATCAATTATAGGGGGGCTCATGGGTGGAAATAAAAGTAGTGTTAGGGGCGGCATGGTGGTGCAGTGGTTAGCACTGCTGCCTATAGTGCTGAGGATCCCGGTTCGAACCCGGCCTGGGTCACTATCTGTTTGGAGTTTGCACATTCTCTCCATCTCTGCGTGGGTCTCACTCCCACAACCCCCAAAAAAAGATGTGCAGGTAAGGTGGATTGGCCATGCTACATTGGTCCTCAATTGGAAAGAAAAATAATGGGGTACTCTAAATTTTTTTAAAAATAGGTAGTGTTCTTAGAATCCCTACAATGCAGAAGGCGGCCATTTGGCCCATCGAGTCTGCACAACCCTCCTAAAGAGTATCCAACTCGTTCCACTCCCCTGCCCTATTTCTGTAATCCCACCTAATCTGCAGATCCTTGGATACTAAAAGGCAATTTAGAATGGCCATTCCAAATAACCGGCACATATTTGGATTGTGAGAGGAACCCGGAGCACTCTGAGGAAATCCATGTAGACATGGGGAGAATGTCCAAACTCCACAGTCACCCAAGGCGGAATTGAACTCGGGTTCCTGGTGCTTTTTGTTGAGATTTTAAGATTTAAAGTATGATTGGTTATGAAATATGGTGTTGGGTTAGCAGTGCTTGCTTTGTTGAATTCTAGCTCATGTTTAAAAATGAAATCTTGTGGCATATTTCTTTCAGTTAATAACTGGGAGCTTGAATTTCCTTTTAAAAATGGCTGGTGTCCCTGGAGGTAACACAACTTACATGATAACGTAACTCCAGAGAGAATTTAACCATGCATCCCCATGAACACACACACTGGATATTTAGGGCCAGATTTTCATGGGGACCCAGATGTGTAAGTTCCACCATTATTTCTGACAGATCTCACTGGGATGGGGGTGAACCATGACTTTCTGACTCAGAGGCGAGGATAAAGCATTGAGCAAGAACCATCCTTCAGGAAAGTTAAAAAATAAAAGGTATGAGACAATCACAGTGAACGTATCAATGTAAGGGTTCATGTGAAGGAGGTACATGGTGCATTGGGAGGTGAGAAAGTATGATAATTTGGCAAAGTGGAGCAGGCCCCAGCCGATTAGAAGCTTGACAGAAGGAAAAAACAGCTCTGCATCAATGGTGTAGCCTACATCATCAATAAGCTGTTCTGGCTCAGAGTCTACAAGTGCCAACTCATTCCTTTCCTTGAACTATTAACACACCCATCCTTACATTCCCAGCACTGCTTGGCAGAGAGAAAATAGGAGCTGTGGACAAAGTCTGAAGTTCTTAAAATATGTTTAAGGTGTCAAGTTCCAACAACAGTATTGGTTAACAATTCCTGTAATAAATGTAAACAAATGATGCTGAACGATCTAGCTTTAACCCTCATTGTAAATGCATACCAGCAGCTCTCTCTATGTTGGAATTCAAACAGTAATTTTGAGCCAGAAGTAATTAAGTTTTCTACTACATTAATACTCTGCACATCAAGGGATTAATCCAGCCAGCTGCATCCCATCAGTTGAATACTCATGATTTGCATGTTTTGGGACCTGGAGAAAATACAGCCCAGGTTACTTCTCTGTGACGTTTTACCCCAAATTTATTCCTTTCAAAGTATTCTTGCCCTTCTGAGATGATGTCTTCGAAAGGCGATACTTTGCCAATTAGCCTGAGCTCCCGTACCCCCTACCCCTTTTAAAGTGAAGAGTGAAGGAGATGGTGCAGGCAGTGATGAATACAGGATAGTTGAGAATTCTCCTGTTGCTGTGAAATACTGTCGCAACCAATGGGGTTGATTGAAAGTTTCTCTTTTTTTGTACTTGCCAGAGTTCAAAAGAGATAAGTATTTGGGAGAGAATGGTTTTAAGCAGTGAGTTATGATCTGGAATGATTTACCGGGATGTTGTAAGATTCTGTGGTTATAGGGTCATTTTGAAAAAACAAATTGTTCATACGTACTCGAGAATAAAGGCCCCGACGACCCTTACCCCAGGCCCACATATCTAGCGAGTTTCATTTTCACCCCCAGTTCTCGATGATCACAAATCAAAATACAAAATGCAGCAGTTCAGGTTCACTGAATTGAAATACTGGGCACAGTTTGATCATTGAAGGCAGGGTCCCGAGAGCATCTGGAAACCGGCTGCTGGACACCCCCTCCAGTTTATGCGAGGCAGCTCGCGACTAAGCTGCGGCTGGGTTCTGCTGCCTCTGCCCCTGGAGCTGTAGGACCAATCAGAGGGGTCTATGCAGTGCTACCAGAAGCCCTAGCCACTACTCAGGAAGGTTGGGGCTCTGCCCCCTACACTAGGTGGGCTGAAGAAACTTTAACAAAACATTACAATTGTCTGAATGGACGGGAAACACCCTCTGAGCAATACACCAGGTACAGGGTGTAGTTACTTTCCCAGGCCAGACTGCTGCAGTGAGGCTAACTGCATTTGGCTGACAGCCTCCCCACCTGGCAGCGCTTCCATCAAATCTGCCAAATTCCTGGTAAAATGGTCGTTAATAGGGAGGGCCACTGAACATTTACATTTGCTTCCTGCATCATTTTGATGAGAAGCCTGTCAGCAGCGGTCCCACTATTGGTAAAATACTCAGGGTGCGAGACAGCATCAGGGAGCCGATCCGACCTGGCATCCCGTAATTTTACCGACCTCCCCATCAGGATCCTGTTTCCTGACAGCCGCGGTACAATTCTCTCCAATAACTCTGTTACACTCTTTACAGATGCTATCCTGACTGGCTGAACATTTTCTGTTTTCACTTTCAGATTTCCATCATCGGCGATGTTTTGCTTTGGCCCTGTATAAAATATCTGTCTCTGTTGATTGGACCCCAAAGCTTTAGTTGAGATTTTGCAAAGCTTCTCTCTGCTATTTTTTTCACTCCGGGCTGGAGAATCCAAATTACAAATGCCCTTAAACTGTTGCAAAGGTTCCCCAGTCATGTTTTTGGTGCCGAGCAACAGATTGCAATGCAGCTTCCTGTGTGCTCTTGGGCTGGGAGGTTGGTTAAATCAGAGGTCATCATTGGGAGAGGCAGGGAAGCGCTTGGCCGGTATCATCAGCAGAGCTCTAATGATTACACATCAGCTTCCCCTCATTCTGTTGCCACCTGTACACTGAGAAATCAATTCAGAAACATTAGGAGTGGGTATTGTTGAAGTCACAGGTCAGATAGATAGTCCTACCCATCGCTGCCAGCCCCCTTAGCCCTATTAAAAGAGGAACAGGGAAATTCTCCCTGACGTCCTGGCCAATATTTATCCCTTAATATAAGTGAAAACAATCAACGGCTAGGATTCCCATTTGGGTGGAGAATGGATTGTTGACTATGGATCGGCTGCAGGCATCAGACCGGTTCCCATTCTTTGCTCCCTCGCTGCCGGCCGTAGCACGCTACCTACCCCGCACCAGCAGGAAAATTCAAAATAGTGATTTGCCTGTGTCGGCATGCAATCAATCAGCTGGTAGCCTGCTTCTCCTCACTATCCCCGCATGTTGTTCCATCCCCCACCACGGGAAATCCACTGGACGGGCTTTGGTGTATGTATGGCCAAGCACAGCCCGGCGTGCATCCCTAGGGGGGGGGGGGGGGGGGTCAGTGCATAAGCACTGTGTCCCTCTGTTGCTGCCAAGTTTCAGGGTGTGTGTGTGGGGGGGTGGGGGGGGGGGGAACCACTGTTCTACCATGCCGCCCTCTGTGCTGCCTATCATGCTGCCTATTGGAAAAGTGTAAGAAGTCTTACAAAACCAGGTTAAAGTCCAACAGGTTTGTTTCTAATCACTAGCTTTCAGAGCACTGCTCCTTCCTCAGGTGAATGAAGAGGTAGGTTCCAGAAACATATATATATATATAGAGAAAGCCAAAGATGTAATGCAAGTCTTTGCAGATAATTAAGTCTTTACAGGTCCGGACAGAACAACTGAACAGAGAGAAATAATAACAGTTTAAAGAGGTGTGAATTGTCTCAAGTCCAGGCCAGATTGTGGGGGATGAATGTAATGCAACATGAATCCCAAGTCCCGGTTGAGGCTGTACTCATATGTGCAGAACTTGGCTATAAGTTTCTGTTCGCCGATTCTGTGTTGTCACGCGTCCTGAAGGCCTCCTTGAAGAATGCTTACCCGAAGATCAGAGTCTGAGTGCCCTTGACTGCTGAAGTGTTCCCCAACTGGAAGGGAACATTCCTGCCTGGCGATTGTCGCGCGATATCCGTTCATCTGTTGTCCCAGCGAATGCATCAAAGTCGGGTACATGAGATGCATTCAAGCGTGAAAGAAAAGATAAATGAACACACCCCCTCAGCAGCTATGTCTGAACCATTAAGCTGTCAACCACTGGCTAATGAAAGGTACTGCTCTGTGAAACTGAATGAATACTTAGCTTTACAAAGGGTGTCAGGGGATTTGAAGCCTTTTTCAGGTGTTGTGGGCTTTTGAGGAAACCTCTAATACTTGTAAAAGCTGCTGTTTAACGATATTTGTCTGAGGGCGCAGATGTTAACATCTTCTATGCTTCTTCACTTAACTGTCTGGACTGATCTTCAGCTCACACTTCAGAGTTTAAAAACTCAGACCAAGGATTCCCTAGGGCTGGAAGGGACAGACCATATACAGGAACCCCTCCCCCCCTCCATTTTGGATGGGGAGAGGTTGGGGAGGTCCCTTGGTTAACCCCTCACCCCCAGCAGAAGCCCACCCACCCTAGGATGCTTGGGAGATTCTCCCTCTGCAGCCTGGCAGCGGCAGAGGAGCACATTACTTATGGACTGACCCCCATGACTCCCGCTCGAGGACCACCCCAAGGCACGAGTGTCACTGTCAGGGTGTAAGTGCCATGGTACAGAGGGGAGCGCAACATTGGGCAACTGAAGGTGGTGGTCGAAGGGGGGTGGCTGAAGGAGGAGCTGAAGAGAGGGTTGGGCCACCCTGATGCATGCTATTGGAGGGAGTGACTCGCTATTCCTATGGTGGGGGGGATCCCCGATGTGGGATTGGGGGCGCCCTCCTTGTCAGCAGAGGGGTTATGATCTGCGTTGTGGGGTGGAGGGGGTCTGGCGCTGGATGCTAGTATCAGGCCACCCACTCAAATTGGTGGGCCAACGTCAGAATTTGAATGGAAGCCAGCGTAGTTGCCACCATGCACAAATATGCATGGCCAATGATGGTGAATCGCACTTGGGCACTCCTCTAGCACCAGTGTAGACAAATCCCGATTCTCCGCTTTCTGGAACACTTAAGACTCCAAAACAGATGAGGGCAGCATGGTGGCCAAGTGGCTAACACTGCTGCCTAAGACGCTGAGGACCCGGGTTTGACCCAGGCTGCAGGTCACTGTTGGTGTGGTGCTTGCACATTCTCCCCCTGTCTGCGTGGATTTCACCCCCACAACCCAAAGATGTGCAGGTTAGGTAGATTGGCCACACTCAATTACTCCTTAATTGGGAAAAAAAATTTGGTACTCTTAATTATAATTTTTAAAACCTCCAAAACAGAGAATCCCTGCCAAAGTCACAATGATATTTGTGGGACCTGGTGTACAAATTGATTGTCACTTTCATAAATACTGCCTGCCAGGGTAGTGTTTGTCCTGTGCAAAAGAGTAGTGTAGTTTGGTGAACTGGATTCACCTTGAAACCTTTGCTAATTGTATACCAATTGAGTTAATTCTATGCAGCTTGTGAGTATTAACTGAATAGTCCCTTATAAATAGACACAGTACCCCTTTAAGTGGCTGCATTTTTATTTTGTTTTTTTAAGTCGTTAATTTAATCTGACTGGTTTGCCATAGTGTCGGATAAATAGACATAGGCTGAAAAGCCCTGATTGTTTGGGGAGGGGGCATATGCTTGAAATGTGCAACTCAGTAATAACATTAATATAATTTTGTGTCGAGATTGGCTCCAGTTCGATCCTTCACCGGAATAGGACAGTGGCGGAGCATGGTTGTCTAAAGGTAAAGGTTGGAAGCTAAGGAAGAAAAAAATCAGTAAAACTACGATCCCAGTGGCTATTGTGAAAAATAATTCAAGTCAAGTGTAAATTACCAGAGTTTAATGACGCTACAACATTTTCAGAGTCTGGACCATATGACCAGTCAAAGAGAAAAGTGGAGATGTGGACTCCGGCCATGTCCCTTACAAACAGGAAAAACTATGGCCTTGTTGCTGTCAGTTCCTACAAGAAGTGAAGTAAGAACTAAAGTACTTTTGTGAGTTAATTGTCCATTAGTTGGATAGTGATGAAGATTTGGCCTTTCTATTGGCTAAATTCATTTTTTAAATTGTTAAATGTCTATAATAAGGCACGGCCAGACTTTAATACACTTTGAAAAATGGATAGTCATTCCAACAACAACTGATTATATTTATACAGCACCTTTTACATAATGAAACATCCCGAGGTGCTTCACAGGGGCGTTATTAAACAAAGTACAACACTGAGCCTCATAAGGAGATATGTTGGCCAAAAGCTTGGTCAAAAAAGTAGGTTTTAAGGAGTCTTTCAAAGAAAAAAAGTGAAATAGAGATGGGGAGGGCTGTAGGGATGGGATTTCATGGTCGGGGACTTGGCAACTGAAGACACAGTTGCAATTAATATTGGGAATCCACAAGAGGCCAGAATTAGAAGTGCACCGATATCGCGGGAGGGTTGTGGGTTGGAGGAGATTAGAGAGATAATAATAGTATCTTTATTGTCACAAGTAGGCTTACATTATCACTGCAATTAAGTTACTGTGAAAATCCCCTAGTTGCCACACTCCGACATCTGTTCGGGTTCACAGAGGGAGAATTCAGAATGTCCAATTCACCTATCAGCACGTCTTTCGGAACTTGTGGGAGGAAACCGGAGCACTCGGAGGAAACCCACGCACACATGGAGAGAACATGCAGACTCCGCACAGACAGTGACCCAAGTCGGGAACTGAACCTGGGACCCAGAAGCTGTGAAGCAACCATGGTAACCACTGTGCTACTGTGCCACCCATAGGGTGGGGAAAGGCCATGGGAGGATCTGAAAACAAGGCTGAGAATTGCTAAATCACGTCGTTGTTTGAGCTGGAGCAAGGTTAGCGGGCATAATGGTGAAAGGGAAACGGGACTTGCTGCAAATTTAGGCAGAAGCTGGAGAGCTTTGGATGACCAAGTTTATGGAAGGCAGAATGTGGGCGAGCAGCCACAGGTGTACTGGAATAATCAATCAAGAGCTAACAAAGGCATGAATAAGGATTTCAGCAGCAGAAAAGCTGACATGGCAAATTCAGCGATGATACAGATGTGGAAATAGGCAGACTTAGAAGTGGCATATTAGATCAGAAGCACATTCCGGATAAAATTTTACCTCAGGATTGCGAACAGACTGGCTTAATCTCAGGCCATTGCCAGGGAAAGGGATGGAGTCAGTAGTTAGGAAACAGAGTTTGCAGTGGTTTCTGTCACCCAAATGATCAATTGGAGTAAAGTTTTGCTCATCCCAGTGTTGGATGTCAGATAAATAGTCTGATAACTTTGAGAGAGGTGGCGGTGAGGTAGAGCTGTAGGTGGTCAGTGTATATGTGAAAGCCAGCACGGTGGCATCATCCAAAGGCACAAAGGGTCAGCAAGTGGATGAAAAGTAGAAGGGGGCCAAATATTGATCTTTGGGGGATGTCAGAGGTAATGGAGCATGTGCAGAAAGAGAAACCACCACCAGTGATTCTATTGCTACAACTTGAGGTGGTGGAGTCGGTGGGAGTGCCACTGAGCTAGTAATCCAGAGGCCCAGGCTAATATTCTGCAGATATGTGTTCAAATCCCACTACAGCAGTTGGTGGAATTTTAAGTTTAATTAATAAAAAGAATCAGTACTGCTGATCGTGAATCTATCAGATTGGCGCAAAAACCCATATGGTTCACTCATCCCCGGTTTAGCTTTCATGTGACTCCAGACCCACAGCAGTTGGTGATTCTTAAATTGTCCTCTGAAATGGCCTAGCAAGCCATTCAGATACTATATGGACTGCAGAATCTAAAGCAGAATGGAAACACATGCCAACAGCCCCACCGAGCTGGACAATAGTGGAGAGGCATTGAAGGACGATGCTGTGTTCAACCAAGTCAAAGGCTACAGACAGGTCGGGAATCACGAGAGGGAAAGTTTATCTTTGCCACAGTCACATGGATTGCTGTTTGTGACTTTGATAAGAGCCGTGTGTCTGCACTGTGGCAGGGTGGAAACATTTTTAAAAAATATTATTTTCTTAAATTTCCAATTAAGGGGCAATTTAGCATGACCAATCCGCCTACCCTGCACATCTTTTTGGGTTTGGAATGAGACCCATGCAGACACGGGGTGAATGTGCAAACCCCACATGGACAGAGACCTGGGGCTGGGATTGAACCTGGGTCCTCAGCGCCATGAGGCGGCAGTGCTAACCACTGTGCTACCGTGCTGGCCGGGCAGGGTGGAAATATGATTGGGATTCAACATGCAGTTCCAGGAAAAATTGGAACGGATTTGGGAGGTAACAACGCGTCCAAGTTAGGGTTAGGGTTTGGAGAGGAAAGGAGCTGGAGATGGGATGGTAAGTCTTCAAAGGTGTAGAGTCAAAGTTTTTTTTGAGGCAGGAGTGATGATAGCTGATTTGAAGAAGAGAGAGAGAACTTTCGGAGAGAGAGAGAGAGTGCCATTTATAATGTTGGTCAATAGGGACACAAGAAGGGGAGGCTGGGTGATCAGCTGGGAATTAGTTTGAGGGGACAGGAAGTAGGTCTCAAGAACAGGATGAGTTCAGAGGGCGTATGAGGAGAGTTAGGAGGGAAACTAGAGAAAGATGTGAGTTCAGCACTAGGACAAAGAGGAGCATTAAAGGAAGTTTGGCCAGGTAAGCTACTGAAAGGGAGGGAAATAAATTCCATGGAAGAATAAAATATGGGCCAAAACATTAATCTCCTTACTGGCAGGTTCTGAGATTGGGGGTGGGAGGGAAATCGATGGACAGGATTCCCTCCAGGTTCCAGCCTGCCACGACCCACCTTGGACAGAAAGCCCAGCCTTGCCCCAGCGAAGTTAAGGACTTTACTTGCCCAGCCTCAATAACAGAAAACAGTTTGGGGGGGAGAAAGCCTGGAAGATAACGAAGATCTATTGCGGGCAGGAAGTGTGGGGGGGCGGGCAAGGATGGTGGGAAGCTGTAGATGCCTCCATCAGAAGCCCCCTTCTGACTGGGCGGTCCCTTAAGGCTCAGTGACCTCTGGACCACCTCTCGACAACGTTCCCCCCCCCCCCCCCCCCTCCCTCCACCCACGGAGACCCCAATCGCCCTCCTCCCTCGCAAACCCACCAGATGTTCCCTACCCTCCATGCCCTGGGACCCTTGCCACTTACCTGTCCACCGGGTCCCGGAACCTAGTTCCAGGCAGCTCCCTGCAGTGCCTCTTCTGGCAACTGCAGCACTAAGACTGGATGGACTGAAAAGCTACCAGCCAATCTGATTGGTTGGCAACTCTCCAAGGCTGGGCTTCCTCCCAAAAGAGGATGGAAGGCGCCTCCCCCCTCCTCCTCCCACTTATGCCAATCACGCTCTTTGGAGCCTGTATCTCAGTATTCTCCTCGACAACATTGTCTTTTTCCTGTGTGAATAGTGACGAAAAATATTCATTTAGCACCTCTCCTATCTCCTCGGACTCCACTCACAACTTCCCACTACTGTCCTTGACTGGCTCTTCTCTTACCCTAGTCATTCTTTTATTCCTGACATACCTATAGAACGTTTTAGGGTTTTCCTTGATCCTATCTGCCAAGGACTTCTCATGTCCCCTCCTGGCTCTTCTTAGCTCTCTCTTTAGGTACTTTGTGGCTAACTTGTAACTCTCAAGCGCCCTAACTGAACCTTCACGTCTCATCTTTACATAAACCTCCTTCTTCCTCTTGACAAGTGATTCAATTACTTTAGTAAGTCACAGTTCCCTCGCTCTACCATTTCCTCCCTGCCTGACAGGTACATACTTATCAAGGACACGCAGTAGCTGTTCCTTGAACATGCTCCGCATTTCAATTGTGCCCATCCCCTGCAGTTTCCTTCCCCATCCTATGCATCGTAAGTCTTGCATAATCGCATCATAATTGCCTTTCCCCCAGCTATAACTCTTGCCCTGCAGTATATACCTATTCCTTTCCATCACTAAAGTAAACGTAACCGAATTGTGGTCACTATCACCAAAGTGCTCACCTACCTCCAAATCTAACACCTGGACTGGTTCATTGCCCATTGCCAAACCCAATGTGGTCTCGCCTCTTGTTGGCCTATCTACATACTGCATCAGGAAACCCTCCTGCACACATTGGACAAAAACTGACCCATCTAAAGTACTTGAACTGTAGCGTTTCCAGTTAATATTTTGAAAGTTAAAGTCCCCCATAACAACTACCCTGTTACTTTCGCTCCTATCCAGAATCATCTTTGCAATCCTTCCCTCTACATCTCTGGAACTTTTCGGAGGCCTATAGAAAACTCCCAACAGGGTGACCTCTCCTTTCCTGTTCCTAACCTCAGCCCATACTACCTCAGTAGAAGAGTCCTCATCAAACGTCCCTTCTGCCACTGTAATACTATCCTTGACTAACAATGCCACTCTTCCCCCTCTTTTACCACTTCCCTGAGCTTACTGAAATATCTAAACCCCGGAAGCTGCAACAACCATTCCTGTTCCTGCTCCATCCATGTCTCCGAAATGACCACTACATCGAAGTCCCAGGTACCAACCCATGCTGCAAGCTCACCCACCTTATTCCGGATGCTCCTGGCATTGAAGTAGACACACTTCAAACCACCGTCCTGCCTGCCGGTACACTCCTGCAACCTTGAAACCTTACTCATGACCTCACTACTCTCAACCTCCTGTACACTGGAGCTACAATTCCGGTTCCCACCCCCCTGCTGAATTAGTTTCAACCCTCCCGAAGAGCATTAGAAAATTCCCCCCCCCCAGGATATTGGTACCCCTCTGGTCCAGGTGTAGACCATCCCATTTGTAGAAATACCACCTACCCCAGAATGTGCCCCAATTATCCAGGTATCTGAATCCCTCCCTCCTGCACCATCCCTATAGCCACGTGTTCGACTGTTCTCTCTCCCTATTACTCGTCTCGCTAGCACGTGGTACGGGTAACAACCCAGAGATAATAACTCCGTTTGTTCTAGCTCTAAGATTCTGCCCTAGCTCCCTGAATACCTGCCTTACATCTCCATCCCTTTTCCTACCTATGTCGCTGGTGCCTATGGGGACCACGATTTGGGGCTGCTCCCCCTCCCCTGAAGGATCCCGAAAACACGATCCATGAGTGGGAGGGGTTCCAAGCAGAACGTGAAGACATGCATAGATCGGCTGAGCTGAATGATTTGCTGCGTAGTCCCTATGTAATCCTTTTTGTGCAGTGATTCACAAAAGTCTGCAAAGGAGTGCACAATAACTCCAGGAGTACCTGTGGCAGAGGGCCCTTAGTCCTAACCACAGGGGAAGCAGCTCTCTTGAATGATCAGGTTGCTCCTACAGTCATAGACCTCCAATCCAGCAGAGGCTTCAGCATATTGATGGGGGAATCAGATGAAGAGCATCGTGGACAATGTTCACTTCAAGCTGTGTATCAACCGGAAGGTTCCTTCACAAGGCACCACTTTAAGTTGCTGCGTGTGGTGCCACACAAAAAAATTGTAAACTGGCCGCACAATACAAAAAAAACTTTGACAGTATTTGGTCAATTGGCAAGACTTTGCAGACCCCACTGCTTTCCTCAGATCTACTCCCTTACAGGTCAATGGTGACATTAAGAATCAAGATTATGGCTGAAGTAGCAACAGGTAAGATTTCTGTCAGCTCATTATCATGGGAACACAGCAGTGGCTATGGTTGAATCAACTGAAGCTTATAGAGCTATCTGAATCCCAGCATCTTCCTATTAAAACTTGACAGTCGATCAACATAAGCAGTCCTTCCAATCACTTAGGGTAGTTCACCTTTCCTAGAATTGGGAGTCCCTCAAGGATCTAACTTTTGCCCTCCTCTAATTCTAATTACCCATTAGCCCTCGGAGACGTCATCTGGAAACATTCATGTTGACGACTCCTAGCTCTGCCTCACCACCCTCTCTGTCGATTTCATGTGATTTGTCAAGCTATTAGTCTGACATTCAGCATTGGATGAAAAGAAATTTCCTGCAATTAAAATACTAAGCCACTGTCTTCAGCCCTGGCCACAAACTCTGTTTCCTGAGGTCCATCCGGACTTCACAACCTCAATGTTACATCTGACTCTGAACTGAGATTTCAACTACATATTCCCCCTCACACCAAGATCACTCCTGCTATGCAACACGGCTTGTTTTATTCTGTTAGACTATCTAAATATATATTGTCCTTGTTGTCACGAGTTAGAGGTTCTATACTGAACACAATGAACTAGAACTAAGTGCTGTGTGTAAAGCAGAAGCATAGGACACAAGATGGGTGGGTGAATAAACTAGTAGATCTGTATCTGAACTGTGTCCGCAGAGTTTTATTCTTGGCAGGAGATGTGCACACATTCAGGAACATCCAACTACCCCCCCACCCACCCCCCGCAGCTTCTATCAGTGTAACCATGCTGATTAATCAGAATTACCAGACTAAAATATTATAATGGCCAGGCTGAAGGTGGAACACCTGCACAGACACCCTTCTGATTCAGGAATGTGGCTCACTTAATCTTGTTTGGATCAATAATACCAGTTAGTATTAAATCTAAGGGCAGCACGGTGGTGCAGTGGATTATCCCTACTGTCTCACGTCGCCAAGGACCCAGGTTCGATCCCGGCTCTGGGTCACTATCCGTGTGGAGTTTGCACATTCTCCCCGTGTTTGCATGGGTTTCACCCCCACAACCCAAAGATGCGCAGGGTAGGTGGATTGCCATGATAAATTGCCCCTTAATTGGAAAAAATGAATTGGGTACTCGAAGTTTATCAAAGAAAAAAAAAGTATTCAATCTAGGGTGAATTTGAACAGCTACATCTTTAACCTAGAAATACTTTAGCCTCACATCAACTCCTGGTGGCTCCACTTTCAACTTCAGACGGTCTGGAAATGACACAGCTGTTGAGTCATTGAGGTTTTATGAAATTAACTCCCTTGAGGTAGGTTAGGCCCAAATTCTCCATTATGTGGTCTCGTACTTGATGTCTGCCAGCACCACATCAGAACTGCAATATTTCACTCCCAGCATTTTCTTACACATATCATAAATAACTTTGAGAACTTGTGTGAGTAATCAGAACGGCAAGTGCCTCCGTTTTTTTGGAAAGTAAGAATATCACAATTACATTCAAAAAAATGTTTTTCTCAGGAGGAAAAAGTACGTGAGATACACTGGTGTTATGGGCCAGGTTTTGGAGAACCCCAAAGTGTATCATGGCGTTCACCTGACCCACGACTCTTACTAGCTTGTGGTATGGGGAGCATACGGCCCACTCTACAGGTGTGGTGCAGCAGAAATTTAGAAGTAATTTTTAAAGCAAAACAATGTTTATTCTATGAACTCAGTTAACCTTTTTAAAACAAACAGTGAACAGCTTAGCAACCATCAATTCAAATACACACCCCAAAGAATACAACACTCTAAGTAATCCTTAAACTTTCCTTTTAACATCCATAAGACAGAAATCCTTTTTACAGAAGCACATCAGGTTTAAATTCTCTACTGAGAGCAGTTATCACTCTGAATTCACCAAATGATCTAGAGATAGACTTTAGATGGCAGAGAGATCGAAATTACTCCATCTTTGGCTGGCTTCAGCTCCAACACTAAATCAAAACCAAAAAACAGACACAGCCAAGCTTTTCTCAAAGCAAAACTAAAAAGCAGAGCCACAGCTCAGCTCCACCCACAATCTGACATCACTGCAGCCACTTGAGCAGACAAACATTTCTTAAAGTGGCAATCCCATGACACTGGCCAGAGGAAAATCCTCCCCGGAATGAGAACCCGCCCACCACAGTACATGCAGGGGAAATATCGGTGACAACCACACAATTTCCCAGTAGGGGCTTGTAACATGCCCTACTGTAGACTCTTGAGCACAGAATGTAGACTGACACTTCAGTGCAGTACTGAGGGTGTGCTGCATTCAGAAAGACTGGGTGCAGTTTAATGTCCAATAAACAGGGTCCTGTTTTGGGCGCATTTGGCGGGATCTTTCTTGGCGCTAACCCCGCTATCAATTGGGGCTCTGTTGTTATTTTTGGCCTCAGCTGTCAGTGCAGGAAGAGATTTTTGAATGCTGCCCCAATCTCTCGACCCCCCCCCCCCCCCCCTCAGCATCACCACCGCAGCAACTGCAACACACTGCCCAACTTACCTCTGAGGGGGTCCTCGAGCCACCCCTCACCCCACCTCATCAGAGCAGGGCACCCCAGGCCTGATCCCTGGCATGGGCAACCTGGCAAGCTTGGCACTTCCAGCCTGGCACCCTCTGGTCTGGAGGTTCGTGTCGGGGAGGGGGTTGGGAGATTGGGACGTCATTTAAAAATGGCGTCCCGATTTTCAGTGGCAGCCATAGACTGAGTGGTTGCACATTGGGTAGCTTCTGCTCGAGGTGGAATTGTTTGGTCCTTTTCACCCGATATAGGGGGTGTTTGCTGGTGCGAAGTTCATGAACAGTGAGAGACAGGAATTATCGTCCAAGTACATAGAACATAGAACATACAGTGCAGAAGGAGGCCATTCGGCCCATTGAGTCTCCACCGACCCACTTAAGCCCTCACTTCCACCCTATCCCCGTAATCCGATAACCCCTCCAAACGTTTTTGGACACTAAGGGCAATTTAGCATGGCCAATCCACCTAAACTACACGTCTTTGGACTGCGGGAGGAAACCGGAGCACCCGCAGGAAACCCACGCAGTCACGGGGAACCCACGCAACCCACACAGCCATAAACCCGTGCAGACTCCGCACAGACAGACAGTGACCCAGCGGGGAATTGAACCTGGGACCCTTGCGCTGTGAAGCCACAGTACTATCCACTTGTGCTACCGTGCTGCCCTGTGGGCTGGATTCTGGCTTATCAGAGGAGGGGTGTAACAAGCAAGGGACAGCAGTTTGGCCGAGAGGACTTTCAGAATGCAACAGCGGGAAAGATGGCAATGGGCTCTGGGTGTCGTTGGCTGTCCAGTGATCTACTGAGCAATTGGTGGACTTTTTGAATGCCAAGTTTCAGTGGCAGAGGCAAGAAGCCTTGGAGGACCTGGCTGAGGTGGATCAGAGCGGCCATTGAGAGAGTGGAGCAAAGGCTGGAGGCGCAGAGTTTGGCGCTCCAGAAGGTGGAGAAGTTGGTGGCGGATCATGAGGATCAATTGGCCTTGTTGGAGGCAGAGGCAGTGCTGACGACAAAGGGCCAGAAGCGGATGAGCAAGCAGATGGAGGACCTGTGAATCACTCCAGGAGGCAGAATCTCCCAATTGTGGGACTGCCTGAGGGGATTGAAGGAACGCAAGACACAAAGTATGTGGTGAAGATGTTTGGGAAGCTGGTGGAGTGCTGTATCCTACTCGGCTGTGGATCAAGAACCAGAATCAGGAATTTTATTTTGATAGGCCGGAGGAGGAGAGTAATTTTATGAGAGACCATGGACTGGGAGGCTTGTGAGGCCACTGAACTTTGGAGATGCCAGTATGGGGAATGAGGGTGTGTATGCTGGGCAGATTGTTGTATTTACCATGTATGGGTATGGATTGGGTAAGTATGTTCAACTGTTTTTGGGGATTGCAAGTGAGGGGTGGAAGAGGGGAAGAGGGGTTAGACGGTTGCCTCGAGTGTAGGCCACCATGCTCGCAGGCAGGCTGGTTAGCGGGAATGCAAGTGGGGGACAATTCATGGAGAGTGTGGGGAGGGGGTGTAGGTGGGTTGTTTTTTTTTGTTTCTTTGCTTGTGGGAGGGAGGGGGTGGGGGAGGAGGTGATACGGACGTGGACGGAGCTGGTGTGGTGAATATGGTTAAGGGGAAATGGCGGCGGACAGGGGGGAATGGGGGGGGGGATGATTTTAAACGGTGCTGGATCCTAGGCTGGACTGGTCATCACCCAGGTCCCACGGGGGTCGGCCATGGCAAAAGGGCTGTTGGGACTATGGTACGCATGAGGACAGACCTGTGGTGGTTTGAGAAGCCAAGGGTGAAGGAATTTTCATACTTCTCGCACGTCCTCCGGGGGTACCCCCGAATTAAGAACATAAGAACTAGGAGCAGGAGTAGGCCATCTGGCCCCTCGAGCCTGCTCCGCCATTCAATGAGATCATGGCTGATCTTTTGTGGACTCAGCTCCACTTTCCGTCCCGAACACCATAACCCTTAATCCCTTTATTCTTCAAAAAACTATCTATCTTTACCTTAAAAACATGTAATGAAGGAGCCTCAACTGCTTCACTGGGCAAGGAATTCCATAGATTCACAACCCTTTGGGTGAAGAAGTTCCTCCTAAACTCAGTCCTAAATCTACTTCCCCTTATTTTGAGGCTATGCGCCCTACTTCTGCTTTCACCCGCCAGTGGAAACAACCTGCCCGCATCTATCCTATCTATTCCCTTCATAATTTTAAATGTTTCTATAAAATCCCCCCTCACCCTTCTAAATTCCAACGAGTACAGTCCCAGTCTACTCAACCTCTCCTGATAATCCAACCCCTTCAGCTCTGGGATTAACCTAGTGAATCTCCTCTGCACACCCTCCAGTGCCAGTATGTCCTTTCTCAAGTAAGGAGACCAAAACTGAACACCATACTCCAGGTGTGGCCTCACTAACACCTTATACAATTGCAACATAACCTCCCTAGTCTTAAACTCCATCCCTCTAGCAATGAAGGACAAAATTCCATTTGCCTTCTTAATCACCTGTTGCACCTGTAAACCAACCTTCTGTGACTCATGCACTAGCACACCCAAGTCTCTCTGCACAGTGGCATGCTTTAATATTTTATCGTTTAAATAATAATCCCGTTTGCTGTTATTCCTACCAAAATGGATAACCTCACATTTGTCAACATTGTATTCCATCTGCCAGACCCTAGCCCATTCACTTAACCTATCCAAATCCCTCTGCAGACTTCCAATATCCTCTGCACTTTTCGCTTTACCACTCATCTTAGTGTCATCTGCAAACTTGGACACATTGCCCTTGGTCCCCAACTCCAAATCATCTATGTAAATTGTGAACAATTGTGGGCCCAACACGGATCCCTGAGGGACACCACTAGCTACTGATTGCCAACCAGAGAACATAGAACATAGAACGATACAGCGCAGTACAGGCCCTTCGGCCCTCGATGTTGCACCGACATGGAAAAAAACTAAAGGCCATCTAACCTACACTATGCCCTTATCATCCATATGCTTATCCAATAAACTTTTAATGCCCTCAATGTTGGCGAGTTCACTACTGTTGCAGGTAGGGCATTCCACGGCCTCACCATTCTTTGCGTAAAAAACCCACCTCTGACCTCTGTCCTATATCTATTACCCCTCAATTTATGGCTATGTCCCCTCGTGCTAGCCACCTCCATCTGCGGGAGAAGGCTCTCGCTGTCCACCCTATCTAACCCTCTGATCATTTTGTATGCCTCTATTAAGTCACCTCTTAACCTTCTTCTCTCTAACGAAAACAACCTCAAGTCCATCAGCCTTTCCTCATAAGATTTTCCCTCCATACCAGGCAACATCCTGGTAAATCTCCTCTGCACCCGTTCCAAAGCTTCCACGTCCTTCCTATAATGAGGCAACCAGAACTGTACGCAATACTCCAAATGCGGCCGTACTAGAGTTTTGTAAAACTGCAACATGACCTCATGGCTCCGGAACTCAATCCCTCTACCAATAAAGGCCAACACACCATAGGCCTTCTTCACAACCCTATCAACCTGGGTGGCAACTTTCAGGGATCTATGTACATGGACACCGAGATCCCTCTGCTCATCCACACTACCAAGAATTTTACCATTCGCCAAATATTCCGCATTCCTGTTATTCTTTCCAAAGTGAATCACCTCACACTTCTCCACATTAAACTCCATTTGCCACCTCTCAGCCCAGCTCTGCAGCTTATCTATGTCCCTCTGTAACCTGCAACATCCTTCCACACTGTCTACAACTCCATCGACTTTAGTGTCATCTGCAAATTTACTCACCCATCCTTCTGCGCCCTCCTCTAGGTCATTTATAAAAATGACAAACAGCAACGGCCCCAGAACAGATCCTTGTGGTACGCCACTCGTAACTGAACTCCATTCTGAACATTTCCCATCAACTACCACTCTCTGTCTTCTTTCAACTAGCCAATTTCTGATCCACATCTCTAAATCACCCTCAATCCCCAGCCTCCGTATTTTCTGCAATAGCCGACCGTGGGGAACCTTATCAAACGCTTTACTGAAATCCATATACACCACATCAACTGCTCTACCCTCGTCTACCTGTTCAGTCACCTTCTCAAAGAACTCAATAAGGTTTGTGAGGCATGACCTACCCTTCACAAAACCATGCTGACTATCCCTAATCATATTATTCCTATCTAGATGATTATAAATCGTATCTTTTATAATCCTCTCCAAGACTTTACCCACCATAGACATTAGGCTCACCGGCCTATAGTTACCGGGGTTATCTCTACTCCCCTTATTAAACAAAGGGACCACATTTGCTATCCTCCAGTCCTCTGGCACTATTCCTGTAGCCAATGATGACCTAAAAATCAAAGCCAAAGGCTCAGCAATCTCTTCCCTGGCTTCCCAGAGAATCCTAGGATAAATCCCATCAGGCCCCGGGGACAACACTTCTTCCCTACGCACCTCAATGCCATCTATTCTAATAGCCTGGGTCTCAGCATTCTCCTCCACAATATTATCTTTTTCTTGAGTGAATACTGACGAAAAGTATTCATTTAGTATCTCGCTTATCTCCTCAGCCTCCACACACAACTTCCCACCACTGTCCTTGACTGGCTACCCCCATTATAAACACCCATTAATCCCCACTCTTTGCTTTCTATTAATTAACCAATCCTCTATGCATGCTACTACTTTACCCTTAATGCCTTGCATCTTTATCTTATGCAGAAACCTTTTGTGTGGCACCTTGTCAAAGGCTTTCTGGAAATCCAGATAGACCACATCCATCGGCTCCCCAAATTGATTTCTTTGTCCCGGACAGGGTGCTGTGGTGGAGGTGGCTGGATCGGTGTATTTGGTGATCGTGGTGTCTGGCCACACGCCACATTCCGTGGATTTGCAGATGGCAAAGGGGAGTTCCCAATGGCGGTTGGATGTAGGGTTATTGGTGGATGAGGACTATGTGGAATAGAGGGAGGTTTCAGCCTCCACGCTTTGGGAGGCACCGAAGATGGTGGTAAGGGGGGAGTTTATCTTGATCCGGGCAGCCACAGAGAGCGCGCTGAGGTTGAGGTTGGTATAGGCCATTCTGAGGGTCGATCAGAGGTATTCGGCGCTGCCTGATGGAGAGACAGAAGCTCCCAATAGAGTTTGGGCTTGTGTCCATGGTAAGGGCGGGGGGGGGGGGATATATGAATATGTGGAGAAAGCCAGCAGGATGCTTGTGCATCAGTTGAAGAGGCAGGCGGTGGTGAGGGAAATTGCCTGGTGATTGACCCCTTGGTAAGGGTGCTCAGGGTCTCGAGCGGGGGAGCACCGATTTTCTTTGTACGTGGATAATCTCCTGCTGTATACTGAATAATAATCTTTATTGTCACAAGTAGGCTTACATTAACACTGCAATTAAGTTACTGTGAAAAGCCCTAGTCGCCACATTCCAGCGCCTGTTCGGGTACACAGGGGGAAAATTCAGAATGTCCAGATCACCTAACAGCACATCTTTCGGGACTTGTGGGAGGAAACTGGAGCACCCGGAGAAAACCCATGCAGACACGGGCAGAACATGCAGACATTTCAGAGACAGTGACCCAAGCGGGAATTGAACCTGGAAACCTGGCGTTGAGAAGCAACAGTGCTAACCACTGTGTTACCGTGCTGCCCATGACCAGATCGGTAGCTTTGGCAGGATCTTGGGGATCTTGGAATTTGCACATTCGCTCCATGTCTGCGTGAGTCTAAAACACACAACCCAAAGATGTGCCGGGTAGATGGATTGGCCACGTTAAATTGTCCCTTAATTGGAAAAAAAGAATTGGGTATTCTCAATTTAGATTTTAAAGCATGAGGAAAAGTGAGATATTCCCATTTAATGCCCAGGGACAAAAGAGGAGCTTGGGAGGGCTGCCGCGAATGTTGGTATGGGTAGGGCTTTGTTATCATGGGAGACAAGTGGTGCGGAGTTCGACTCAGCTGCTAAGTTGAATTTGGCGCAGTTGTTGAAGCAGATGAAGGCAGACTTTAAGAGGTGGGATATTTGTTGTTGGCTGGTCGGGTCCAGAATGGAAAGATGATGGCGTTGCCAAAGTTTCTGTTTGTGCTTCCGAACCTCCCGATCTTTGTGCCCAAGTCCTTTTATAGGAAGATGGGATGATTTTAAGGTTTGTGTGGGTGGCAGGTTTCACGAGCTGGGGGTATGTTCTTGGAGGGAAGGGGGGTTGGCATTGCCGAACTTTGGGCAGCAAACATTGCAAAGGTCAAGAAATGGGCAGTGGAGGATCAGTCAGTGTGGGTGGTCTTGTGTAAAGAGACCAGTTTGAGGGCACTATTGTTGGCATCCCTTTCCATTCTTGCCAGCCAGGTACTCCACGGGCCTGGTGGTGTATCAGCCTCGAGGGTGTGGAACCAGTGCCAGCAGCAATTTTGATTGGAAGACATGGCCCAAACATGGGCACCAATCTGCGACAATCATAGGTTCACTCCAGCGGGGAGGGATGCGAGGTTCCGGGGGTTCCGGCAGGTGAGGATAGAATATTTTAGGGAGTTATTTGGTGGTGGGAGGTTTGCAAGCCAGGAGGAGCTGAAGGGCACATAGCAGTTGCCGAAGGGGAATGGGTTCAGGTATCTGCAGGTGAGGGACTTTATCAGGAAGGAGGTGCCTTCATTTCCGGCACTGCCACCCCCCGTGCTGCAGAACAAACTTCTGTCTGAGGACAAAACAGGAGAGGGCAAGTTCTCAGATATATATGGGAAAGACAGCGAGCACCCTGGTGAGGGGGTGAGGAGTAGGTGGTAAGCGGAGCTGGGGTGGGATGGTGCTGGGGCTGGAGTATGGAGTGAGGCATTCTGAACCATCCAATATAAATGCTACTTCAGGCAATTATGATGCGATGAAGCAAGACTTAGGATGCATCGGATGGAGAGGAAAACTGCAGGGGATGGGCACAATGGAAACGTGGAGGTTGCTCAAGGAACAGCTGCTGCGTGTCCTTGATAAGTATGTACCTGTCAGGCAGGGAGGAAGTGGTCGAGCGAGGGAACCGTGGTTTACTAAAGCAGTTGAAACACTTGTCAAGAGGAAGAAGGAGGCTTATGTAAAGATGAAATGTGAAGGTTCAGATAGGGCGCTCAAGAGTTACAAGTTAGCTAGGAAGGACCTAAAGAGAGAGCTAAGAAAAGCCAGGAGGGGACATGAGAAGTCTTTGGCAGGTAGGATCAAGGATAACCCTAAAGCTTTCTGTAGATATATCAGAAATAAAAGAATGACTAGGGTAAGAGTAGCCAGTCAAGGACAGTAGTGGGAGGTTGTGCGTGGAGTCCGAGGAGATAGGAGGGGTGCTAAATGAATATTTTTCGTCAGTATTCACAGAGGAAAAAGACAATGTTGTCAAGGAGAATACTGAGATACAGGCTAGTAGACGAGAAGGGCTTGAGGTTCATAAGGAGGAGGTGTTAGCAATTCTCGAAAGAGTGAAAATAGATAAGTCCCCTGGGCCGGATGGGATTTATCCTAGGATTCTCTGGGAAGCTAGGGAGGAGATTGCTGAGCCTTTGGCTTTGATCTTTATGTCGTCATTGTCTACAGGAATAGTGCCAGAAGACTGGAGGATAGCAAATGTTGTCCCCTTGTTCAAGAAGGGGAGTAGAGGGTAGCATGGTAGCATGGTGGTTAGCATAAATGCTTCACAGCTCCAGGGTCCCAGGTTCGATTCCCGGCTGGGTCACTGTCTGTGCGGAGTCTGCACGTCCTCCCTGTGTGTGCGTGGGTTTCCTCTGGGTGCTCCGGTTTCCTCCCACAGTCCAAAGATGTGCGGGTTAGGTGGATCGGCCGTGCTAAATTGCCCGTAGTGTCCTAAAAAGTAAGGTATGGGGGGGGTTGTTGGGTTACGGGTATAGGGTGGATACGTGGGTTTGAGTAGGGTGATCATTGCTCGGCACAACATTGAGGGCCGAAGGGCCTGTTCTGTGCTGTACTGTTCTATGTACTAGAGACAACCCTGGTAATTATAGACCAGTGAGCCTTACTTCTGTTGTGGGCAAAGTCTTGGAACGGTTTATAAGAGATAGGGTGTATAATCATCTGGAAAGGAATAATTTGATTAGAGATAGTCAACACGGTTTTGTGAAGGATAGGTCGTGCCTCACAAACCTTATTGAGTTATTTGAGAAGCTGACCAAACAGGTGGATGAGGGTAAAGCAGTTGATGTGGTGTATATAGATTTCAGTAAAGCGTTTAATAAGGTTCCCCACTGTAGGCTATTGCAGAAAATAGGGAGGCATGGGATTCAGGGTGATTGAGCAGTTTGAATCAGAAATTGGCTAGCTGAAGAAGACAAAGGGTGGTGGTTGATGGGGAATGTTCAGACTGGAGTCCAGTTACTAGTGGTGTACCACAAGGATCTGTTTTGGGGCCACTGAAGGGCGTAGAAGGATGGGTGAGTAAATTTGCAGATGACACTAAAGTCGGTGGAGTTGTGGACAGTGGGGAAGGATGTTACAAGTTACAGAGGGACATAGATAAGCTCCAGAGCTGGGCTGAGAGGTGGCAAATGTAGTTTAATGCAGAAAAGTGTGAGGTGATTCATTTTGGAAGAAATAACAGGAAGACAGAGTACTGGGCTAATGGTAAGATTCTTGGTAGTGTGGATGAGCAGAGATCTCGGTGTCCATGTACATAGATCCCTGAAAGTTGCCACCCAGGTTGAGAGGGTTGTTAAGAAGGTGTACGGTGGGTTCGCTTTTATTGGTAGAGGGATTGAGTTTCGGAGCCATGAAGTCATGTTGCAGCTGTACAAAACTCTGGTGCGGCCGCATTTGGAGTATTGCGTACAGTTCTGGTCGCCGCATTATAGGAAGGATGTGGAAACATTGGGAAGGGTGCAGAGGAGATTTACCAGAATGTTGCCTGGTATGGAGGGAATATCTTTTGAGGGAAGGCTGAGGGACTTGAGGCTGTTTTCATTAGAGAGAAGAAGGTTAAGAGATGACTTAATTGAAGCATACAAGATGATCAGAGGATTAGATAGGGTGGACAGTGAGAGCCTTTTTCCTCGGATGGTGATGTCCAGCACGAGGGGGCATAGCTTTAAATTGAGGGGAGATAGATATAGGACAGATGTCAGAGGTAGGTTCTTTACTCAGAGTAGTAAGGGCATGGAATGCCCTGCCTGCAACAGTAGTGGACTCGCCAACACTGAGGGCATTCAAATGGTCATTGGATAGGCATATGGACGATAAGGGAATAGTGTAGATGGGCTTTAGAGGGGTTTCACAGGACGGCGCAACATCGAGGGCCGAAGGACCTGTACTGCGCTGTAATGTTCTATGTTTTTTCTTTCATAATTAGGTAATTCTCACTTTTTACTCCACACCAATGTTAAGTACAATCATTCGCCACCCTCTTCTCATCATTCATCAATAATATTAAATGAGGGCAGCACGGTGGCCTAGTGGTTAGCACAACCGTCTCACGGCGCTGAGGTCCCAGGTTCAATCCTGGCTCTGGGTCACTGTCTGTGTGGAGTTTGCACATTCTCCCCGTGTCTGCGTGGGTTTCGCCCCCACAACCCAAAAATGTGCAGAGTAGGTGGATTGGCCACTCTAAATTGCCCCTTAATAGAAAAAATAATTGGGTAATCTAAATTTATAAAAAAAAAATATTAAATGATTTTTAATTCACACCCGTCATTTGAGTTACATGTGCCAATATTCTCTGAGTGTCTGGCAGCAGGATTCAAACAATTCTGCTTATGTCTATTGCCCTGAGGGAAGCACTGCCAAACAGAACTGGATTTCCTTCCAATGGTACTAAATGTTATGATCGGTTGCTATCAACATATGCAAGGCAATGTTTTCAATCAGTTTCCCTCATGTTCAAAAACAATCCTTTCTCCAATATGCATTATTTTTCAGTATTTTGAGTGACAATATATTTTAGAGTTCTCATTTTGTAAATCCAGAAGCCATAGAGCAATAAAGCAATAAAGAGAAATAATGGATATACTTCTTGGTGAAGAGCCTTGTCATTGGAAATGTTGATTATAAAATCATGGGAAATCAGGGGCTGGATTCTTCTTTCTTGGGATTCTCTGTTGTACCGGCAGCCCGGGAGTTTCCCAACGGCGTGGGTCTACCCACAATGGGAAACTCCATTAGGCGGCTGTCGAGACAGAGAATCCCGGGGGGGGGGGGGGGGGGGGGGGGGGGGGGGCATCGCACAGGGATGGAGAATAATCCGGCCCGAGATGTCAGTGCTACAAAGATACGTAGAAGATAGGAGCAGGAGGAGGCCTTTTGGTCCTTCGAGCCTGCTGTGCCATTCATCACGGTCATGGCTGATCATTTCTGATGGTTACCCTGTACAAGTCAGAGGATTACTGCACTAAGCAGAGAGCAGTATAAAATGTCATTTCTGAAATCCTCCAGTTCCTCTCGGTGCTGTGTGAAGCTGACTGAGAGGGGACAGAGATGCAGAATCTTACAGCACAGAAGGAAGCAATTTGAACAATTGGTTAAAAAGCTATTCAATTGCTCCCACGACCTCAAAGTTCCAATGGATAAGAAAAATCTGTGTCTTTCATAACCTTGGGATGTCCCAGATGGTTTACAGCCATTTTGTTACAGCTACATCGCAGGAAGGGCAGCAGATGTTTTGGAGCAATAGTCCCAAATTCAGCAATGTGATAATGACCAGATAATCTGTTCCAATGAAGTTGGAATGCAAACACTTGCCAGGGGATTGGAGAGAACACCCTTGCTCTTTTTCAATTAAGCCGTGGGAACTTTGACATCAAGAAAAGCCTGGGTTTACATGCTGTTCATGTCTCTAATTATTAATGAGTTCCACATTCAAATTGTTTCCACTGCGTTAAATCCTAGCCTGTGTTAACAAAAAAGGGCACTTAAAATTCACTGTTCCTTTTCATCTACTGCCCTCTGCTGCGGAAGTATTTCTAGCACCCTAAAATAAACTACGACTGAGTCCATCCATGACACTGGTTGTGATTTCAAATGCTGCATCAAGGTAGACCAGGATTTCAGGATGGCGTTATATTCACATGGTCAATTTAAAGGCAAAATTGGCAGCCCTCAGGGTATCCACACGCAAATGTTTTCTTATCACCTGCAGACAGATCCACTGGATAATGCCGGGCATGAGGAAGTGGCTGCTGGTCCCTTCAGCAGTATGGTGCCTCCACCTTGTGCCACCCTCTTGTTATCCATTAATCTCAGCAGTAAACAGCGTCCACACACAGCGCTTTGATTGGCCCTCAGGCTTCCTTCCCGGCCATATTGAACGGGTTGTCGGAGGCAGCTTCCTGATTGGCCTTTGCTGGAAAGCTCGAGCCTCATGACCCAAAATGCTCATGTCCAGGTTTGTGACCTGGATGTCAGGCAGAGATTGGGCCTCAAGCCTTCGACAGGAAAATTCAGCCCAACATTAGAAGTGGTTGATGGGGATATTGCTGTGTGAGGCCCAATTATAGCTCACTGCACTCTGGGCTGGTTTTCCCTAAACTTTGAAAAAAGGTGATCAGGCTAACAACAGATACAATATTATGATGTCAGGAATAGGGCAAAAGCTTGAAGGAATCCTTAGGGAGGCAATTCATGACTACCGATAAACAAACACAGACTAACTTCAGATATATTGTATTGTATGTACTAGGTGCAGTAAGGGTTAAAAGCCTGGGTTAATGTGTTTATGAAAATCCTGCTTAGCAAGACAGCTGGGCTTTTTGGGAGCCAGAGGATCTCAAAGGCTTGGTTTACGGATTTTTGTTTGGATTAACAGGGATCCCTGTGGAGAAGTTCATTAGAGACCTTGGGTGGGATTCTCCATTGTGCCGGCAGTGCACCCACACCCGCAGGTTTCCCGATGGCGTGAAGTGGCCACATTGGGAAATCCCTTTGGTAGGTGGCGAAACCCGCTGCCGGTGAGGGTGCGCCGCCCAGCAAAACGTGGCTTGCAAACTGGAGAATCTCGCCCCTTGTGCTTCAGCTTGGTAAGATGATGTAACTAATGGAAGGAGCTAGAGTACCGGGCATTTGCAGAAAAGCAGGCATTTAAGCTGCGAGCAGGATGAGGGGCGAAATTCTACCCTACTCCGCACCTTTAAGGGCTAGGCCCGCGCCGGAGTGGCTCCCGCTCCGCCGACTGGCGCTAAAACTGGCGCCAATGGCCTTTGGCGCTATGCCGATCGGCGTCGGGGCTGGCCGAAAGGCCTTCGCTGGTCGGCGTGAGTCCGCGCATGCGCCGGAGCGTCAGCGGCCGCTGACGTCACCACCGGCGCATGCGCGGTTGAGGGGGTCTCTTCCGCCTCCGCCATGGTGGAGGCCGTGGCGGCGGTGGAAGAAAAAGAGTGTCCCCACGGCACTGGCCCGCCCGCCGATCGGTGAGCCCCGATCGCGGGCCAGGCCACCATGGGGGCACCCCCCGGGGACCCAGGACCCCGGGGGCCCGCTCGCGCCACATATCCCACCTGCACAGAGGTGGTTTAAACCACGTCGGTGGGAGAGGCCTGGCAGCGGTGGGACTTTGGCCCATCGTGGGCCGGAGAATCGCCGCAGGGGGCACGTCGACCGACGGGGCACGATTCCCTCTCCTGCCGATTCCCGGGTGGCGGAGAATCCCGGCCACGGCGGGGGCGGGATTTACACCGGTCCCGGGCGATTCCCCGACCCTGCGGGGGGTCGAAGAATTCCGCCCGAGAATCTATGAAGACAGTTTCTGAAGACTTCATCTGGAGAACCTGCATTGTCCTGACAGGGTCAGGTCTTTTCTTTAAAACAGCAAAAAGATCTGTCTTGCTTAAAGTGGAGTATCCAGACATCATTATACAGCAAGTATTCCTGAGTGCTAACCGTATTGAAAAGTGGATTAGGATCTGCGATGATTCTGCTGTTTGAGTAGAAATAAAGATAGCAATTAAGAGTCATTGTGTCATTTTATTGATTAGCATTAGTTTAATTTACCATGGCTCTATTTCGCAAAAAAATCACTCCTGAAGCGAGATATACTTTCCTCACAGTCTTTCAAAATAACAATAAAATAATCTTTATTGTCACATGTCGGCTTACATTAACACTGCAATGAAGTTACTGTGAAAATCTCCTAGTCACCAGTCAGGCGCCTGTTCGGGTACACAGAGGGAGAATTCAGAATGTCCAATTCACCTAACAGCACGTCTTTGTGGGAGGAAACCACAGCACCCGGAGGAAACCCACACAGACACAGGGAGAACTTGCAGACTCCACACAGGACCCATGACGGGAATCGAATGTAGGACCCTGGATCTGTGAAGCAACAGTGCGTCCCATTGTGATACCATGCTGTAAATATTGGTGTTTCTACCCAGTATCTTAGCTACTGTTGGGGCCTGGTCTTTGATTGTAATACATCTAACATGATTTTGCAAATCAAGGAGATGGATGAGCTGCACATTTCTGATGAGGGGGGTGACAAGAGGTCTGATCGAGATGAGGGCGAGGAAACTGAGACACCAGAAGAAGAGGCCATAAATAGGCTAGATGAGGCAGGTGTGCACATGTGATGCTTATATCTACCAGGTTCCGGGAAGATGACGATGGCTAGTTCAAATGAGCCTTCTCATCTGTGCCTTCCATGATGGGTCCGCCTTAACACCCTTGTTACTACCCTCACATCTCAAGATATGGAGATATCTTACAACTGTCTTACAACACCAGGTTAAAGTCTAACAGGTTTGTTTTGAATCACTAGCTTTCGGAGCACAGCTCCTTCATCAGGTGAATGAAGAGATGGATTCCAGAAACATGTATATCGACAAAGTCAATGATGCAAGATGATACTTTGAATGCGGGTCTTTGCAGGTAATTAAGTATTTACAGGTCCAGACGGAGCAACTGTAGAGAAGGATAATCACAGGTTAAAGAGGTGTGAATTGTCTCAAGCCAGGACAGTTGGTAGGATTTTGCATGCCCAGGCCAGATGGTGGAGGGTGAATGTAATGCAACATGAATCCAAGGTCCCGGTTGAGGCCGTACTCATGTGTGTGGAACTTGGCTATAAGTTTCTGCTCAGCGATTCTGCATTGTCGCACATCCTGAAGGCTGCCTTGGAGAACGCTTACCCGAAAATCAGAGGCTGAATGTCCTTGACTGCTGAGGTTTTCCCCAACTGGAAGGGAACATTCCTGCCTGGCGATTGTCGCGCGATGTCTGTTCATCCGTTGTCGCAGAGTCTGCATGGTCTCATCAATGTACCACGCTTCGAGACATTCAGCGTTAAAGGTAGACAACATTGGCCGAGTCGCACGAGCATAGCTCCTTCTTAAGGTGAATGAAGAGGTGGGTTCCAGAAACATATACATAGACAAAGTCAATGATGCAAGACGATCTTTGAATGCGAGTCTATGCAGGTAATTAAGCCTTTACAAGTCCAGACGTAAAAACTGGAGGGAGTGTCATGTGAGAGTACCTTTAAGAAATGGGTGTTTATAAATGGGTATGTATATAAGAACATAAGAACATAAGAACTAGGAGCAGGAGTAGGCCACCTGGCCCCTTGAGCCTTCTCCGCCATTCAATTAGATCATGGCTGATCTTTTGTGGACTCAGCTCCACTTTCCGGCCCGAACACCATAACCCTTAATCCCTTTATTCTTCAAAAAACTATCTATTTTTACCTTAAAAACATGTAATGAAGGAGCCTCAACTGCTTCACTGGGCAAGGAATTCCATAGATTCACAACCCTTTGGGTGAAGAAGTTCCTCCTAAACTCAGTCATAAATCTACTTCCCCTTCTTTTGAGGCTATGCCCCCTAGTTCCGCTTTCACCCACCAGTGGAAACAACCTGCCCGCATCTATCCTATCTATTCCCTTCATAATTTTATATGTTTCTATAAGATCCCCCCCCACCCTCATCCTTCTAAATTCCAACGAGTACAGTCCCAGTCTACTCAACCTCTCCTCATAATCCAACCCCTTCAGCTCTGGGATTAACCTAGTGAATCTCCTCTGCACACCCTCCAGCGCCAGTACGTCCTTTCTCAAGTAAGGAGACCAAAACTGAACACAATACTCCAGGTGTGGCCGCACTAACACCTTATACAATTGCAACATAACCTCCCTAGTCTTAAACTCCATCCCTCTAGCAATGAAGGACAAAATTCCATTTGCCTTCTTAATCACCTGTTGCACTTGTAAACCAACCTTCTGTGACTCATGCACTAGCACACCCAAGTCTCTCTGAACAGCGGCATGCTTTAATATTTTATCGTTTAAATAATAATCCCGTTTGCTGTTATTCCTACCGAAATGGATAACCTCACATTTGTCAACATTGTATTCCATCTGCCAGACCCGAGCCCATTCACTTAACCTTAACCACTTAACTTACAGATAAATATCTGTAGTGAGAGTACCTTTAAGAAATGGGTGTTTACTACTGCAGTGATGTCAGAGAGTGGGTGGAGCTGGGCAGTCTGTCAGCTTTTCACTTTTGTTTTAGACTGTTTGCTGCCGGTGTGTTTTTAGTTTCGTTTTCAGAGCTAGATAGCTGCAGTCACAGCCAGAAGGGGTACTCGTCCCTCTCGCTCTCTGTAATCTAAAAACTGTAAATCGATCCTTTGGTGATTTAAAACTAATAAGTGCTCTCAGTAGTGACTTGATCATAGATCATAGAACAGTACAGCACAGAACAGGCCCTTCGGCCCTCGATGTTGTGCCGAGCAATGATCACCCTACTGAAACCCATGTATCCACCCATACCCGTAACCCAACAACCCCCCCCTTAACCTTACTTTTTAGGACACTACGGGTAATTTAGCATGGCCAATCCACCTAACCTGCACATCTATGGACTGTGGGAGGAAACCGGAGCACCCGGAGGAAACCCACACACACAGGGGGAGGACGTGCAGACTCCGCACAGACAGTGACCCAGCCGGGAACCGAACCTGGAACCCTGGAGCTGTGAAGCATTGACGCTAACCACCATGCTACCGTGCTGCCTATTTAACCTGATGTGCTTCTGTTAAAAGTTCTTTTTTAAGTCTTATGGATTTAAAAGGACAGCTTCAGGATATGTCGTGTTGTATTCTTTGGGGGTTGTATTTGAATTATTGGTTGCTGAGATGTTCACTGTATGTTTTCAAAAGGTTAACTTGAGTTCCTAGAATAAACATTATTTTGCTTTAAAAAATACTTTTCCACTTCTGCTTTACCACATCTGAAGAGTTGGCCTTGTGCTCCCCATACCACAATATAGTAAAAGTTGTGGGTCAGGTGAACTCCATGATACACTTTGGGGTTCTCTAAACCTTGGCCCATAACAAGAGGGATAATACAGGTTAAAGAGGTGTGAATTGTCTCAAGCAAGGACAGTTGATAGGATTTCGTAAGCCCAGGCCAGATGGGGGGGGGGGGGGGGGGGGGGGGGGGTGTGTGAATGTAATGCGACATGTGTGCAGAACCTGTAAAGACTTAATTACCTGCAAAGACTCGCATTCAAAGTATTGTCTTGCATCATTGACTTTGTCTATATATATATATGTTTCTGGAAACCCACCTCTTCATTCACCTGAGGAAGGAGCTGTGCACCGAAAGCTAGTGATTCAAAACAAACCTGTTGGACTTTAACCTGGGTTTTTAAAGACTTCTTACTGGGCTCATATCTCAGTGCAGCATATCAATCTCTGAATAAGTGGTTGCACTCTCACATCACAAAATCCTCATTCTTGGAAGGCGAGGCAGCCTCTGGAGCATGTGGCTTCTGTTATGGGATAATGTCTGAAACAGCAGAGTGGAGACAGTGCAGCCTATTCAAGCATCTCACCAATATTTCAGCAACCTTCAGGAGACAGGAGCAGCATTGCAATCCTCTGTGAACTCGTGGCGGTGTGCAAGGCACGTCAAGGAGAACGATCATCACTCCGTGGTTCTCACCTTGAAGCCCGACGTCTAATCTGAATCTCCACACAATCATTCACCTGAGACAAGTGTTCAGAACTCATCATCTCACTGAGTCCCCAGCGTGAGATCTATCTTCAGGACACAGCCATCTGTAACTCTCAGTTGGATGCGAGTCTTCACTTCAGCCCACCTTTCAGTTCACCGTGAAAGTTTCAGCAGCATCATCGTCTGATATCTGTTCGGCTCTTGTGACCATGCATGTTCCTGTACAGCCCAGCCTTGGCATCTGTGGGCCTGAAAATACCGACACCCCATCTAGACATTAAATACTTTCATCTTTGATAAAAAAGAGCACATCACACGTATTAGAGCTTCCCCCTGATCCCATTTGTGGCCTCCATTTTTTCATTCCACCAGTCTGACATATGCACATGGAAACCAAGCAGACTGATGCCATTGTAACTAGCACATGGCCATGTCAGCTGACCATCTGAAAGCTGACACAAGGTTCATTTCAAAACATGCTAGCCAGACTTTCTGGCCCAGCATAGCATCCTCCCATGTTCAAGTCCAGCATCTGCGGCCTTTACACACACCTTCTACCTCACATAGTTTTAACCATCTAGCTGAAATCGTGAGGCCCATGTCAGTGAGGTCCATAGCTCTACAGCATTGAGGTGGAGACTAATATTGTGGTGATATTTAGATGATACACGTGGACAAGAGACAACTCAGCAGGTTCCCAGGAGCGCATAGGAACTTCAGGTTTTAGTGCGCACATAAAGCTCACTCAAGGCTGACAGAAGTTACATGGAAACCAGTGAAAGAAGTATTGACTAAGATTCACTGCTTTGTGCATTGATATTCAATCCTCTAAGATTCACATTGAGTATACTTCAGAGCAGATTAAACCAGCCGGCAGCTTCTAAACTCGATGAGGCAATATTATATAAACCTGTGAAGCAGGTCTCAGATGTATTGCTCGACCACCAGGTTTGTAGAGACGAAACTTCACTTACTTCACGATACTGTGCCGAGGTCGGTCAGGCACTACAATGAGAGCTGTGGCAGACGATGGGACATCTGGGAGGAGGAGGCATCTGTGGCACTTGACTGACCATGGAGCATATCAGATGGAAGTGACAGAGTAACAAATTCTATTTACATCTGTGCAAATAAACACAATGTGAGCAGGATGGATGCCGAAGCAGATGATAAGCATGCTTTCTTTGGGTGCTCAGTGGACCTGTATAAGGATTAAAGGTTTGAGCTGTACTGGGTGTCAGAAGAGATGAAGATGTCAAAGTGTGTGTGTAAGGGAGTCAGTAGTGATGCCCCTTGTGCTGGTAATGTGTGAGGTCCCTGTGGACTGCACCCCTGCGAATGCCTGATGGGCCTGTGAGAATGTGAGTTGCGTTTGAGGAGAAAGTTGACTTTGGAGGAAAGGATGAGATTGTTCATCCTCTTTCTGCTTTGGATGTCGGCGCTCTTCTGAGGAGCCTTGGCACTGACCATTTTGGCGACTTATTGCCAAGCTGGTGTGGTGAGATTTATGAACCTGCAGCTCCCATCACAGAAGGAAAGAATGTCCCGCCATTTCGGGCCTCACGGTAGCATGGTGGTTAGCATCAATGCTTCACAGCTCCAGGGTCCCAGGTTCGATTCCCGGCTGGGTCACTGTCTGTGTGGAGTCTGCACGTCCTCGCCGTGTGTGCGTGGGTTTCCTCCGGGTGCTCCGGTTTCCTCCCACAGTCCAAAGATGTGCGGGCTAGGTGGATTGGCCATGCTAAATTGCCCGTAGTGAATGGGGGGATTGTTGGGATACGGGTTACGTGGGTTTAAGTGGGGTGATCATTGCTCGGCACAACATCGAGGGCCGAAGGGCCTGTTCTGTGCTGTACCGTTCTATTTCGCGACTGGGTCGAGGAACACCCCCAGTGCATTGATAAACAACTTTGGAGCAGCATGTTTTTCTCTCCCAGGGGCATTCGGGTGTTTGCAGCAACCAGTCCGAAGCTGCAGAGAGTGAATGTGTGCACAGGGTGGGGGGGCTGAAATAATGGCGTCTGGAAGAATGACCCTATGAGGTAACAGTGGGGCGGGTGAATCCTAGCCCACCCCGCCACGAGACTTAACATGCTTCATGCTGCATACATAATAATCTGAAAAGAGATGATCTAGCAGGAAATGTGCCACTTATCCAGCCTGCCACCTTACTTAGGCTCCGGAGCAAAGCATTCCACGCCTCACCAGCCTAGTGATGACATCTGAAGGTCTGAATCATTTTGAAGGTTCGGCCTGATTTAAAACTTACTGCAAAGTGTATTGAGGCTGGCGAGCATGGAAGCCAAATGGTCTCATTTTAACCATCAACTTCCTCTGTACAGTGGCTGCAGTGTATATTCTCCACACAACACACTGCAACAACTCACCAACTCTTTGAGGTTCCCGTACCAGCCTCCCGGAACAGGTGCCGGAATGTGACGACTTGGGGCTTTTCACAGTAACTTCATTTGAAGCCTACTTGAGACAATACGCGATTTTCATGGTGCACCAGTTTCTGTGTGTCACAGGTTTTATTCATTGTGCTTTTGAATGTCTGCCCTATGCTTAAACCTCTAGCTTCCAACAACTTCTACAGTGTGTTTACTTTTCCATGGGTCCACCAAGGCTTAACTAATATTGGAGTGATATTTCGATGTACACGTGGACATGAGATAACTCAGCAGGTTGCCAGGGGCGCATAGGGGCTCCAAGGTTTGGTGCACATATAAAGCTCACTCAAGGCTGACATATAGTACATGGTGGCCAGTGAAAGAAATTTTGACTGAGATTCACTGCTTTGTGCATTGATATTCAATCCTCTATGACTTCCGGTGACAGCGGGCGGGAGGCAGCCGCACATTGGAGGGCTCCCGTTCGGAAACTTCATTTTCGGGGATTAACACCCGGTCCCAGAGGCAACAGAGGCGGCAAAAGCAGGGAGAAGGCACAGTAAAGGAAAATGTCAAAAACAAGTAAAATAAACGGCCGTGAAAAAAGCAGCTGAAAGTCCGTCGGGGAGTGGAAAGGTCACCGTTGGGACGGCAAGAAAAGTGGAGGCTGGGGCACCAGGGGAGGCTGCATTGCCCACGGCTGAAGAAATTACTATGGTGATGGCCGTGGAACTCAAAAGGCAGTTCAAAAAACACATGGAGGCGATGAGGAAGGAGATGGGGGCGGTATTGAAAGTGCTGGTGGAGGAGGGCGATTGCCCCGGTGAGGGCGGCGGTATTGAGCACAGTAGCGGAGGTACGGGAGCAAGGCGAGGTGCTGAAGAAAGTGGAAGAGACATTATTGCAGCACAGTGATCAAATGACCTCGATGGGGAAGGAGATGCGGAAGGTGATAGAGATCAACAAGGGTCTGTGAGCCAAATTGGATGACTTGGAAAACAGATCCGGGCGACAGAATCTGAGGATTGTGGGTCTGCCCGAAGGAGTGGAAGGCCCGAGGCCGACTGAGTATTTTGCCACGAGGTTGGCGAAGCTATTGGGGGAGGGGAAGGATCCCTTCCAATATGAACTGGATCAGGCTCATCGGTCATAGAGGCCTGTACCAAAGGAGAGTGAGCCGCCAAGAGTAATTACTTTGTGTTCTCTCAGTGTGCAGGAGAAGGTCCTGTGCTGGGCAAAGCAGAAGCGGGTGGTGCAGTGGGCTGGAGCTGGTATACGCATATATCAGGACTATACGGTGGAGCTGGCGAGGAGGGGGGCTGCCTTCAGCCTGGTGAAGAAGGCACTGTACATCAGTAAGGCGCAGTGCGGCATAGTATACCCAGCTAAGTTGAGGGTGACCTACAAATCCAAGGACTTTTATTTCGGGATGGCGGAAGCAGCGGAGGAGTTTGCAAAGGCAGAAGGACTGTGGCTGAATTGAGAAATGGTCATGTACCGATGTAGCCTCACGTAACTGTATTTTTTTACTGCGGCGGGTGTAGGTTCTAAATAAGCCAACGTTGTATATACTTGGACAAGGGAAGAGATGGGACTTTCACTTGCAATGATGGTTCTTTGGGGCTTGGGTGTGTATGCGGGGTTTGTGTGCTAAAAGAGATTTCTTGGTTTTCCTGGGACCGGGCAAGGGGGAAAGAGATCCGGGCGGGGCCGCCACGCTGGCCGGTTTAAGCCGGGCATTGAATGGGACTGAGGTGGGGGGAGGGGCTGCAGCCATCGGAGCCCGGCAGAACAGGGTCCAATGAGTCTATCCGGGGTGGAAAGTTGGGGGCGGGGGGGGGGGGGGTGGGGGGGGGAAGGAACAGAGGTTGGGGGGAGGAGTTTTGTAAGAGGAAGTGGAGAGGAGGAGTCAGGGAGGAGGTGGGCTTGCAATGCATGGGTGTCGTTTACAGTACTCTTTCGGGGATTGGATGGCATTGAATGTTAGGGGAAGGGTCCCCCCGCTCTATAGGTCAACAGTGACCATAGGCGATTCACGATTCCTTTTTCTTTTTTTCTCCTTTGTTTGTCCCACCGTGGGAGGGTTTGTTTTATTTAGAATTTTTTTTTTTTTTACAGTGCAGAAGGAGGCCATTCGGCCCATCGAGTCTGTCCCGGCTCCTGGAAAGAGCACCCTACCCAAGGTTAACACCTCCACCCTATCCCCATAACCCAGTAACCCCACCCAACACTAAGGGCAATTTTGGACACTAAGGGCAATTTATCACGGCTAATCCACCTAACTTGCACATCTTTGGACTGTGGGAGGAAACCGGAGCACCCGGAGGAAACCCACGCACACACGGGGAGAATATGTAGACTCCGCACAGACAGTGACCCAAGCAGGGAATCGAACCTGGGACCCTGGAGCTGTGAAGCGATTGTGCTATCCACAATGCTACCGTGCTGCACATTTTATGCTTATATTGTCAGTTGGGTCGTTGTTTGGGGTGGTGGGAGGGTGGGATCGTTGATGTTGATAAGGGGATTGACTTTGTATTTGTTACCGTTTACTGCTTGTTGGTGGGGTGTAAATTCTGAAGAGAAAGTGAAAATGGAGAATAAAAATATTTTACATAAAGATATTCAATCCTCTATGATTCACATTGAGTACACTTCAGAGCAGACAAAACAAGCCTGCAGCTTCTAAACTCATGAGGCAACCTTATATAATCCTTTGGTAACTTGGTCTCAGAGATGCATTGCCCGACCACCAGGTTTTTAGAGTCGGAAGTTTCACTTACACCGATACGGTGAAGAGACCCGTCAGGCAGTACAATCAGAGCTGTGGCAGACTATGAGACTTCTGGGAGGAGCGGGCATCTGTGGCACTTGACTGACCTTGGAGCATGTCAGATAGAATTGCAAAGTAACAAATTCTATTTACATTTGTGCAAAGCATGTTTCCTGAGGTCTACCTATGGTGTACTGGGCAGTGGGCATGAGAGTCTGAAGACAAAGGTGGGGGGCATGTGTTGCCAGTAAATTGGCATCGGGACTATAGGAGGCCATGGGAATCAGTAGGGGAGTATCAAGCACAGTGAGCACCAATAGTAAACAGGCTCACATATTCAAACACAGAAGAATTTTTTTTTTCATTTTTTCCAATTAAGGGGCAATTTAGTGTGGCCAATCGACCTACCTTGCACATCTTTGGGTTGTGGGAGCGGAACCCACGCAAACACAGGGAGAATGTGCAAACTCCGCATGGACAGTGGCCCAGAGTCGGGATCGAATCTGAGACCTCGGCGTCATGAGGCAGCAGTGCTAACCACTGTGCTGCCCCAAACACAGAACAATTGACCACGACGGAAACCACACCGCTAGAGATGGGGAGGCAGGAAGTGGTGTGGGGGAAATCTGCTGAAGATATACTGTCCCTCATTCAGACACCGTCACAAAGATCAGCACTCTCCGTGGTCTGGGTAGTGAGTTAAAGAGTACAGCACAGTGTGATTCAGTCACCAATAGTGAATACGAGTGGGTACAAATAGGAAAGATGTCCCTGGGGCTGTCCTGTGCCGGGGGATGGGGAAGTGGTGCTGTACATCAGGTCTTATCTCTACTGAAGAGAGGCTGACATTAAGGGCCCACGAACAGCAATGATTCATTTATCAGCTTTATCAATTCTGATGACAGTCATCAGGCTTAAATGTTAAATCGGTTTCTCTCCACAGATGCTGCCTGATTGCTGAATATTTTCAATGTTTTCTGTATTTATTATGAGTTTTTGGTGCTGGTTCTGGGTTAGGTTTGGCCAGATCACCAGAGAAAACTCCCCTGCTGGCCCTCACTATGTTAAATATAGTGTAGATATATGTCCTTTTAAGGGCCCAAGATGAAATTGCTCTGTATTCTTGAAATTAAGTGGGGGTTGACTTATAGGTTGGGTTACAAATGGTTTGTTCACATCTGATTTCAAAGATGATACATGTGACAGGTTCGAAGAGGTGGCTGAAATACATAGAGCAGAACTCTAGGATCCAGAAGTCCCGCCTCCATTTCCGGCAGATCCTATTTTTGTTGTTGGGAAATGGGTCAGGGTGTAAATTCACACATTAGGGAACCTTGAACTCAGCAGAACCATTTGAATTCCGTGCTGAATTCAAACAGATCCCATTTTTTCTGGGGAGGGGGTCCATTTCCCGGAATGTGTGACTTATGATTTTTAAGAGTAGGTATGAATGTTCATAAAAGCTGGATACTGTGGAACTGTCAAGCTGTCAAGTTACCTAAATACCTTGCCCTTTAAATTTTGACAAAATATCAGCCAGCTCTGTCCCCAAGTTGAAAAGAAATCTGTGCTTACAGTTTCAATAGCTGTTTGATATAGCCCTAAGTTCTATCACTGCACTATTATTATGGCTTGACTGGTTCAACAAGCTGTCATTATCAGTGGTGGGTGCTAGAAATTCACAGTTTGATTGATAGCTCGAAGAGATTATTATCAAATTAGCTGTCTTTGATATGTGGCAATGAATACAATGTTTGTTTTTATTAGGATTAATTACGTGAGAGGATTTACATTTAATGAATAGGTTTTTACCAATTAGAGTGTTTTTATAGAGTGAATTCTGTGAGAAACACTTCAAACTTTATTTTATTTCAACTCAGCATGGTTCTTGAGGCCTACCTATGGTGTACTGGGCTGTGGGCATGAGGGTCTAAGGACAAAGGTGGGGGGCATGTATTGCTAGTATGTTGGCATAAGGGTCATGGGGATGGGGAAGGGTCATAGGTTGGCTTAACGGCTATGAAGGGCAATTGGATGGGGGGGGGTGAGGGCATTGATTAGCATGGGAAGGGCATGTTGTGTGGTTGGGAGTGAGGAAGTGTAAGTAGTGGAGAATAACGGCTTTTATTACAACTGGGAGAAAGTGTGGAGAAGAGATGGACCTTTGAAACAGCCTGCCTTGACACTTGGCAACCTCTGTGCCTGCTTCCAAATTGCTTCTGGGAGTGACAGGCTCCACCCCAGCACTGACCCCCAAAACCAAAATCTGGCTGTTCAAGGCAGCTTTTTCCAAGGTTAATAAAACTTCCCATTATGCGTACAGGAGTAAACTTCTGGACCGTAGCATTGAAATATTGCTGTTGCATCAAAAAGGAAGCGAACCGAGGGTTGGACACAGTGAGCGTAAATAATCAAAAGACTGAGAGATATTGTTTCAGAATATTACCATTTACATCTAACATTGAACTGCTCCATTGTTAATAGTATCTGTCTGACCCCTAACCCAGTCAAATCTAATCCAACCAGCATAACTTGATGGAACAGAAATCTAGTTAAATATGGAGTTGCAATTCTAGGGGTTGTTTGTATTTCTCGGAATAGGAAATCGTTGTTTATTCTAAAAGAATTTTATTTGAAAGGAATTTAGAGAAAAGTTTGGATGGAAAATGGTCTTTTGTGACATCTAACACTTAAGACAAACACTGACCAAAAGAATCTAAGTAGAAGCATCAAAAACATTTCCACTGGAAATTCTTACAAAATCAATAGTTTCAAATTCGCAAAATATAACTACACAATTCTATAATGGAACTGATCTCAAAGAAGGACTTGTTAGGTTCAGAATCATTGGCATGAACAACAGTTTCTCTCTGAGAACTATGGCATGTCATGGAGAAAGTAAGCTTTTACTGTACATATAAAACTCTTCAGGGCATCTGTATTTTAATGGTTTTACTTCCAGATTATGGCCCTATCGGCCATGACAAGCACATCACACCCGACACTTCACTTCTCCCAACAGGGCTCACACCCTCCCGACAGTGCTCACTGTCTCCACCGCAGCTGCCACCACACTCTCCCAATATGCTCACCCCCTCCCCACGCCGAAAGGGGTCACGCACGCCGAAGGGGCTCACACCCCTCCCCACACTGCTCATCCCGCCCCACACTGCTGACCCCCTCCCACACTGCTCCCCCCTCCTAACAATCTGCACACTGCTCACCCCCCTCCCCACACTGCTCACCCCCTCCCCACACTGCTCACCCCCTCCCAACAATCCCACACTGCTCAGCTCCTCCCCACACTGCTCACCCCCTCCCCACAGTGCTCACCCCTCCCCACACAGCTCACACCCCCTCCCCACACAGCTCACCTCCTCCCAACACTGCTCACCCCCTCCCCACAGTGCTCACCCCTCCCCACACAGCTCACCCCCTCCCCACACTGCTCACCCCCTCCCAACAATCCCACACTGCTCAGCTCCTCCCCACACTGCTCACCCGCTCCCCACAGTGCTCACCCCTCCCCACACAGCTCACCCCCTCCCCACACTGCTCACCCCCCTCCCCACAGTGCTCACCCCCTCCCCACACAGCTCACCCCCTCCCCACACAGCTCACCCCCCTCCCAACACTGCTCACCCCCTCCCAACACTGCTCACCCCCTCCCAACACTGCTCATCCCCTCCCAACAATCCGCACACTGCTCAGCCCCTCCCCACAATGCTCACCCCTCCCCACACTGCTCACCCTCCTCCCCACACTGCTCACCTCCTCCCCACACAGCTCACCCCTCCCCACACAGCTCACCCCCTCCCCACACAGCTCACCCCCTCCCCACACTGCTCACCCCCTCCCCACACTGCTCACCCCCTCCCAACACTGCTCACCCCCTCCCCACACTGCTCACCCCCTCCCCACACTGCTCACCCCTCCCCACACTGCTCACCCCCTCCCCACACAGCTCACCCCCTGCCAACACTGCTCACCCCCTCCCAACAATCCGCACACTGCTCAGTCCCTCCCCACAATGCTCACCCCTCCCCACACAGCTCACCCCCTCCCCACACAGCTCACCCCCTCCCAACACTGCTCACCCCCCTCCCACACTGCCCACCCCCTCCCACACTGCTCACCCACTCCCCACACTGCTCACCCCTCCCCACACTGCTCAACTCGTCCCCACACTGCTCACCCCACACTGCTCACCCCCTCCCACACTGCTCACCCCCTCCCCACACAGTATACCCATCCCCACACTGCTCAACCCGTCCCCACACTGCTCATCCCACCCCACACTGCTCAACCCGTCCCCACACTCCTCACCCCCCTCGCCACACTACTCACCCCCTCCCCACACTGCTCATCCCCTCCCACACTGCTCACCCCTCCCCACACTGCCCACCCCCTCCCCACACTGCCCACCCCCCTCCCCACACTGCTCACCCCCTCCCCACACTGCTCAACCCCTCCCCACACTGCTCACCCCCTCCCCACTGCTCATCCTCTCCCCCCACTGCTCACCCCCTCCCCCCACTGTTCACCCCTCCCCACACTGCTCACCCCCTCCCCACACTGCTCACCCCCTCCCCACACTGCTCACCCTCTCCCCACACTGCTCACCCCCTCCCCACACTGCTCACCCCCCCACACTGCTCACCCCCTCCCCACACTGCTCATCCCCTCCCCCCACTGCTCACCCCCTCCCCCCACTGCTCACCCCCTCCCCCCACTGTTCACCCCCTCCCCACACTGTTCACCCCCTCCCACACTGCTCACCCCCTCCCACACTGCTCACTCCCTGCCCACACTACTCACCCCCTACCCACAATTTTTACCCCCTCCCCCACATTGCTCACCCTCCCCTCCTCTCACACTGCTCACCCCCTTCCACACTGCTCACCCTCCCCTCCTCTCACACTGCTCACCCCCTCCCACACTGCTCACCCTCCCCTCCTCTCACACTGCTCAACCCCTCCTGACACTCCCCACACTGTTCACCCGCCTCCCCACACTGTTCACCCCCCTCCCCAATTAGCTCTTCCCACTGACATGGAACAAAATTACCCGCAATTCTTCACAGAGGTATAACCACACGCAAAGCAAGGTCTTTGAGAGGGTCAGCAACCTTTTGATCAAGGAAGTTCTTAAAGAAAGAAAGAGAGTGAAGTTGTAAGGAGGTCATTCCAGTGTGGAGCCTGGTGGGCAGCTGAAGGCTGTGGTGTGGGGAGGGTGGGGTGAGGATTTTTACCTTTCTAATAATGGGTCACAGTGGGAGCTGTTCCATTTTTCACCAAGTGGCAGTCCTCTGTCACCGAACTCGTCATGCTGCATCGCATTCACTTTGTAGTCTGGCCCATCTCTTACATTTCCTGCACTGCAGTTGTTGTTGCTGACTGTGCCAGGACAAACATACACGTGGCCCAAAACTAAACATTGCTTCTAAATGGGAACAACCTGTGTGGTTGATCTTGGCTTTTGCTTTTAGAAGTATCTAACCATTCAATCAGAAACACATCCTGTGGCCATACAGTCAGTTGTGGAATAGAAGCAAGGTTTGTGGTAAAGGACGGTACCCTCATAACAAGGTGAGACTTCAGATAAACTCTTTCACTCATGTGCCCCTTTGCAACATTGGGACCTTTACTCACTCTCAATATTAGAGACCCCTTTCACTGGATGAAAGTAAACTTCCATTTAATCTCTTATTAACCATACCATAATGAATGTGCTCAGCGCTATTTCAACTCAGCGAAATGAGTGAGTGTCACGTCACAGTCAATTAATCTGTGCTCCAGTCCAATGAAAAGAAAAAAAAAGACTTGCATTTATATGGTGCTTTCCACAACCTCAGGATATCCAAAGTGCTGTACAGGCAATGAGGAGCTTTAGAAGTGTTGTCATATAACGGGTGAACCGTTCGAAAGTAAAAGTAATGGCAAACTACAAAACTACAATTGCCAACCCTGCTGCATTCCACTACACTACTCATCAAAGAGAGCTTAATAAGATTCAGTTCAAAAAGATCTCATTAATACTTCAATAATAAGTGTGCAAAGCGCCACAATTTGCAGGAAATGTATTAATTGATAACTATAATGTGCATTTGCACAGTACCCTATGAATGTAGAAAAAAGAACCAAAATGTTTCACAGAGGAAAAATCAAAAATAGACTGAGCCAAAGAAGAGATTATGAAGGAGAGACTTGCTCAGAGGTGGATTTTAATGTGGAAAGATAGGTGAGTAGGTTAAGCAGGCAATTCCATAGCGTGACACAACGAACCAACCCAGTCACACAGTATAGTGCAGTGTTTTTCAAACTTTTTTGCCCGGGGCCCATTTTTACCAACCGGCCATCATTCGCAAAACACGCCGGCCAACCTTCGCGATCCACGCTGACCGAACTTTTGCTTACCTTTAACGTGACAGGTGAGCCTGCTTGGACTTCATTTAGAACATAGAATATAGAACAATACAGCACAGAACAGGCCCTTCGGCCCACGATGTTGTGCCAAACCTTTGTCCTAGATCAATCATAGATTATCATAGAATTTACAGTGCAGAAGGAGGCCATTCAGCCCATCGAGTCTGCAGCAGCTCTTGGAAAGAGCACCCTACCCAAGGTCAACACCTCCACCCTATCCCCATAACCCAGTAACCCCACCCAACACTAAGGGCAATTTTGGACACTAAGCGCAATTTATCATGGCCAATCCACCTAACCTGCACATCTTTGGACTGTGGGAGGAAACCGGGGCACCCGGAGGAAACCCACTCACACACGGGGAGGATGTGCAGACTCCGCACAGACAGTGACCCAAGCCGGAATCGAACCTGGGACCCTGGAGCTGTGAAGCAATTGTGCTATCCACAATGCTACCGTGCTGCCCTTAAGAACAAATTAATCTACACTCCATCATTCTACCGTAATCATGTACCTATCCAATAGCCGCTTGAAGGTCCCTAATGGTTCCGACTTAACTACTTCCACAGGCAGTGCATTCCATGCCCCCACTACACTCTGGGTAAAGAACCTACCTCTGACATCCCCCCTATATCTTCCACAATTCACCTTAGATTTATGTCCCCTTGTAATGGTTTCTTCCACCCGGGGAAAAAGTCTCTGACTGTCTACTCTATCTATTCCCCTGATCATCTTATAAACCTCTATCAAGTCGCCCCTCATCCTTCTCCGTTGTCATTCAATGTTACATTTCTGCTAAGGGTTTCAGCTGATGATTTAAGATCTTACTGCATCCATTGAAAAAAATCAAGAGGTTTGTCCTCAAACTCGCTGTCATGATAGGCAAACATGCAACCAATGAACACTCAGAATAGGACAGAACCAATGGGCAGTCAGGACACTCGGAGATGGCATCACCACAAGGTGACATAAACACTATAAAAGGGATGAGGCACTCACACCCTGTCTCTTTCCACAGACAGACATCCAGAGAGTTAGACAGGGTTGATCAGCAGCATCACACCCCAGCACATGGCTTAGCACAAGCTGGTACAGTTAGACTGAGTTACGACAGTTCGATTAGCAGAGAAACAAACTCATTTGAGAACTGTGTTAATAGTTCAATAAACACGTTGAACTCATTTCAGAGTCTGGAGCATCCTTTAGTTAAGACTGCATCAAGTAGCAGCCTGTGTTATCCGAAGCAGCATAACACAACACTCGCCACAGTCTTGAAATACTTTGAAGTTTTGAGGGTTTTAATCTTTCATTTGCCAGTACTTCCCTGCATATAACACACATGGGGCTGGATTTTCCGCAGCCCCGTGCCAAAATCACGTTCGAGCTGGCGGCGGAGAATCCAATTTCACGGCAAAATTGGGCCCGGCGCTGGTCCAGCGATTCCCCAGGCCCCAAGAATCGGTGTGATCGCGGAGTACAGGGCGTGGCTGGGGCCCATTGCCAGAGGTCCGCCCAGCATTCTTCCGCTCGCCACCGGCCGAGTTCCCGACGGCGTGGTTCTAACCACCTATTATGGTCGGGATGCTCGCGTGGAGTCCGCGGCCGCCCTGGTGGGGGGCAGGGGATCGAACACCGGGCCGGGGGGGGGTTGGAGAGGCGGCTGGGCGACAGATCCGTGCGGTCGGATGCTCAGGTGCATGTGCAGACTCAAAACCGGAAGTGCGGTGGCCTGTATCCACAGCTAAAGCTGCGTGAATTACTCTGGGTCCCTGCTAGCCCCCTGCAGGTCATTGAATCAGCTCATCTTTTCTGCAGGAAACTCTAAAGTAAAAGACCAGCATTTTTACGCCGGCGTGGGGACATAGTCCCATTTTGGGAAAATCCAGCTGATGAACTTTGCACCCTGATTTGCAGTAGCACAATTAATAAAACCTTACCTTAAGAAATCATCTTTATTCTGCTTTATACTGCTTTGTTCCTGTTTTGCGCTCCTTCTTCATGGGTTATTCATCAGAAACGACTTCTGATGAAAAACCCATAGCTCACTGCTGGCGGCTACAAAATGGAGGAATTTCTCTTCCGCCCAGAGAACATAGAACATAGAACAGTACAGCACAGAACAGGCCCTTCGGCCCTCAATGTTGTGCCGAGCCATGATCACCCTACTCAAACCCACGTATCCACCCTATACCCGTAACCCAACAACCCCCCCTTAACCTTACTTTTTGTAGGACACTACGGGCAATTTATCATGGCCAATCCACCTAACCCGCACATCTTTGGACTGTGGGAGGAAACCGGAGCACCCGGAGGAAACCCACGCACACAGGGGGAGGACGTGCAGACTCCACACAGACAGTGACCCAGCCGGGAATCGAACCTGGGACCCCTTAGCTGTGAAGCATTTATGCTAACCACCATGCTACCCTGCTGCCCCTAAACGTGACATCAGTGTTCGGGGCGCATGACCTCCACTTCTGAAGAGAAGACTCCATCAATTTTTAAAAAAAGAATCTGCTCCTGGGTCGGCATGCTGACGTCAGGAGAAGGCAGTGTGCCTTGCTGGGCCTGCGCACTGCTGAGGGGGTATTCATGCACGGCCGGTCATGCCGGCATTTTTAAAAGCACGTAGCGGCCGTTGGGCACTTCTTCCCGCAGTCGGGAACGCCGCAACTGATTGCCCCGCAACCGTCCCGATACCCATCCGTGGGTCACGACCCTGAATTTTGAATATGACTGGGATAGTGAACCCCCAGTCACACAGTAGACTGAGACCAGAGCTTACAACCGACTATAGATATGTGTTGGTCTGTGCTGTGTATTAGGCATAATGAAGTCTATTAATGGCACAAAATTGCAACTGGAGTCAAGGCAATTAGTGAACTACTCAGTGGCACGTTTTAGCACATGGAGGAAGTTTAGTGGTTACCCTGTTATTTTTTCAAAATAGGTAATCCATGTACTAAGTAAGGGGCTTTTAATGAAACAGATCATGCTGCTATTCTGACATAAGGCAGTGTCAGTTCTCCAGTTCAATTTGTACAGTTTGACCCAGAACGGAAATCTTCACATCAGAAAAAAATTTATTTGGAGCACTGAAGTCAACTTGTTTCCTGACAACTGTGAATTGCCACTTTGACTACAATTCCCAGTTTCAACCTTACAGCGATGTTGTTTAGTGCACGATAGAAACATTCCTGGCTAGGTTTCAGGCAGAACTTTAATATTCAGAGTATATTCGTTAATATGTCAAATTTTCCACTAATTGCTAGATATCTGGCCTCACTCTGGTGAGCGCAACACAAAAATGCATGTCTAAATTTTCCTATTACACGAGGATTGAATTTTGGCCCTTTTTGGCCAGTTTCCTCCTGGCAGTCGACTACACACTGACCCCACTCATCTAAAGACTCTTGGGAGTCTGTAAGGCAGCATTGTTTTAGAAACAAGAGGTTTTCAGTGGTTGCCATTTCTGAAAAATATGACTTTTTGCCTCCCACCTTTTTAAATGTCTTCATAACGGCAACAAGTCTAACCTTTCCGAATGGAAATGAGGGAGTTTTAATGTCTTTCTAAAATGCTCAAAGCCCATGTATTACAATCGGATTACAATCCCATTAGCAGCTTTCAAAAAGACAGAATGCAATGCTTTGTGCTGATGTAGTGATCTTTCAGCCGAGTTTCTCAGTTGGGTTCCTGCAGCTCAAATGGAAAAAATTGCTCAGCTAAAAGCTGCTAACGCCCATCAGTGGTATTTATACAGCCCTTCTCTCGCTTTATAAATGAACAAGTTCCAAGTAAAGCACCAAATCCAAGCAGTGGGACGTGCTTGCTTTGCATTGATTAGTCCGTCAGTTTTTGCATTTAAAATTTTACCCAATTTTACTCCCTTCTCATGGCTCAATGGAGTTAGTGTCAAGACTTTGATTTAAAGCATTTATATTTAGCTCCTTCTTCACGCGATTCAAACTCTGCTTATAAAATGAAATATGAAACGGACCCTAAGGTCTGCTAGCCAGGGGATTATACAAGGTAACAAGCAGCTACTGAGAGAAAACTGGTGAGGAAAGATGGAAGTAATTGATCTTACGAGGCAAGGTTCAGTCACACATGATCGAAAAACTATGGGTCTTTTGAAACAAAAGTGACACAGCATTATTCTTGGCCTTTCTTTTCTGCAACTTGTAACTCAGACTGACAAAGTAGCCGTGGTGCCTTTTGAAAGATGATGCTATTGAGAAGTAAGGTCCAAGTAAACAGCAGCTGACACCGAGAAAGGGGAAAAGCAGAATATATGTTGGCTGTGGAGAGGTGCTTCATAGGAGACTGTTAAATATGTTAAGAGCCCATGGTGTTCAAGGTAAGATCCTGGCATGGATAGAGGATTGGCTGAGTGGCAGAAGGTGGAGAGTGGGGATAAAGGGGTCTTTTTCAGGATGGCAGCCGGTGACGAGTGGTGTACCTTAGGGGTCTGTGCTGGGACCACAACTTTTCACAATATACATCAATGATGTGGAGGAAGGAACTGAAGGCACAGTTGCTAAGTTTGCAGATGATGCAAAGATCTGCAGAGGGGCAGGTAGTATTGAGGAAGCAGGCGGGCTTCAGAAGGACTTGGACAGGCTAGGAGAGTGGGCAAAGAAGTGGCAGATGGAATACAATGTGGAAAAGTGTGAGGTTATGCACTTTGGAAGGAGAAATGGAGGCATAGACTATTTTCTAAATGAGAACATGCTTAGGAAATCAGAAGCACAAAGGGACTTTGGAGTCCTTGTTCATGATTCTCTTAAGGTTAACGTGCAGATTCAGTCGGCAGTCAGGAAGGCAAATATAATGTCGAGAGGGCTAGAATACAAGACCAGGGATGTACTTCTGAGGCTCCATAAGGCTCTGGTCAGACCCCATTTGGAGTATTGTGAGCAGTTTTGGGCCCCATATCTAAGAAAGGATATGCTGGCCTTGCAAAGGGTCCAGAGGAGGTTCACAAGAATGATCCCTGGAATGAACAGCTTGTTGTATGAGGAACGGTTGAGGACTCTGGGTCTGTACTCGTTGGTAGTTCAGAAGGATGAGAGGGGATCTTATTGAAACTTACAGGATACTGTGAGGGCCGGATAGAGTGGACGTGGAGAGGATGTTTCCACTTGTAGGAAGAACTAGAAGCAGAGGACACAATCTCAGACTAAAGGGACGATCCTTTAAAAAAGAGATGAGGAAGAATTTCTTCAGCCAAAGGGTGATGAATCTGTGGAACTCTTTGCCGCAGAAGGCTGTGGAGGCCAATTCACTGAGTGTCTTTAAGACAGAGATAGATAGGTTTTTGATCAATAAGGAGATCAGGGGTTATGGGGAGAAGGCAGGAGAATGGGGATGAGAAAAATATCTGCCATGATTGAATGGCCGAGCAAACTCGATGGGCCGAGTGGCCTAATTCTGCTCCTATGTCTCATGATCTGTGCTCAGATTCAACCAAGGAATAGGTGTGAACGATGAGGAAGACCGCCTGAATTTTCGGTCCACCCAGATTAAAACTATGAAGGACTCAGTAACTTCATGAATAGGCTTTGTTTGGCTGGAGCCCAGCAAGGGAGCAGTTAGACATCAGGGAGATTAAATTACAATGATGCCATGGGCGGCACGGCGGTATAGTGGTTAGGACTGCTGCCTCACAACGCCGAGGACCCAGGTACAATCCTGGCCCCAGGTCACGGTCCGTGTGGAGTTTGCACATTCCCCCGTATCTGCATGTGTCTCACCTCCACAACCCAAAGATATGCAGGATAGGTGAATTCGCCATGCAAAATTACCCTTTAATAATAAAAAGAAATTACAAAGATGCCATGGAACAAAAAAAAAGTGGGAATGATAGTAGTAAAGAGTAGTCCAGAGTAGGTGTTAATAGCAGAATACGAGTCAGTGCTGTCTGAAAGCAAAACATGAGAACAAGATACAGACCGGTACTAAAGGAAAAAGACAGAGTTTATGGTCTGAAATCATTGAACTTAATGTTGAATCCAGAAGGCACTAAAGTTCCGAACTGGAAGGTGCGCTCAAATTCCCCAGCACAGGAAGCAGTTGAAGCCAGAATATTGTGGGCTGGATTCTCTGTCTCGGGGCCTCCATTTCACTGGCAACGCACTCACATCTGCAGATTTCCCAATGGCGTGGGGATACCCACAATGAGGAACCCCATTGGCTGGCTGCCAGGATGGAGGATCCCGCTGTCGGTGGGGGTGCGCCGCACCAGAAAACAGATGTGACGAAATGGAGAATCCCGTCCTGTATGTTTTAGGTTTGTATTGTATTAGACTAATAGGTTTGGGGGCTAAATGGATCAAAGGATATGGGGTGAAATGAGAACATGATACTGAGTTGGATCATCAGCCATGTTCATGTTGAAAGGCGGAACAGTCTCAAAGGGCCCACTCATGCTCCTAATACTATGTTTCTGTGGTCTTCACTGTAGCATTTGTAGCAGACCAAGAAATGTGAGCATGGGAACAAGGTGGTGAAGTGAAATGGAAAGTGATGGAAGGTTGGGGGTAGGTTGAAAGAACTATAAGTGAATTGCTGCTTCGCCTGGAAGGTGTGTTTGGGGCCTTGGATGGGGAGGAGGGATGAGGTAAAGGGGCAGATGTTGCGATTGCACAGGAAGGTGCTGTGGGAAAGAGATGAAGTGTTAGGTGTGACTGAGGAGTGGACCAGGGTGTCTTGGAGGGACCGGTCCCTTGAGAATGCTGATGGTCGGGGGAGGGGATGTGTTTGGTAGTGACAGTTTGCTAGAGTTGGCAGGAATGGTGGATGATAATCCTTTGAATGCAGTGATTAGTGGGTGAAAGTGAAGACAAGGGGAATCCAATCATGGTACCATGAGGGGTAGGGAAGGGTGAGTGTCTAAGTACAACACAATAGGTCCAACATGGTTGAGGGCCCTGTCAACCACACTGGCGGAGAATCCCTGTCTGAGGAAAAAAGGAAGATATGTTGGAATTGCCTTTCTGGTAAGTTGGGTCATCAGACAAAATGTGATCGAGAAAAGGTGGGAATGGAATGGAGTCCTCACAGGAAGCAGGATATATAGCGGTGTAATTGAGGTAGCTATGGGAGCTGGTAGATTTACAATGAACATTGGTAGGCAGTCTATCCCCAGCAATAGTGACAGAGAAGTCATGGAAGGGAAGGGTAATGTTGGAAATGAAACATGTGAAGGCGAGAGAAGGGTGGACATTGGAAGCAAAATTGATTAATCTTTCGAGGTTCAGACGTGACCACGAATCGGTACTGATATTGTCATCGATATAACTGAAAAAGAGTGTGGGAAGGGAGGCTGAGGAGGACTGGAAAAAAGAATGTTCGACATAATCTGCAAAACAGCAGGCCCACACATGGACCCATAGCCACATTTTGAGAAAGTGAGACAAGTTAAAGGAGAAATTGGTTAATGGTGGTGGGTGGGGAGTTCAGACCCTCCTGGTGGTGGATGGAGGTGTAGGAGGGATTGGAATTTCACAGTGAAAGGGAGGCTGATAGAACCAGGAAAACTGAACATTATGTCAGGCAGCAGAAGAATCATGAATGTAGGTGCGAAGAGACTGGACAGGAGGGAGAAATGATTGGGTCAAAACAGGAAGTAGTAACATCAGTGGGGCAGGACCAGACTGAAATGGAAGATCTACCAGGACATTCCTGTTGGTGGATTTTGGGCTGTTCGCGATTGAAGGACTGAGATGGGAAGCTGTAGAGGAAAGATCTGCAGAGTCCATGAGGTCACTGATATTCCTGGAAACAATAACTTGATGTTTAGTGTTGGGGTGATGCTCGAGAGGGAGGTACAGCAGGTAGCACCAGGTAGCAAGACTTCTTACTGTGCCTACCCCAGTCCAACGCCGGCATCTCCACATCAGAGGGAGGTAGGAAGAAGTCTGAGAGTTGGCGCTCAGTATTGGCAGGTAGAAATTGGTATGTTAGACAGCACCACCCTTGTCAGCAGGTTTAATATCTATTTTAGTGATGCCGGCTGAGGATTAAACAGGTCACAGGTGGGAACACATCTGCGCATCGTCACATAATGTCAGTTTAACATCTGATCTGAAATACATCGGTCGGAATTCTCTGGTTGTTGCAATTCACTTTTCCCGTGGCAGCACACTCCCGCCTGTGGGTTTCCCAGTGGCGTATGGTGGTTACAATGGGAAATCCTAGTGAAAAGTTGCAGGAAGACAGAACGCTGCCAACAGGGAATGGCAAGCTGCCCAGAAACACATGGCTGGGGAACCGGAGCATTCAGCCCATCATCTTTCGCAGTGTAGCACTCAGTAATGCATTTTAATGTCAGCCTCGACTATGTGCTCAAGTCTCTGGGATAGGACTTGAACCCACACTGTTTTGACTCAGGAGCAAGAATGCTACCCAGAGGTGAATTATGTCCTTCAATAGAACATAGGATGCCTTGTGGCGCAGAGGTAGCAGCCCTCGCTCTGAACCACTAAGCTCCGGGTTCAGGTCCAACGCCAGGACTTGTTGGCCACAGGAGTGTTCATAACGTGGTTCATCGGGCTAATAATCAGTTTGGAAATCTTTCCATCACTGTTCCCCGAGGAAGAACAGATGGGGGATGTGAAGAGGCCAGTAGTTCCTGGGAGCCGGTTAGATCCAGCGCGGCAGGGTTTTTCAAAAATAAGTTTGGAGAGGCAATTTAGCATGGCCGATCCACCTACCTACCCTGCACATCTATGGATTGCAGGGCAAAACCCATGCAAAGACGGGTAGAATGTGCAAACTCCACACGGACAGTGATCCAGAGCCAGGATCGAACCTGGGACCTCAGAGCCGTGAGGCAGTAGTGCCGTTATGCTGACCAGCGTTGGCAGAGTTTAGTGGGATTTTAAGGTCACTTAACTCTGCAAGTTTAGGTCCCACCCATTGTGGGCGGGATCCAGATCACAACATCTCACGAGATATCGTTAGAGGCCTCTCCCATTATCTACTGGACACATCCTGTGCCGATTCTGACGGGCCGCAACGGGTAAATCGTGCCCTATATTAGTGACTTGGATGAAGGGACATAGGTTATCATAGAATTTACAGTGTAGAAGGAGGCCATTCGGCCCATCGAGTCTGCACCAGCTCCTGGAAAGAGCACCCTATCCTCATAACCCAGCAACTCCACCCAACACTAAGGGCAATTTTGGACACAAAGGGCAATTTAGCATAGCCAATCCACCTAACCCGCACATCTTTGGACTGTGGGAGGAAACCGGAGCACCCGGAGGAAACCCACGCACACACAGGGAGGATGTGCAGACTGCGCACAGACAGTGACCAAAGCCGGAATCGAACCTGGGACCCTGGAGCTGTGAAGCAATTGTGCTATCCACAATGCTACCGGGACAGACTGTATTGTAGCCAAATTTGCTCATGATACAAGGATAGGTGAGAAATAAAGTTGTGCGGAGAATACAAAGAGCAAGCCTTTCAGACCTCACAGAAGTTGGGAATGGAGGTGAATGGGCCTGAAAATACTGGTACCAATCAGAGTAACACTTTCCCGACCTCGTACTTGGCATCTCACATCTCAGCGAAGGCCAGCAGGGTTGTTTGCCCCCTGAGGTGGGCAAGCATTTAGAGTAATTAAGAAGCTTGTTAATGGCACATAAAGGAGGACAAATGCGATTTTCCAGTCAGTCTCTAATTTCCTGACGCGATGGGGGGCAGTTCAACTACCTAGATTTGTGTACCCAGTGGTGGGTCAGAGTCATTTCTCACCAACTGAAATTATTTGCAGCTTTTGATAAATTTATACATATAAAAAAACCTCATGTGCTACAAGATCTCATAATTACTCCAGGACATTGGCCAAGCACACTGGCCAGGAGCAGAACGCAGCAAGGCCCTTTATGGATCTAAGTCAACATATTAAGTGCTTTCATTTTGCTGGCTCAGACAAGGGGATAACAGCTTCAATGTTCCATCATATACCAATTACATCAGACTGCGTATCATGGACTTGCAAAGCAATTAATTTTATGAGTTATAAATAATAGGTCAAAGTTACTGACCTTAAGCTGCAATTGGAGCACAATACAGACAAGACATCGCAGAAAAATTAGGGGCAGCACGGTAGCATTGTGGATAGTCAATTGCTTCACAGCTCCAGGGTCCCAGGTTCGATTCCGGCTTAGGTCACTGTCTGTGCGGAGTCTGCACATCCTCCCCGTGTGTGTGTGGGTTTCCTCCGGGTGCTCCAGTTTCCTCCCACAGTCCAAAGATGTGCAGATTAGGTGGATTGGCCATGATAAATTGCCCTTAGTCTCCAAAATTGCCCTTAGTGTTGGGTGGGGTTACTGGGTTATGGGGATAGGGTGGAGGTGTTGACCTTGGGTAGGGTGCTCTTTCCAAGAGCTGGTGCAGACTCGATGGGTCGACTGGCCTCCTTCTGCACTGTAAATTCTATGATAATCTATGAAAAATATTGACCGATAATCATTTTAAAAAATAAATTTAGAGTACCCGATTATTTTATCCAATTAAGGGGCAATTTAGCATGGCCAATCCACCTAGCCTGCACATCTTTTGGGTTGTGGGGGTGAATGTGCAAACTCCACACGGACAGTGACCCAGGGCCGGGATTCAAACTAAGGTCCTCAGTGCCGTAGGCAGCAATGCTAACCACTGTGCCACCGTGCTGCCCCATGACTGATAATCATAATCACACGTGTTGTAAAGCCCTTGTTACCTTGCTGTCATAGCAAAAAAAGATTTACTTATAAACTATGAAGTGCCTGGCATGTTTTTACGACTAATAAGGTGCTATAGATTTGCAAGTTACTCTTAGTTATTTAGTTTCTCTCAGGAGTCTCTCAAAGTTCTTCGAAAAGTGAACAGCCTGGCAGTGGCCTATTATAATGGGAGCAGGGTGGAGCTACTCCTCAATTTTCTAAAAGAAATGTTGTTGGTCTTTTCCGAAGAGGCAGTCCTTTTGATGGCCATTGATTAGGCCACTGGACCCTTATGCAAAATGGAGGGCGCTTGTATGTTCCGTGCTCAGCTCGTTCTTTTTTTTTAAATTTAGAGTACTCAGTTTTTTTTCCAATTAAGGGTCAATTTAGCATGGCCAATTCACCTACCCTGCACATCTTTTTAGGTTCTAGGGTGAGACCCCCACACAGACACGGGGCGAATGTGAAAACTCTACACGGACAGTGACTTGGGATTGCACTGGGACCTCGGCGCTGTGAGGCAGCAGTGCTAATGCTTATGCATTTACATGGCATGCCTGAAACTGCATCAATGGAGAGGCTAACTGTAGAACTCGCACAAATGCTCACATGGAACGAAGCGTAGGATGGAAAAATAAAGGTTTATTAACACACATTCCACTCCCCAAAGGGATCTCCTGCCCCGTCCTTCACCCAGGTCGGGGTTTGTACAATGCACAGGCTCCCCTCGGTAAAAGGGACACCCCACCCTATTATCGGGGAAGTTCGTACTCAGTCCCCTTGACCTCTGTGGGGGTTGTAATACCAATGTCACCCCCCCCCCCCCCCCCCCTCCCACCCACTCCCACCCGGCACCAAATGCTAATTGCAACTGGCAGCCATCTATCTTTCCAGGCAAGAATCAGAATGCTGGCTGTTGAAAATCATTCCCATTATTATGGCCTTCTCCGCACAACAATAATCAAGTCATGAATAGTTCAACAATTTCATAAAAGTCTTTGACAAAGAAGTCTAAAACCGTCATTGAATTGTGTGAACAAATATAATCTCCACTGAAAAAAGTGACTCTTGAAAGAATACCACGTTGTCTTTGCAAAGGACCAAATGCCTACTTGAGGCATCGGTAAAGGAGATTTCTTGTTTGTGCCTTGTGTTTCCTGCCTGCCATTTTGGGGTGTCACTGTAACTGTGTAGCACCTGGAAAACAGGTGCTCCATTTTCCAATTCTTATGCTGCAATTTTTAAAATATATATTATTCGGCTTCTTCATAATAAAGCATTTTTGATTGGGGTGTAAGTGTTGCATGACAAGTTACATATGTCATAATAGTTTGTAGAAGCGTAAACGATTCGGCTATGTTCTGCTTCAAATAGTCAGAGTACAAGAGCTTATGAGTTCAGTTTACAAACAATCGAAAACTGGGCACCTTAAATATTTGGATAACATTCAGACCGGGTGTAATGAATTCAAAACTTCTGAAAGGAATTAAACCAGAAGGCGAGCTGTGGAAGAAATCTTGCACAGCTTGTTGAACTCAGTTCAGTAACAGGAGACTTGGAAATAAGGCAGGTTATTCCACTTGCTTTTAAGGAAAAGGACAGAAGCCTGATCCTTGGCTTCTTGGCCTGACATAAACACAGCTCAAAGAAAAGTTTCTTCAACAGGAGACAAGTACAGTTTTTTTTTAAACACATTTAGAGTACCCAATTAATTTTTTCCAATGAAGGGGTCATTTAGTATGGCCAATCCACCTAAACTGCACATCTTTGGGTTGTGGGGGCAAAACCCACGCAAACACAGGGAGAATATGCAAACCCCACACGGACAGTGACCCAGAGCAGGGATCGAATTGGGACCTCAGCGCCATGAGGCAACAAGTCAAGTGCTCTGCAACGACCATGGGGAAGACAATCCTTCCCATGCCATAGGCCCCGTGCGGGCCAATACATAATCCAAAGATTGAACAAAGCTTCTCTCTGGGAGAAGGCTATCAGCCAAAACGGAGATCAAAGAATTTGGCATGGAGATCAGCCTACCGAACTGTGGGTTTCTAATGGCCTGAAAATCAAGAGCTTCCTGAATCATTGCTTAAATACATATCTCTGGGAACATACATATATATATATATTGCAGATGAAGATGTGCATGTGAAACTACACTAACATTTGCTGGAAGAAGATATATCAATAAAAAATGGCACTTGGTACAACAAGGTTGTTACCCCTGGGGTTTTATGAGCCCATGACTTCATTTTACTTGGCACCATTGGCAATATGTGCAGTCTCAGGAATGTCTGCAGATTGTTGGCTGTTTAAGAAAGGCCTTTAGAGCGGAAAAACAAATACAGCTGTATTTTCTAAATACCTTGAGAGTCAATACAAATATTACACGCAAAGCATTGAGGTGGAAGGCGCTCCCTCAGCACTCACACATCTAATTTACATTAAAACCCCAATTCTGTCCAGCAACAAGGCAATCTTTTATTCTGAAACAGAAACGTGACACAAGGCTCATTATTTTGTTGTTGCAAATAAGCCGCTGGCTGAGTATATTTTTGTAAAGTGAGATTCCTTAATTTAGTAACAATACCGAAAAAACATCACCTACTGCTGTGAGTTATGTTCCTCACGACAGATACGGTACCTGGGTAAATCTCTAAAAGCTTTATGTGGCCAGATGTGGAGAACATGAAAGGATTAGAAAGGTTCTCAGTTCCCAGTGAAGAAAACAAGATCAAGCTGCTGGAATTTCCAAAGAGCTGCAACGGCCTGCGCAAAGTTACAAGTGGAGAGGAAACCCTCCAAAGGCCTACAGGAAGAGACAAACAAAACAGTACACAACACAGATGATGAACTCGTGGGGAGGAAAGTGAAAAATAAATCACCCAGCCTGTGGAGCACCACAGTAAAGAATGAATGTGCCGTACAATGAAATCAAAATCTCAGTCCAAACTTCGGTGCCATAAATACAAGATAGAGGCAGCACGGTGGCACAGTGGTTAGCACTGCTGCCTCATGGCACCAAAGTCCCAGGTTCGATCCCGGCTCTGGGTCACTGTCCGTGTGGAGTTTGCACATTCTCCACGTGTTTACGTGGGTTTAGCCACCACAACCCAAAGATGTGCAGGCTAGGTGGATTGACCACGCTAAATTGACCCTTAATTGGAAATAAATGAATTGTGCACTCTAAATTTATTAAACAAATACATAAATACAACATAGCCACTTACAAACCCAATGAAGAATTCAAGAGAAACATGGAGATTGTTACCACAGGGAGCAATTGAAGAAAATGACATAGCTGTATTAAAGGGGAAGCTGGACATGAGGGAGAGTAGAACAGATGTCATTTAGATAGATGTTCACATGTATACATAGCCTGGATTTTTGCTCCCAAATCGGTGAAGAAAGTTTGCAAGCTTATTGCACCTACCTCGGGAAAAAGTGTGTTAAATGATGGGCCTTTCGTTCGGGATTGGGTGGGGCGATATGGAATAGGGTGCACTATCCCCAACACAGGTTGGAGTCAAGAATAGGAGCTGCTGCATTCCAAGGATGGGGAGAAGCTTATCTGGAGCACTAGTTTGAATCAATTGGGTGGAAAGGCCTTTTTGGGCTATAATTCAATGTGATTTATGCATGTAATTATGTAAGTCACTGATGCGATATTTTAGTAGAAAATGTTTTCCATGCTCATGCAATATACTTTATGAAATGAAATGAAAATTGCTTATTGTCACGAGTAGGCTTCAATGAAGTTACTGTGAAAAGCCCCTAGTCGCCCCTAGCCTGTCCGGGGAGGCTGGTACGGGAATCGAACCGTGCTGCTGGCCTGCTTGGTCTGCTTTAAAAGCCAGTGATTTAGCCTTGTGAGCTAAACCAGCCCCTTTACATGTGTATACTGACTTAATAGCTACCATCATTCAATAACTAAAGAAGTAATACTTGCATTATGGTCAAAAAAAAACACTGCTTATTTTTACCAACATCTAAAAAGGTAAAAAACATGCACATATAAACAGTGGGTGACCATAGCCTTGATTTCTGCTCCAAAATCGGGGAGCGTGAGCTGGAAAATTTACAGGCAAATTGCACCCAACCCGGGAAAAATTGTGCTGAATGATGAGCTCTTCGTTCCGGGATTGTGCAGGGGCGGGGGGATCAGCGACCACGACACCACACAACCCTGCCATGGAAACCACTGCTTGACAAGCCAGATCATCAACATGGGTACCATCATTACACGTGAGAACACCACCCACCAGGTATACGGTATATATTGTGCGACTCAGCCAACATTGTCTACCTCATATTGCAGGAAAGGATGTCCCAAGGCGTGATACATTGGCGAGACCATGCAGCACAGTAGCACAGCTCCAGGGTCCCAGGTTCGATTCTCGGCTTGGGTCACTGTCTGTGTGGAGTCTGCACGTACTCCCTATGTCTGCGTGGGTTCCCCCCTGGTGCTCCGGTTTCCTCCCACAGGTCCCAAAAGACGTGCTTTGTTAGGTGAATTGGATATTCTGAATTCTCCCTCTGTGTACCCGAACAGGCGCTGGAATGTGGTGTTATTGCAGTGTTAATGTAACCCTACTTGTGACAATAAAAGATTATTATTATTACAATGGATGAACTGACATCACGTGACAATCACCAGGCAGGAATGTTCCCTTCCAGACAGGGAACACTTCAGCAGTCGGGGGCATTCAGCCTATCATCTTTGGGTAAGCATTCTCCAAGGCGGCCTTCATGACGTGCAACAGCGCAGAATCGCCGAGCAGAAACTGATAGCCAAGTCCCGCACACATAAGTACGGCCTCAACCGGGACTGTCTCATTGCATTCACCCCCCACCATCTGGCCTGGGCTTGCAAAATCCTACCATCTGTTCGGCTTGAGACAATTCACATCTCTTGAACCTATGATTATCACTCTTTCCAATCGCTCCTTCTGGGCCTGTAAAGACTTAATTACCTGCAAAGACTCACATTCAAAGTATCATCTTGCATCATTCACTTTGTCTATATATGTGTTTGTGGAACCCACCTCTTCATTCATCTGATGAAGGAGCTGCCTTCAGAAAGCTAGTGATTCAAAAACCTGTTGGACTTTAACCTGGTGTTGTATGACTTCTTCCTGTCCCCACCCCAGTCCAACGCCGGCATCTCCACATCATGTATACAGTTTGATAGAGGAGGAAACCAAGAAAGGCAAGAGTGAGGAAAAGAAGCAACCCAGCAACCAGAGGAGCCAAAATATATATGCGGGCTGATTCTGCAATCACAGCGAGGCTGACCTTACAGGGGATGCCTTGAAGGAAATTGCAGGGCTCACAGCTCTGGCCATAGAAGGTGTGAATCCATGCTTAATTTATGACATCGGAGTCAGGCAGGGCTGTTCTCTCTCACCTTTATTCGTTATGTATTGTACTGAATATTTTGCTGAGTTCGTCAGGAAGGATGTGGACAGAAGAGGGGAGATACTCAGGTCAATTTCTTCACCCAAAGGGTTGTGAATCTATGGAATGTCCGTGTACATGGAGGAAGTTGTGTCTACTGCTCAGATCCATTGTTTATGTACAGACTGGTGAGCATCTGCAACCAGTTCAAACTGGTCCCAGGAGCCAAAGTAAATTTGTGGCAAGTCATGTTCTTTTGGCAACTGGGCCGACTGATCCTTGTCCCCGTTAGCTCAGATTACCCAAAGGTGCTGAAGGTGTAGTTTGAGGGGCTGGGGTGTGAACCAAAAACCGGATGGACTCATGGTAAAATGAAAACTGGCATATGGGAGAGATGCTCAGTCTGCATTCTAGTTAAGAACCTGGCTATCAGGTGTTAGAAGTTCTCAGTGTTACCGTACTTTTAAAATATTCATTCAAGTGTGGAAATATCAAGTGTCACTATGTGCTGATGTTCTACTACAAAAGATGGGTCGGGCCATGTTGCCCTGGAAAACTCCATTCAGTTGGACCTTCTTGTGCCATCAATCCCTTGTGGAGAAGTTTATGCAGCTTTGACCACAAGTGCATAGTGCATATCCGAGAAGCACTAAAGGAAAAGGAGATGGTGGATCCAGTCGGATGGTTATCTGAGCAGATTGTCCAGATAGAACATAGAACACTACAGCGCAGTACGGGCCCTTCGGTCCTCGATGTTTCGCCGACCTGTGAAACCATCTGAAGCCTATCTGACCTACACTATTCCATTTTCATCCATATGTCTATCCAGTGACCACTTAAATGCCCTTAAAGTTGGCGAGTCTACTATTGTTGCAGGCAGGGCGTTCCACACCCCTACTACTCTCTGAGTAAAGAAACTGCCTCTGACATCTGTCCTATATCTATCACCCCTCAATTTAAAGCTATGTCCCCTCGTGTTGGTCATCACCATCCGAGGAAAAAGACTCTCACTGTCCACCCTATCTAACCCTCTGACTATCTTATATGTCTCTATTAAGTCACCTCTCAGCCTTCTCCTCTCTAACGAAAACAACCTCAATTCCCTGAGCCTTTCCTCGTAAGACCTTCCCTCCATACCAGGCAACATCCTAGTAAATCTCCTCTGAACCCTTTCCAAAGCTTCCACATCCTTCCTATAATGTGGTGACCAGAACTGCATGCAGTACTCCAGGTGCGGCCGCACCAGAGTTATGTACAGCTGCAACATGACCTTGTGGTTCCGAAACTCAATCCCCCTGCTTATAAAGGCTAGCACACCATATGCCTTCTTAACAGCCCTATTAACCTGGGTGGCAACTTTCAGGGATTTATGTACCTGGATGCCGAGATCTCTCTGTTCATCTACACTACCAAGAATCTTGCCATTAGCCCAGTACTCTGCATTCCTGTTACTCCTTCCAAAGTGAACCACCTCACACTTTTCCGCATTAAACTCCATCTGCCACCTCTCAGCCCAGCTCTGCAGCTTATCTATGTCCCTCTGTATCCTATAACATCCTTCAGCACTATCCACAACTCCACCGACCTTCGTGTCATCTGCAAATTTACTAACCTATCCTTCTACACCCTCTTCCAGGTCATTTATAAAAATGACAAACAGCAGTGGCCCCAAAACAGATCCTTGCGGTACACCACTAGTAACTGAACTCCAGGATGAACATTTGCCATCAACCACCACCCTCTGTCTTCTTTCAGCTAGCCAATTACTGATCCAAACCGCTAAATCACCTTCCTTATTTATATTCCTTATTTTCTGCAATAGCCTACCGTGGGGAACCTTATCAAACGCCTTACTGAAATTCATATACACCACATCAACAGCTTTACCCTCATCCACCTGTTTGGATACCTTCTCAAAAAACTCAATAAGGTTTGTGAGACATGACCTACCCTTCACAAAACCGTGTTGAGTATCGCTAATCAACTTGTTCTTTTCAAGATGATTATAAACCCTATCTCTTATAACCTTTTTCAACATTTTACCCACAACCGAAGTAAGGCTCACAGGTCTATAATTACCAGGGTTGTCTCTACTCCCCTTCTTGAACAAAGGGACAACATTTGCTATCAGGGGCAGCAGGGTAGCATGGTGGTTAGCATAAATGCTTCACAGCTCCAGGGTCCCAGGTTCGATTCCCGGCTGGGTCACTGTCTGTGTAGAGTCTGCACGTCCTCCCCCTGTGTGCGTGGGTTTCCTCCGGGTGCTCCGGTTTCCTCCCACAGTCCAAAGATGTGCGGGTTAGGTGGATTGGCCATTCTAAATTGCCCGTAGTGTCCTAATAAAAGTAAGGTTAAGGGGGGGTTGTTGGGTTACGGGTATAGGGTGGATACGCGGGTTTGAGTAGGGTGATCATGGCTCGGCACAACATTGAGGGCCGAAGGGCCTGTTCTGTGCTGTACTGTTCTATGTTCTATGTTCTATCCTCCAGTCTTCCGGCACTATTCCTGTCGACAAAGACGACATAAAGATCAAGGACAAAGGCTCTGCAATCTCCTCCCTGGCTTCCCAGAGAATCCTAGGATAAATCCCATCTGGCTCAGGAGACTTATCTATTTTTACATTTTCTAAAATTGTTAACACCTCCTCCTTTTGAACCTCAATTCCATCTCGCCTGGTCGACTGAACCTGAGTGTTCTCCTCGACAACATTGTCTTTCTCCAGTGTAAACACTGACGAAAAATATCCATTTAATGCTTCCCCTATCTCCTCTGATTCCACACACAACTTTCCACTACTATCCTTGATTGGCCCTAATCTTACTCTAGTCATTCTTTTGTTCCTGATATACCTATAGAAAGCCTTAGGGTTTTCCTTGATCCTATCTGCCAACGACTTTTCGTGTCCTCTCCTCGCTCTTCTTAACTCTCCCTTTAGGTCCTTCCTGGCTAACTTGTAACTCTCAAGTGCCCTAACTGAGCCTTCATGTCTCATCCTAACATAAGCCTTCTTCTTCCTCTTGACAAGTTCTTTTGGCAAAATCCCTCATTGCCAGAACTTTCAAAGAAGAATCAAGATGTTAGCTTGGTTGGTGATGATCAGATCCTGCCTGCACACCTGGAGTCGCACACCTTCCACATAGTGCCCTCAAAGTGGTTGTGGTCAAGAATTGACCACTGTCCTCCTTCTGAGGTGTGAATTTTCAAATCAGGTGTGCAAAGAGATGCAGTGGTTTTTATTGAGGTTCATCCCTAGTATCTCCGTGATTTAGGACTCTATGCTCTACAGGCAGTTCCCAGGGACATGCACAACACTCCTGCTAGAGGACCATCAACTCATGAAAGACTTATGGTCTTTTAGGTTTGCCTGAAACGTTTTGGCCTTCCAGTGCAAACAATTTGTCCACAACGGAGTGTGGCAGACCAGCACATTCCAAGGTCCAGTGCTATGTGCTGAAGGATGCACTATAGCTTGGGGCATCAGCCAGAAAGGTGCAATAGAGAAAGACCACCTTATATAAGAACTAGGAGCAGGAGTAGGCCATCTGGCCCTTTGAGCCTGCGCCTCCATTCAATGAGATCATGGCTGATCTTTGTGGACTCAGCTCCACTTTCCGGCCCGAACACCATAACCCTTTATTCCTTTATTCATCAAAAAACTACCCATCTTGAGACTTCTGGTTGCGGCTATGCGGAGCTAAGCCGCATGTTTGGCAGCTACCGCCAGGAACGGACTTTTGGGCTCTTTTAAGGGCCCCCAGTGGTACTTGCTCGACGGTTACCGACGTGGGAAGGTGTCTGCAGCGGATTCCCAGTGGTCTATGGTCTTGACCAGGAGCGGGGCCAGCAGAATAGCGGTGGCAGCGCCTAAGAATAAGCGGGGGAAGAGAATCAAGATGGCGCCGGCGGAGGCCTCGAGGAATGGAGGAAGTGGGCGCAGGTGCAGCAGGAGACTCTCCAGCGCTGTTTTCTGGAGCTGAAGGTGGAGCTGCTGGACTCGCTGAAGGCTACTACGGACAAGCTGCTGGCAACGCAGACAGCTCAGGGGGTGGAGATCTGGGAGCTCCGACAACAAGCCTCCCGAAAGAGAGGATGAGGCCACGGCCCTCACGGTAAAGGTGGAGGTGCACGAGGCGCTCCATAAGAAGTGGCAGGAGCAGTTCGAGGAGATGGAGAACCGGTCGAGGCGGAAAAATTTGCGGATCCTGGGCCTCACGGAGGGGCTGGAGGGGTCAGACCTGGGGGCCTATGTGGTCTTCTTGCTGAACTCGCTGATGGGGGCTGGGTCCTTCCAGGGGCCCCTGGAGCTGGAGGGGGCCCACAGAATACTGGCCAAGAGGCCCAAACCGAATGAGCCGCCACGGGCAGTGCTGGTGCGGTTCCACCGGTTCGTTGACCGAGAGTGCGTGCTTAGGTAGGCCAAGAAGGAGCGGAGCAGCAAGTGGGAGAGCACGGTAGTGCGGATCTACCAGGACTGGAGTGCAGAGGTGGCCAAGCGGAGGGCAGGTTCCAACCGGACGACGGCGGTGCTCAACAGAAAGGGTGTGAAGTTTGGCATGTTACAGCCGGCACGTCTGTGGTCACCTACAAGGACCGGCACATTTATTTTGAGCCCCCGGAGGAGGAGTGGGCCTTAGTGCAGGCCGAGAAGTTGGACTCTGACTGAGGGTCGGGGGTTTGTAAATAACTGTGTTAACTTTTGGTGGGAAGGGTCTCTGTTTTATGCTGTTTCATGCTGTTTTAAGCTGGTTGTGTATTGTTTCTAGGGTGGGTGGGGTGCTGTCTTTTTTTGCGGGGGCGGGGTCGGGCAGAGGGAAAGCGCGGGCTTTTCTTCTGTTTCCCGCGCTGAGGGTGGATGGGGGCGGCGTCGGAGCTGAGAAGCACGGGCTTTTGTCCCGCGCAAGAGCGGGAGGGGGAGGAGGTGGGTCTGCTTATGGGTCTGGGGGAGGAGGAGTAGCCCCACGTTGGGAGGGGTCGGAGGTGTGGTGAGAGCTGCCGGGGTCAGCAGAAGTTAGCTGGCTCACGGGAGTGCTACGGAGGGAGTAATGCGTCTGGGAGGGGTCCTAGCCGGGGGATGGGGGGGGGGGGGGGGGGGGGGGGGGGGGGGGGTACCGGGTTGCTGCTGAAATGGCCAGGAAAGAGCTGGAGTCTGCAGGGGGGGCCGGGGTGGGGGTTTGCCTGGGGCGGGCAGGGGATGGGTTATGGCTAGTCGGCAGGGGAGGGGGACAGGGAACCCTCAGATCCGGCTGATAACTTGGAATGTGAGGGGGCTGAATGGGCCGGTCAAACGGGCCCGGGTGTTTACGCACCTGAAGGGGCTGAAGGCGGATGTGGCTATGCTCCAGGAGACGCACCTGAAGGTGGCGGACCAGGTTAGACTGAGGAAGGGATGGGTAGGCCAGGTGTTTCATTCGAGGCTGGATGCAAAAATTCGGGGGTGGAGATTCTGGTGGGAAAAAGGGTGTCGTTTGAGGCGTCAAAGGTGGTGGCTGACAGTGGAGGGAGGTATGTGATGGTGAGTGGCAAGTTGCAAGGGGAGCGCGTGGTGCTGGTGAATGTCTATGCCCCAAATTGGGACGATGCGGGTTTTATGCGGCGCATGTGGGGCCGCATTCCGGATCTAGAGACTGGGGGGGGGGGGACTTTAACACAGTGCTGGATCCCCCATTGGATCGATCCATTTCCAGTACGGGCAGGAGGCCTGCGGCGGCTAAGGTGTTGAGGGGGTTTATGGACCAGATGGGAGGGGTGGATCGCGAGGCCGAGGGCCAGGGAGTATTCATTTTTTTCCCATGTGCATAAAGCCTATTCCCGGATCGATTTTTTTGTCCTGAGCAGGGGGCTGATTTCGAGGGTGAAGGATGTTGAGTATTCGGCCATAATCATTTCGGACCATGCCCCGCACTGGGTAGACCTTGAGCTGGGGGAGGAGGGGGACAGCGCCTGCTATGGCGCCTGGAGGTAGGACTGCTGGCGGATGAGAAGGTGGGCGGGCGGGTTCGGGGGTTTATCAAGAGGTACTTAGAGGCCAATGATAATGGGAGGTCCGGGTGGGGACGGTTTGGGAGGCATTGAAGGCGGTGATTAGAGGGGAATTGATTTCAATCCGAGCCCATAGGGAGAGAGAAGAGCAAAGAGATAGGGAGAGGTTGGTGGGGGAGATGGTGAGGGTGGACAGGATACGCGGAGGCTCCGGAGGAGGGACTGCTGGGGGAGCGACGTAACCTGCAGGCCAAGTTCAACTTGCTGACCACCGGAAAGGCGGAAGCTCAGTGGAGGAAGGCACAGGGAGCGGTGTACGAATATGAGGAGAAGGCGAGTAGGATGCTGGCGCATCAGCTACGTAAACGAGACGCGGCCAGGGAGATTGGTGGAGTGACGGATAGGGGAGGCAATGTGGTGCGAAGGGGGGTGGACATTAATGGGATCTTCAGGGACTTTTATGGGGAATTGTACCGGTCCGAGCCCCCCGGTGGAGGAGGGGGGAATGGGCCGCTTTTTGGATAGGCTGAGATTTCTGAAGGTGGAGGAGGGACAGATGGAGGGGCTGGGGGCGCCGATTGAGCTGGGGAAGCTGGTCAAAGGGATAGGCAGCATGCAGTCGGGGAAGGCGCCGGGGCCGGATGGGTTTCCGGTCGAATTTTACAAAATGTATGCAGACCTGTTGGGCCCCCTGTTGGTTAGGACCTTTAACGAGGCAAGGGAGGGGGGGCTTTGCCTCCAACCATGTCACGGGCGCTGATTTCCTTGATCCTTAAACGGGACAAGGACCCCCTACAGTGTGGATCATATAGGCCGATCTCGTTGTTAAATGTGGATGCCAAGCTGTTGGCGAAGATCTTGGCCACAAGGATGACGGACTGTGTGCCGGGGGTCATTCATGAGGACCAGACAGGGTTTGTGAAGGGAAGGCAGCTCAACACCAATATACGGAGGCTCTTGAATGTTATAATGATGCCGGCGGTAGAAGGGGAGGTGGAGATAGTGGTAGCATTAGACACGGAGAAGGCCTTTGATAGGGTTGAGTGGGGGTACTTGTGGGAGGTGCTGGATAGGTTTGGGTTCGGGGACGGGTTTGTCAGTTGGGTGAGGCTGCTATATGAGGCCCCGATGGCGAGCGTAGCCACGAATAGGAGGAGATCGGAGTACTTTCGGTTGTACCAGGGGACGAGGCAGGGGTGTCCCCTGTCCCCTTTGCTCTTTGCGTTGGCAATTGAGCGCCTGGCCATGGCGTTGAGGGAGTCGAGGAATTGGAGGGGTCTGGTGCGGGGTGGGGAGGAGCACCGAGTGTCATTATATGCAGATGGCTTGTTGCTATATGTGGCGGACCCAGTGGGGGGAATGCCTGAGGTGATGAAGATTCTTAGGGAATTTGGGGGCTTTTCTGGGTACAAGCTCAACCTGGGTAAGAGTGAGCTGTTCGTCGTGCACCCGGGGGATCAAGAGGCGGGGATTGATAGGCTCCCGCTGAAAACGGCGGGGAGGAGTCCAGGTGGCTAGGAGCTGGGGGGCCCTCCACAAGCTTAACCTCACTAGGCTGGTGGAGCAAATGGAGGAGGAGTTCAAGAGATGGGACATGTTGCCGCTGTCGCTGGCGGGCAGGGCACAGTCCGTCAAGGTGACGGTGCTCCCAAGGTTTTTGTTCCTGTTCCAGTGCCTCCCCATCCTTATCCCAAAGGCCTTTTTTAGGATGGTCAATAGGAGTATTACGGGATTTGTATGGGCGCATGGGACTCCAAGGGTGAGAAGGGTGTTTTTGGAGCGGGGCAGGGATAGGGGGGGGCTGGCGTTTCCCAACCTCTGTGGGTACTATTGGGCTGCCAACGCAGCGATGGTGCGTAAGTGGGTAATGGACGGGGCAGGGGCAGCATGGAAGAGGATGGAGATGGCGTCCTGCGTGGACACGAACCTGGAGGCGCTGGTAACGGCACTGTTGCCGCTCCCTCCAACGAGGTATACCACGGGCCCGGTGGTGGTGGCTACCCTCAAAATTTGGGGGCAATGGAGATGGAATAGGGAGGAGGTGGGGGACTCGATGGACTCCGCGATTCGGGGGAACCATCGGTTTGTTCCAGGGAGCATCGATGGCGGGTTTCAGGGCCGACACAGGGTAATTATTAGGAGCTTGAGGGACCTGTTTGTGGATGGGAGTTCGCGAGCCTGGGTGAGTTAGAGGGGAAGTTTGGGCTCATATGTTCTGGGCATGCCCAGCACTGGGGGAGTTTTGGAAGGGGGTAGCAAGGAAGGTGTCGAGGGTGGTAGGATCCAAGGTCAAGCCAGGCTGGGGACTCGCAATTTTTGGGGTTGCAGTGGAGCCGGAAGTGCAGGAGGTGAAAGAGGCCAGTGTTCTGGCCTTTGCGTCCCGATTAGCCCGGCGGAGGATCTTGCTTCAATGGAAGGATGCGAGGCCCCCAAGCATGGAGGCCTGGATCAATGATATGGCGGGGTTCATCAAGTTGGAGAAGGTGAAATGTGCCCTGAGGGGATCAGTACAGGGGTTCTTTAGGCGGTGGCAGCCTTCCTGGCAGAACGGTAGGAAAATAGGCCGGCAGCAGCAGCAACCCGGGGGGGGGGGGTTTGTTTTGGGGGGGGGGGGGGGGTGGTTTTGGGGGTTAGTGTGTTTTTCTTTTTGTTGTTGTTAATATGGAGTGGAGGAGGCAAAAGAGGCCAGTGTCCTGGCCTTTGCGTCCCTAGCAGCCCGACGAAGGATTCTGCTACAGTGGAAGGATGCGAGGCCCCCAAGTGTGGAGACTTGGATCAGTGACATGGCGGGATTTATAAAATCGGAGAGGGTCAAATTTGCCCTGAGAGGATCAATACAAGGGTTCTATAAACGGTGGCAGCCTTTTCTGGACTTCCTGGCTCAAAGATAGGTGTCTTGGTCAATAGCAGAAGGAACACGGGGGGGGGGGGGGGGGGGGGGGTGTTCCTTATTATTGTTTCTATTTTTTTTTTCTATGGTTATGTAACTTAACATTGTGTTAATTTAAGTTGTTGTTAATATGTTTTGTTGTTCATTGAGGATGGGCGAATGTTTATCATTGCTATCATTATTGTTATTGTTGGTATTTTATTACGGTTCGTTGTTGTATAAATACAACATTTTTCAATAAAAATTATTTTTAAAAAAAATATTGCTTTCTTGTTATTTTCTGTTTTGGATATGTTTTTGAAAATCTCAATAAAAATTATTTTTTAAAAAACTACCCATCTTTATCTTGAAAGATCTTTAATGAAGGAGGCTCAACTGCTTCACTGGGCAAGGAATTCCATAGATTCACAACCCTTTGGGTGAAAAAATTCCTCCTAAACTCAGTCCTAAATATACTTCCCCTTATTTTGAGGCTATGTCCATATGTTCTGCTTTCACCCGCCAGTGGAAATAACCTGCCCACATCTATCCTATTTATTCCCTTCATAACTTTATGTTTCTATAAGATTCCCCCCCCCCCCTGCCGCATCTTTCTAAATTCCAATGGGTACAGTCCCAGTCTACTCAGCCTCTCCTCGTAATCCAACCCCCTCAACTCTGCGATTAACCTACAAATCTCCTCTGCACACCCTCCAGCGCCAGTACGTCCTTTCTCAGGTAAGGAAACCAAAACTGAACACAATACTCCATGTGCGGCCTCATTAACACCTTCTACAGTTGCAGCATTACCTCCCTAGTCTTAAACTCCATCCCTCTAGTAATGAAGAACAAAACTCCATTTGCCTTCTTAATCACCTGTTAAAACTGTAAACCAACCGTTTGTGAGTCATGCACTAGGACACCCAGGTCTCTCTGCACAGCAGCATGTTTTAATATTTTATCGTTTAAATAATAATCCCTTTTGCTGTTATTCCTACCAAAATGGATAACCTCCCATTTATCAACATTGTATTCCATCTGCCAGACACTAGGCCATTCACTTCAACTATCCAAATCCCTCTGCAGACTTCCAGTATCCTCTGCACGTTTTGCTTTACCACTCATCTTAGTGTCGTCTGCGAACTTGGACACATTGCACTTGGTTCCCAACTCCAAATCATCTATGTAAATTGTGGACAATTGTAGGCCCAACATTGATCCCTGAGGGTCACCACTTGTCTCTGATTGCCAACCAGAGAAACACCCATTAATCCCCACTGTTTGCTTTCTATTAATTAGCCAATCCTCTATCCATGCTACTTTACCCTTAATGCCATGCATCATTATCTTATGCAGCAAACTTTTGTGTGGCACCTTGTCAAAAGCTTTCTGGAAATCCAGACATACAACATCCATTGGATCCCCATTGTCTACCGCACTGGTAATGTCCTCGAAAAATTCCACTAAATTAGTTAGGCAAGACCTGCTCTTTATGAACCCATGCTGTGTCTGTCCAATGGGACAATTTCTATCCAGATGCCTCGCTATTTCTTCCTTGATGATAGATTCCAGCATCTTCCCTACTACCGACGTTAAGCTAACTGGCCTATAATTACCCGTTTTCTGCCAACCTCCTTTTTTAAACAGTGGTGTCACGTTTGCTAATTTCCAATCCGCCGGGACCACCCAGAGTCTAGTGAATTTTGGTAAATTATCACTAGTGCATTTGCAATTTCCCTAGCCATCTCTTTTCGTACCCTGGGATGCAGTCCATCAGGGCCTGGAGACTTGTTTACCTTTAGCCCCATTAGCTTGCCCATCATGACCTCCTCAATGATAACAATCATCTCAAGGACCTCAACTGTCATTACCTAATTTCTATCAGTCACTGGCATGTTATTTGTGTCTTCCATTGTGAAGACCGACCCAAAAGACCTGTTCAGTTCCTCAGCCATTTCCTCATCTTCCATTATTAAATCTCCCTTCTCATCCTCTAAAGGGCCAATATTTACCTTAGCCACTCTTTTTTGGTTTATATATTTGTAGAAACCTTTACCATCTGTTTTTATATTCTGAGCAAGTTTACTCTCATAATCTATCTTACTCTTCTTTATAGCTATTTTAGTAGCTTTCTGTTGCCCCCTAAAGATTTCCCAGTCCTCTAGTCTCCCACTAATCTTTGCCACTTTGTATGATTTTTCCTTCAATTTGATACTTTCCCATATTTTGTTATATATCTATGGCCAGGGCAGCACGGTGGCGCAGTGGGTTAGCCCCTGCTGCCTCACAGCGCAGGGTCCCAGGTTCAATCCTGGCTCTGGGTCACTGTCCGTGTGGAGTTTGCACATTCTCCCCGTGTCTGCATGGGTTTCACCCCCACAACATAAACAGGCTAGGTAGATTGGCCATGATAAATTGCCCCTTATATGGACAAAATTAATTGGGTACCCTAAATTTATAAAAAAAAAAGAAAGATATCCACAGCCGATTTTCCCTCTTTCTACTGCCCTTCCTTTCTAGGCTTTGCTACACACAGAATATACAATGCAGAAGGAGGCCATTCGGCCCATCGAGTCTATACCGACCCACTTAAGCCCCCACCTCCACCCTATCCCCATAACTCAATAACCCCTCCTGAACGTTTTGGATACTAAGGGTAATTTAGCCTGGCCAAACCACCCAACCTGCACGTCTTTGGACTGTGGGAGGAAACCGGAGCACCCGGAGGAAACCCATGCAGACACAGGAGAACGTGCAGACTCCACACAGACAGTGACCCAGCGGGGAATCGAACCTGGGACCCTGGCGCTGTGAAGCCACAATACTGTCCACTGTGCTACCGTGCTGCCCTATAGTACACTCAGGAGTTGAAAATTAAACTCTCTTTGACATGAAATGAACACTAAATATTGGCTGCAATTGTAAATGTCAGGAGAAAAATACAGTAACAGAAGAAACATATTTGCTTTGCGCTTTACATAACAGTTCCGAGTTAAGTATAATGTCCTTTTATACATGTTATGAATAAATTATATATTTTTGGGTGGAAGCAATTTGGCCTGCTAATTAGCCTTGGCCTAACCAAGCTGGGGTCCTGAGAGAAGGGGAAGCAAACACCACCAACACATCCATCAAAGTTAAACCTGTACAAACACACAAAGCAGGATATAAGGATGGCTGGAACACAGACAAAGTAAAACATACAGAATGCCTCAGACTTGTGACAAGAACACACAGCTCCTACCAAAAAAAAGCCCTTCTCATCCTTGCATACAAATGTCAATTTGATCAATTTAATGCTCAGCAGAATTACACCTCTGAATCCTGGTTTTCATTTCAGCTGAATTACAAACATATGCCATGAATTGGTGCTTTACTGTGAAACCTTGTTTTTTTAAATAGTCAACGTATGTGGAAAGTCTGCAGTTTGTCCCCTCTTGTTTCTCCCCTCAACACAAGTTTAACTCATCACCTTTTGTGTTCATAGAATCATGCAGCAACAGAGATAGGCTGTTCAGCTACTGGCTTTTCAGTTGAAACATCCATTTAGTCTCATTGCCCAGCTCTGCCTTTAATCTCACTAAATTATCCTTTTCGAATAGGTATCCAATTCTCTTCGGAAAGCTATGGGGCGCGATTCTCCGCCCCCCACGCCGGGTGGGAGAATAGCGGGAGGGCCTCCCGACATTTTTCACGCACTCCCGCTATTCTCCACCCCCCCGCGCCCGACCCACGCCACGAATCGCCACTCACCGTTTTCTACGGCGAGCGGCGATTCTCCGAGGCCGATGGGCCGAGCGGCCAGGCCGAGTACCCGTTTCAACACGGCAGCAAACACACCTGCTTGCTGCCGTCGTGAAACGGGTGCCAGATGCCCGTTTGAGGCATCTGGGGGCCCGATTGGCACGACAGTATCACGGCCGTGCCAAGGGGGGAATAGGCCCGTGATCGGTGCCCACCGATCGCGGGCCGTGCGTCCGTAACGGACGCACTCTTTTCCCTCCGCCGCCCCGCAAGAACAAGCCGCCACATCTTGCGGGGTGGCTGAGGGAAAAGACGGCAACTGCGCATGCGCGGGTTAGCGTTGTCCAACCTGCGCATGCGCGGCTGATGTCATCGGCCGTGTCAGCCGGCGTGACGCTTGGCGTGCGGCCTTGATGACTGTCGTCAAGGCCGCGCCGCTGTGACGCACGGGGCCGCGCTCCTAGCCCCGCCGGGGGGGGGGGGAGAATCGGCACCGGAAGTGGGCGTGAAGGCTGCCGTGGGTCACGGCCTGTCCCACGGCAGCCTTTACGATTCTCCACATTTGCGGAGAATCTCGCCCATGGAATCTGCTTCTACCGCTCTTTCGTATGCTGCATTCAAGATCATAGCACGTTGTTGCATTGGTCCTCATCTGATCCCTGGTTCTTGTTAAATCCATGTCCTCAGTTAACCAACTTGCTTACGAGTAAAATATAGTTTCTTCTCACCTGCATCATTGAAACCCCTCACAATTGGGAACACCTTGATTAAATTGTTTCTGCTTGAAGGAGAATCATTCCAGCTTCTCTGGTTGTAACAATTGAAGTTGTGTAGCTCTAATATAATGCATGCTCCATTACAACAGATTATTCTTCAAAGTATTCGATCGGCTTAAGCACTTTGAGACATCCTGAGGTTATGAAAGGCACCATATTAGTGTAAATCTTTCTCTCTTTAACACAACCGCTGTTTGGATTTGTGATTACTGAAAAGCACATACACACCATCTTCAATCTGAATGTGTGTGTGTGTGTGTAGTAGTGGGGAGTGGGGAAGGCCTGGGGGCAGGAACAGGTACAATAAACTCATAGAAAACACACACAATGGAACATGGCTGAACCACATATCAGTCTCTCTACAGATAACTAGTTCCTTCTTGGCCAATTCAGCACATGCAGTCATGCTCAATCAATTCTGAACAAGAACAAAAACCCTGACATCAAAATACTGTCCTCTGCAATTAGGCTGCAACACGTTAGGTTGTCTCCACGGGATCTTAATTGTCCGCAATCAACAACTGTCCATTAATGAAAGAGCTTGATGAATAAAGGTAGCCATGAGCTTGACTAAAAGGTAGCCATGATGTGGAGATGCCGGCGTTGGACTGGGGTGAGCACAACAAGTCTTACAACACCAGGTTAAAGTCCAACAGGTTTGTTTCAAACACTAGCTTTCGGAGCACTGCCCCTTCCTCACCTGGAGGAAACCCACGCACACACAGTGACCCAGCCGGGAACCGAACCTGGGACCCTGGAGCTGTGAAGCATTGATGCTAACCACTATGCTACCGTGTTCCCCGGTAAAAAAGAAAAACATACACATCTCTGGGTTATGGGGGTGAAACCCATGCAGACATGGGGAGAATGTACAAACTCCACACGGACAGTGATCCAGGGCCGGGATTCAAACCCAGGTCCTCAGCGCCGCAGTCCCAGTGCTAACCACTGCGCCACATGCCGCCCCGATTCAAAACAAACCTTTTGAACTTTAAACTGGTGTTGTAAGACTGCTTACTGTGCTCACCCCAGTCCTACACTGACAGCGCCACATCATTTCTTTCTTTAGGTTGAGTCAAAGGTCCCACAGCACGACATGAAGAACAGTAGAGTTTCCAAGCATTCTGGTCAACACTCATCCCTCAACCAAAAGACTGAACGGTGCTTTATTGAACGTTGCTTGCACTGAATAAATGATGAAAGAATTCCAAAGGGACAATATTTAAAAATCTGAATTGCAGCCAGTAGAAGGCACTGATTAACCATTAGTTCTGAAGTTGAACAGGCGACCCCAGGGAAGTGCTCACAGGCCATTTTAGACAAGAAAGGTAATTTTACAAAATCAAATACATGACGGGAAAGACCATTGGTGCAATTCCCCGTTCCTGAGACTAAGTATTGACGCCGAGGCAGGATTCGCGGAGTTCTATGACAGCAAAACTGACGTCATACCTGGACTGATTCTACCACCGTTAAGGGGCTAGCATCAATGCCACGTGGAACACAACTGATTCCAAAGAGAAACAGTGTGGGATTTGCAGGATTCATGATTAACACTCAGAAGGATGATGAGCTGCAGCGCATATACATATTTCACTACATACACACACCAACCCAGCCAACACGAGGGTAGGGAGGAGAGCGGCACCCCTGTTTAACAGCAGCCGAGCTCAAGACCCTGCTGGACGCCATGGAAGAGAGGCAGGCGACCCTGTACCCACCCGGGAAGAAGGCTGCCAGCCACCACAATTCACCTTGCCTGGGTGCAGGTGGCTGAGGCAGGGAGCGCTGTGAGCAACACCGCCTGCAGTGCTATAAAAAACTGCACAACATCCTCAGGGCAGCCAGTGTCACTAGGCAGTACTGTGCCCCGGCTCCAAACCCCGTCCCCCACGCCCTCGGCGACACAGACATCGACGCAAGCCATATACACGAGACCCAGGACACCCTGGAACTTGTATCCAAGTGTAGCCATCTGGGATGGCCACTCACAAAGAGAAATATGGCCACTTGCAAAGAATCATGGGAAATGTGGCCAATGCAGGATCCAGTAGAACTCAGAGCTTAAGTGTACATTTGCCACTAGAGGACCAGACACTATCGAAACCCCCAGCCGATTTACATTCTAATGGCCCATTTCCCCAGGAAAAAAGACTTGTGCTCAGGTATCAGATACAATTCCAGACAGATCGGTGCCACTCCCTTCACCCAGGAAGCCCAAACAGCCAAGGTCAATGACCGCTCAGGACATGCCCATCCATCAAGGCACCCGCCCCTTTATTGGCTCAAATCGAAGGCAGTAATCAAAGCCTGCCGAATTATTGGGTCCAAAGCTAAGGACCGCCCAAAAGAGCGTGAAACCCCCAAAGGATAAAGAGAGACACTGCCATGTGTTCGATCTCTTTTGGCCCTGACACACCGGACCTCTTCGGCTCGGCCTATACCTGAAGCCAACTGCAGCACCACAACCAGAAACAAGTTCAAGAAAACGACCCCTACCAAACGAATGAGCCCAGCAGAACCGAAGTTACTTCTCCAGACCCAGCCACGCCAGATCCGAACAAAGGCCTTGTTCCTATGCCAAAGCCAGGTGCCTGAAGTTACGTACAGGTTGTTGTAGTGTTAGGTATAATTTAGCTTGTAGTGTTTTTATGTTGCATGTGTGAGTTAATCCTGTGTATAAATAAACTATTATTGAACTTGAACTGACTGGTTGTTGGGTCTTTGATCGATATCCGGTTGAACCTTGTGGTGGTATCATTTGATACCTGGCGACTCGGAAAGCAATATCCTCATTAATAACGGTCAAACTAATATCTGACTAAAGTAGATACCCCAGACTTGGCAACATTATTGGTGACGCTAGTGGGATAGTATTCCACTCATTAAAAGAGCAACATTATTGGCGTCTCCGATGCAAATTGGAAACACAAGGAAAACACTGATTTCACATCACAGCTACACCATCACCTCCACCATCCCAGAGACACTCCCCACATTTGGGCACTTTTGGAAGAGGCTCTTGGGACACTACCTGGTGCGCACCACACACATGTTCTGGTACAAGGGGCGAAGGTAGGAACTGCCGAGGGGGCGGACGGGCAGAGGGTGGGCCGACCCCATGGCTAGCTGCCATCGAGACGGGTTTCGGGCTTCTGGGACGGACAGACCCTTCGATTGTGGAGATGCAGTCACAGAGTCAGGGACTACACAAGGGAGACTACATGAGGGATTGTCAGCGAGCATCCAGCACTTGCAGGCCCAGATGGAGTAGTCCAACCACCTGCAGGAGCACTTGGGGCCTCACGGTAGCATGGTGGTTAGCATCAATGCTTCACAGCTCCAGGGTCCCAGGTTCGATTCCCGGCTGGGTCACTGTCTGTGTGGAGTCTGCACATCCTCCCCGTGTGCGCGTGGGTTTCCTCCGGGTGCTCCGGTTTCCTCCCACAGTCCAAAGATGTGCGGGTTAGGTGGATTGGCCATGCTAAATTGCCCGTAGTGTAAGGTTAATGGGGGGATTGTTGGGTTACGTGGGTTTAAGTGGGGTGATCATTGTTCGGCACAACATCGAGGGCTGAAGGGCCTGTTCTGTGCTGTACTGTTCTATCTATTCTATCTATCTATCTAGCAGGAGGTTGTACCTACCATGCGTGCCACCTAGGCCAACACTCACATGTGGCATCCGCAATGGAGGCCTTGGGAGCCAGGGTTTTGGCTACGATTCAGCATGTCCAAGGCCTGGAGAAACTGTGCAGGCGGTGGCTGAGGACTAGGACAGGGCTGCCCTCTCACAGGCAGCCATATGCCAGAGGCACCTAGACATTGCAGCAGCGCTCCTGAGCGTGGACCAGTCACAGCAGGCCATGGCTCAGAGCATCGGTGGCATTGACCAGGCGCTGGCTGATGCTGTGCAGACACACAGGGAGGTGGCCGAGAGCCAGAGGTGGATGGCACAGTCACTGGCTGATGTGGTACACACCCAGAAGGTGATGCCACAGTCACTGGGTGATGTGGCGCAGTCCAAAGCGGAGGTGGTCCATTCTCTGTGCTTCATGGCCACGAGCATGCAGACCCTGGTCGAGACACAGCGGGGTCCAGGACAGGCAGCACCAGGTGGCGGGGGTACCTCTGGGATTAGCTCCGCTCAAACCCCCATCCCATGGAGTAAACCAGGGGCCATCGGGCACCCCAAGGGAGGAGGAGGTGATGGAGCCAGTGCCGGTGACTCCCGCAGAGGAGGTGCTGGAACACCGCAGCACCTCGGACATCCCCCCACCCTGCTCCAGTCCCTGGCGCATTTGGTGGGCAGCGAGCAGAACAGGGTGGCACCAGGCCACCTGGGACACTGAAGCAGCAGCCGGACCCATCCAGGCCCAGTCACCCCAGAAGACCTGACAAAGGGGATCCAGATTACAGGGCAGGAATCACAGCAGGCCGCCTCTGTTCCTGACGTCTGGGGATCCTCCTAGACATAGCATTAGGGCCCGTAAGGCCAGAAAAGTAGACACCAGTTAAGTTAGCAAGGGTGCAGGGCACAGTTTAATGATAGGGGCTAGGGCATGTATCTGTATAAATCTTTCCCCATCAAACAGGTGCACAATGTTGCAATCAACCAGAGTCTTCAATGGCATGCCCAATCCGGCAAATCCTCGAATGACAGGTGCTGCCGGTACACATGGAGAAAGAAGGCCACCATTGCTGGTTGAATTCCAATATCCATTGTCTGCAGGGGCTGAAAAGCTGACGTGTTAGCAGCGTGCTTACCTCCGTGCCAACCAGATACCAGCGGCTGGTATTCTCCATGCCAGTGGTACCCTCCACAGCTCCCATCCGACGCACCCCGGAAGGGATTAATTTGGGGGGTTGCCCTTGAGAGGGTCATGTGATGCCCTGCTGGCAGATGGGGGTCGGTTTGGGGGGTATTGGCGGAGGGTAGGTGGGGGTCGGTTTGGGGGGTATTGGCGGAGGGTAGGTGAGGCTGGGGTGCGGGGACACCCATAGGCTGGTGGCATTCTGCAGAACTAGGGGCCAAAGTGGGTGGTCACTGGGGTGTGCAGCAAGATGGCTACCTTGCGGGCCGCGGCAATGGCGGACCTGGGCCCTGCAGCCACCCCCCCCCCCCCCTCACACCCCCTCCCCCCCCTCACCCTCACCCCAGCCAGCTAGACCAGTGTTAGGACCATCAGCCCACAATTGTACCTCTCCATGTCCTACCTCCTCTCTCTCCCTAGCGGAAGCCACGGCACTTGTTTTTCTCAATTTTTAAAAGCACAAGCCATTGGGAATTCCTCCTGGAGGAGGCGGAGAATACCAGGTCAGGTCCGCTAATTATTTTTAAAAACAAATTTAGAGTACCCAATTCTTTTATTTCCAATTAAGGGGCAATTTAGCGTGGCCAATCCACCAACCCTGCACATCTTTTTTGGGTTGTGGGGGTGGGACCCACTCAAACACAGGGAAAATTTGCAAACTCCACATGGACAGTAAGCTGGAGCTGGGATCGAACCCGGGTCCTCAGCGTAGTGAGGCAGCAGTGCTAAACACTGCGCCACCATGAATGCTATAGCAAAGGCTTTTACTGTACATACGGAGTGGAACACATTGATGCTGCTGTCAGGGCACTGAAGAATGGTGATTTGGCATGAAACTGCTGCCCACCATGATTTCGCCGTCGGAACCGATTCCCCGCCCAATCGCATTTCCCGATTTCAGCTTCAGCCCAAGAAGTACACTGTCCCATTTGCTTGGAGTAACATCGGAAATTTTGAGTGTGCTTTCCTCGATGTTCCCTACATAATCTGGACCACAATCCCTGGAAATGTCCTCCCAGTGGATATGGCTCCATTTCTGAGAATGTAATTTTGCAAAGCAACCTCAGAAGACTGTACTTTTTTTTACAACAGGACACGAAGACTTCCAACTTCCTCTTTCACTATGGGAGTACAAAGCATTAATCATTTTATTAAAGTATATTAAACCCGGCCCTGACGACGGATACCCCCATATGTTCCACATGTTGGTGGGGTTTTACTGAATTCCAATGCCAGAAGTAGCTTGACTTACATCATTACAGGAGGAATTATTTCCTAACTTAATTCTCAAAACCACAAAAAGAACAAAACATTACATTTTCATCAGCAATGGAAGACCCAGCAGTTGCCATGGAAATGAGCACTCGCTGGCTGTCATGTGTTTTCTTAGCACCTTTTCATGTACAGAGATCACCTCGGAGTGGAAACTGACCAGTTTCTTGACCAATTAATAATCGAGAACAGTTTTACTTTCAAACAGCTACCTCTCAGCAATGAAGGTCCAGGGCGCCGGTCACAGTCAGGCCTGCTCTAATCTTACCTCCGCTCTCTCTGGGCATGTTTTTCTCGCTGGGAGCATATGGTATTGCCCTCTCTAATTACAACCAATGGGAGATTACTCTTCGCTATTCACTTCGCTATTCACTTCCTCAGGCTCGGGACATAAAGATGCATTTATAGTTTACATCAATAACTTTAATCATAGATGTCAGCCATAGTTCAGTCGAAGCAGTCATAGAATCCCTACAGTGCAGAAGGCATCGAGTCTGCACTGAACCTCTGAAAGAGCATCCTACCTAGGCCCAATCCCCCACCCTATCCATCAAACATAGGAGCGGAATTATGCCACTCAGCCCATCGAGTCTGCTCCGCCATTCAATCATGGCTGATATTTTTCTCATCCCCATTCTCCTGCCTTTGCCCCAGAACCTCCGATCTCTTGTTAATTAAGAACCTATCCATCTCTATCTTAAAGACACTCAGTTCCACAGATTCACCACCCTCTGGCTGAAGAAATTCCTCTTCATCCATGTTTTAAAGGATCGTCCCTTTAGTCTGAGATTGTGTCCTCTGCTTCTAGATTTTCCTACAAGTGGAAACATCCTCTCCACGTCCACTCTATCCAGTCTACGCAGTATCCTGTAAGTTTCACTAAGATCCCCCCATATCCTTCAACGAGTACAGACCCAGAGTCCTCAACCGTTCCTCATACGACAAGCTGTTCATTCCAGGGATCATTCTTGTGAACCTCCTCTGGACCGTTTCCAAGGCCAGCACATCCTTCCTTAGATACGAGGCTCAAAACTGCTCACAATACTCCAAATAGGGTCTGACCAGAGCCTTCTCCAGCCTCAGAAGTACATCCTTGGTCTTGTACTCTCGCCCTCTCGACAAGAATGCGAACAATGCATTTGCCTTCCTAACCGCCGACTGAACCTGCACGTTAACCTTAAGAGAATCGTGAACAAGGATTCCCAATTCCCTTTGTGTTTCTGATTTCCTGAGCATTTCCCTCATTTAGAAAATAGACCATGTCTAAATTCCTCCTTCCAAAGTGCATAACCTCACACTGTTTCATATTGTATTTCATCTGCCACTTCATTGCCCACTCTCCGAGCCTGTCCAAATCCTATCTCTGCACCAATCCACCTAACCTACACATCTTTGGACTGTGGGAGGAAACCGGAGTGCCTGGAGGAAACCCATGCAGACACAGGAAGAATGTGTAAACGCCACACAGTCACCCAAGGTCAGAATCGAACCTGGGTATCGCTATAATACAGAGGGTAGAGTGTACTCGTCACAGTCCTGAGAGAGTAGAGTATACTCGGCACAGTACTGAGAGAGTAGAGTATACTCGGCACAGTACTGAGAGAGTAGAGTATACTCGGCACAGTACAGAGAGAGTAGAGTATACTCGCCACAGTATTGAGAGAGTAGAGTATACTCGCCACAGTATTGAGAGAGTAGAGTATACTCAATATAAAGTGAGGGAGTATAGTACACTGGGTACAGTACTGAACGAGGAAAGTGTACTCTGTACAGTACTTAGGGAATTTAGTCCACTTGATGTAGTACTGAGGTAGTATGGTATACTCAGCACAGTATTGAGGGAGTATAGTATACTCAGCACAGTATTGAGGGAGTATAGTATACTTGATATAGTAGTGAGGGAGTATAGTACTACTGGGTATAGTACAGAGGGTATAGTATACTCAGCACAGTACTGAGGGAGTATAGTACACTTGATATAGTACTGAGGTAGTGTAGTATACTCAGTGCAATACTTGGAGTATAGAATACTAGGTATAGTACTGAGAGAGTATAGTATACTCAGTACAGTACTTAGGGAGTATAGAATACAGGATATAGTACACAAGGTATAGTATACTCAGCACAGTACTGAGGGAATATAGTATACTCGGTATAGTACGGAGGCAGTATAGTATACTCAGCACAGTACTGAGGGAATATAGTATACTCGGTATAGTACGGAGGCAGTATAGTATACTCAGCACAGTACTGAGGGAATATAGTATACTCGGTATAGTACGGAGGCAGTATAGTATACTCAGCACTGTACTAAGTGAGTACAGTATACTCAGTGCAGTGCTTAGGGTGTATAGTATACTATGTATAGTACTGAGGGAATATAGTATGCTCAGTACAGTACTTACGGAGAAGAGTATACTCCGTATAGTACTGAGAGAGTATAGTATACTCACAGTAGTGAGTGTTATGACACCCTGGGCTAAGGTGCAGTCAATTCCAGCCCGGAGTCACAACACAACTGAACTAACAAATAATTCTCAGAAAAATACACCAAGTCTTTGGCCTTTGGCTACTCAATAATTAGTCACCAGATTTGTAAATTTAAACACAATTACTTTTTATTAATAGCTAAAATTATAATGAAGTTGCAAGTACAATTGGCTAACTATCAAGTAATCCCTAATCCATCACCCTCTACACACACAGGACAAACAAACATACAGAGGACAAGAGAGGGATGAAAATAATAAAGATGAAAGCAAAAAGACAAGAGTCTTTGTTTTTGAGGTTGTTTCTAGCACCTTTCTTCCCTTCAAACTTGCTTTCAGTTTGAGGTTTTCACTGTAGATTCATTCAAGTCTCTGCAGTTTCAGAAATACTGCAACTTTTCTGGAGAGAACACAAGGTCAAATCATTTCCTTTTTAGCATCGAGGATTCAAACTCTATTTTCCTTCGGACTCTAGATATCATCCCACTCAGGCAGGACCCAATCACCACCTGTTACTGAGCAGAATATCGCCTTTTGGCCAATTCACTGGTCACCAGCTAACTAATTGAATCGAGTCCCACCCCATCTCTCGAGTGCCATTAATCATCCATGGATCAAAAATGATAACGGCAAAAAATAAAGAAAGGGTAAATAAGGAATCAACAGGAAGGGCCCTCACATGAGGCAGTATTGAATATCCAGTACAGCGTGCTCAGCACAGTACTGAGGGAGTCCAGCGTCTCGGCACAGTACTGAGGGAGTACAGCGTGCTCGGCACAGTACTGAGGGAGTACAGAGTACTCGTACAGTACTGAGGAATACAGAGTACTCGGTACAGTACTGAGGGAGTACAGAATACTCGGTACAGTATAAAAGGAATACAGAGTACTCGGTACAGTACTGAGGGAGTACAGAATACTCGGTACAGTATAAAAGGAATACAGAGTACTCGGTACAGTACTGAGGGAGTACAGAATACTCGAGTACAGTATAAAGGAATAAGAGTACTCGGTACAGTACTGAGGGAGTACAGAATACTCGGTACAGTATAAAAGGAATACAGAGTACTCGGTACAGTACTGAGGGAGTACAGAATACTCGTACAGTATAAAAGGAATCAGAGTACTCGGTACAGTATAGAGGGAGTACAGCGTGCTCGGCACAGTACTGAGGGAGTACAGCGTGCTCAGCACAGTACTGAGGGAGTACAGCGTCTCGGCACAGTACTGAGGGAGTACAGCGTGCTCGGCACAGTACTGAGGGAGTACAGCGTGCTCGGCACAGTACTGAGGGAGTACAGCGTGCTCAGCACAGTACTGAGGGAGTACAGCGTGCTCGGCACAGTACTGAGGGAGTACAGCGTGCTCGGCACAGTACTGAGGGAGTACAGCGTGCTCGGCACAGTACTGAGGGAGTACAGCGTGCTCGGCACAGTGCTGAGGGAGTACAGCGTCTCGGCACAGTACTGAGGGAGTACAGCGTGCTCGGCACAGTACTGAGGGAGTACAGCGTGCTCGGCACAGTACTGAGGGAGTACAGCGTCTCGGCACAGTACTGAGGGAGTACAGCGTGCTCGGCACAGTACAGAGGGAGTACAGCGTGCTCGGCACAGTACTGAGGGAGTACAGCGTGCTCGGCACAGTACTGAGGGAGTACAGCGTGCTCGGCACAGTACTGAGGGAGTACAGCGTGCTCGGCACAGTACTGAGGGAGTACAGCGTGCTCGGCACAGTACTGAAGGAGTACAGCGTGCTCGGCACAGTACAGAGGGAGTACAGCGTGCTCGGCACAGTACAGAGGGAGTACAGCGTGCTCGGCACAGTACTGAGGGAGTACAGCGTGCTCGGCACAGTACTGAGGGAGTACAGCGTGCTCGGCACAGTACTGAGGGAGTACAGCGTGCTCGGGACAGTACTGAGGGAGTACAGCGTGCTCGGCACAGTACGGAGGGAGTACAGCGTGCTCGGCACAGTACTGAGGGAGTACAGCGTGCTCGGCACAGTACTGAGGGAGTACAGCGTGCTCGGCACAGTACTGAGGGAGTACAGCGTGCTCGGCACAGTACAGAGGGAGTACAGCGTGCTCGGCACAGTACTGAGGGAGTACAGCGTGCTCGGCACAGTACAGAGGGAGTACAGCGTCTCGGCACAGTACTGAGGGAGTACAGCGTGCTCGGCACAGTACTGAGGGAGTACAGCGTGCTCGGCACAGTACAAAGGGAGTACAGCGTGCTCGGCACAGTACTGAGGGAGTACAGCGTGCTCGGCACAGTACTGAGGGAGGACAGCGTGCTCGGCACAGTACTGAGGGAGTACAGCGTGCTCGGCACAGTACTGAGGGAGTACAGCGTGCTCGGCACAGTACTGAGGGAGTACAGCGTGCTCGGCACAGTACAGAGGGAGTACAGCGTGCTCGGCACAGTACTGAGGGAGTACAGCGTGCTCGGCACAGTACTGAGGGAGTACAGCGTGCTCGGCACAGTACAGAGGGAGTACAGCGTGCTCGGCACAGTACTGAGGGAGTACAGCGTGCTCAGCACAGTACTGAGGGAGTACAGCGTGCTCGGCACAGTACTGAGGGAGTACAGCGTGCTCTGCACAGTACTGAGGGAGTACAGCGTGCTCGGCACAGTACTGAGGGAGTACAGCGTGCTCGGCACAGTACTGAGGGAGTACAGCGTGCTCGGCACAGTACGAAGGGAGTACAGCGTGCTCGGCACAGTACTGAGGGAGTACAGCGTGCTCGGCACAGTACGAAGGGAGTACAGACTACTCGGTACGGTAGAAAAGGAATACAGAGTACTCGGCACAGTACTGAGGGAATACAGAGTACTCGGTACAGTACAAAAGGAATACAGAGTACTCGGTACAGTATAAAAGGAATACAGAGTACTCGGTTCAGTACAAAAGGAATACAGAGTACTCGGTACAGTATAAAAGGAATACAGAGTACTCGGTACAGTACAAAAGGAATACAGAGTACTCGGTACAGTACTGAGGGAATACAGAGTACTCGGTACAGTACTGAGGGAATACAGAATACTCAGTACAGTATAAAAGGAATACAGAGTACTCAGTATAGTATAAAAGGAGTACAGAATACTCGGTACAGTATAAAAGGAATACAGAGTACTCGGTACAGTACTGAGGGAATACAGAGTACTCGGTACAGTACTGAGGGAATACAGAGTACTCGGTACAGTACTGAGGGAGTACAGAGTACTCGGTACGGTACAAAAGGAATACAGAGTACTCGGTACAGTACAAAAGGAATACAGAGTACTCGGTACAGTATAAAAGGAATACAGAGTACTCGGTTCAGTACAAAAGGAATACAGAGTACTCGGTTCAGTACAAAAGGAATACAGAGTGCTTGGTACAGTACTGAGGGAGTACAGAATACTCGGTACAGTATAAAAGGAATACAGAGTACTCGGTACAGTACTGAGGGAGTACAGAATACTCGGTACAGTATAAAAGGAATACAGAGTACTCGGTACGGTACAAAAGGAATACAGAGTGCTTGGTACAGTACTGAGGGAGTACAGCGTGCTCAGCACAGTACTGAGGGAGTACAGCGTGCTCGGCACAGTACTGAGGGAGTACAGCGTGCTCGGCACAGTACTGAGGGAGTACAGCGTGCTCGGCACAGTACGAAGGGAGTACAGCGTGCTCGGCACAGTACTGAGGGAGTACAGCGTGCTCGGCACAGTACGAAGGGAGTACAGACTACTCGGTACGGTAGAAAAGGAATACAGAGTACTCGGCACAGTACTGAGGGAATACAGAGTACTCGGTACAGTACAAAAGGAATACAGAGTACTCGGTACAGTATAAAAGGAATACAGAGTACTCGGTTCAGTACAAAAGGAATACAGAGTACTCGGTACAGTATAAAAGGAATACAGAGTACTCGGTACAGTACAAAAGGAATACAGAGTACTCGGTACAGTACTGAGGGAATACAGAGTACTCGGTACAGTACTGAGGGAATACAGAATACTCAGTACAGTATAAAAGGAATACAGAGTACTCAGTATAGTATAAAAGGAGTACAGAATACTCGGTACAGTATAAAAGGAATACAGAGTACTCGGTACAGTACTGAGGGAATACAGAGTACTCGGTACAGTACTGAGGGAATACAGAGTACTCGGTACAGTACTGAGGGAGTACAGAGTACTCGGTACGGTACAAAAGGAATACAGAGTACTCGGTACAGTACAAAAGGAATACAGAGTACTCGGTACAGTATAAAAGGAATACAGAGTACTCGGTTCAGTACAAAAGGAATACAGAGTACTCGGTTCAGTACAAAAGGAATACAGAGTGCTTGGTACAGTACTGAGGGAGTACAGAATACTCGGTACAGTATAAAAGGAATACAGAGTACTCGGTACAGTACTGAGGGAGTACAGAATACTCGGTACAGTATAAAAGGAATACAGAGTACTCGGTACGGTACAAAAGGAATACAGAGTGCTTGGTACAGTACTGAGGGAGTACAGCGTGCTCAGTACAGTACTGAGGGAGTATAGCGTGCTCAGTACAGTACTGAAGGATTGGAGCATGCTCAGTACAGTACGAAGCAAATACAGAATGCTCAGTACATTAATGAGACAGTTTAGTATGCCCAGTGCAATCAGTATAGCCAACTGCCCTTTCAAGTGGACATGAAAAATTTCACGATCCAATTTGTCAAAAAACATGACTCGGTCTCCTGACCAAAGGAGATATGGTGGCAGGTTCATTAAGGTGACCACCGCTGGGGCCTTAATATTGAAGGATATGTTACATTTCAAAAAGGTGGTGGGGTAATTCTGTTAATTGAGCATGTCATTAGTATAACAGTGAAAGATGATGGTTGAAAGAGCAAGATGTAGAATCAATTTGTGCAGAGATAGGAAATAGGAAAGGTAAAAGTTCACTTGTGGGAGTAGGTTATAGGCATATAGCTACACTGTAGGACAGCGTACACAAGGAAAAACAAATGTGGTGTGTAAGAAAAGTACAATAATCATGGGTGTCTTTAATCTACTTGTGGAGTGGATGAATCACATTGACAAAGGTAGCCTGGAAAATGAATTGATAAGAGTGTATTTATGATAATCTCTGAGAGCAGCATGCTCTAGAGCAGGGGTGGGCAAACTTTTCCGTGCAAGGGCCACATTCAGAAATTCACAATTTTAAAGGGCCGCATAGTAGATTAAGTTAAGTAATTAATATTTAAAATAGCCAAAATAACAGGTTTTTTTTAAAAAAGCAATTAATTTTTATTAATTAATATTTTAAAGTAGAAACTTTACATGAAAGTAACTCCGTTTAAGAAAAAAAAGCAATTAATTTTTATTAATTAATATTTTAAAGTAGAAACTTCACATGAAACACATTTATTTGAAAAACAAAGTAACTCAGTAAGTAACAGAACAATGTCAATGAGAATGATGCATCTGACTGCAGTCATTTACCAGTTTGTTAAAATCAAGTGTCAAGTTGCTTGTGCTGATCCTTAACACTGACTGAAGATTTGAGTCTGTGAGAAGTGACCTGTTCTTTGACTTGTTAACTTTCATTATAGAGAAAGTCTGCTCACAAACGTAAGTTGATGCAAACAGCACAAACATCTTTCTTGCAAATTTTTTAAGATTTTGAAACTTTTCTGAATGCAGAGATGCATAAAACTCGACCAGTGGTTTACTTTCAAACATCCTCTTTAAAGAGTTGTCGGCTTACAAATCAATCAGTTCCATCTGCAGTTCTTCAGTAGCTGTTTCAATGTCACAGGCAAAAGGTGAGCTGAGCAAACCGAACTGTCCTTCAATTGCCTTGAAATCAGCAAATCTTCTGATAAATTCCTCTTTTAAAGCCATCAACTGGGAACTGTACTTGTGCGATAATGCTTGTGTAACTGCTCGTGTTTTCAACAGAGGAAAATGAAAAAAGTTTTGCTCATTCAGCTGCTTGGTAAAAAGTTTGAGTTTCGATTGAAAGGCTTTCACTTCCAGGTACAATTCATGAGCAAATACAGCTTTGCCTTGTAGTTTTGTGTTTAGCTCATTCAGCTTTTGCATTATGTCCACAGCAAATGCAAAATCACAAACCCATTCGTCACTCTCCATTTCCTTTGAAAAGTCACAAGAGATGTCTTTCATATTGAAAAACATGACAATCTTTGCTTTGAGGTCCCACACCCTCTGGTTTGAAAGTGCCGTTTCAAATTGTATTCCTTGAACACAGCAACTGTTTCATGACAAATCAAACATACAGCTTTAACTCCAATGTCAGTAAAGAAATACATTTCATCCACTCTTTGTTAAAAACAGGGCATTCGTTTTCAATTTTTCGCTTTTTAGATAACCTCGAACAACTCATTTGGGGTAAAGTTTGTAAGATAATAAAACCTAGTCTGAAATAAAATGTCCCACTCTTTTTTCTTTACTAAAGGCTTGTATATGAAGAGCTTATAACGGGCACGTCTTATCTCTTTAGCATCTGCCAGGACACTAGTTTTATTGCAGATAACACTATCTTGTAATATACAAGTCTAACAGATTCAAACATGAAATTGCCAGTATTTTCAGTGCAAATAGGGTTGAAAGTCCTTACAAAAAAACTTTTTTTTCAAGCTCTACGGACTGAGCCAGAGTGTGGTCGCGCGGGAAGCCAACAGAAGCACATCCGAGTCATGAGCCTAGCAGAGTCAACGGTGCGGGCGAGCGTAGTGGGGTAGATGAGCGGGGCTGTCTTATTGGTGGGTATAGTTGGGTGCGACCAATAGGACGGTCGTAGTAGGTCCCGGTTGTAACCAATTAGCGTGCGGCATATACCTCAGCGCTTCCCCCGGCGGCATCCTGCCTTTAGCCCTCTTTTTCTCTACTTTTCAAAAATGGCGCTTCACCCGGTTATGATTCTGGGCGCCTCATATAACTTGATCTTGGTGGGCCGCATAAAGACCTTTGGCGGGCCGCATGCGGCCCGCGGGCCGTAGTTTGCCCACCCCTGCTCCAGAGCCAACCAAGGTGCAGACTATTCATCACCTGATAATCAGACAAGGCTATCAATAAACTCATGTTTTTTTTTAAAATTCATTTATGGGATGTGGGCGCCGATTAGGCCAGCATTTATTGCCCATCCTTAGTTGCCCTACAGAAGGGTGGTGGTGAGTTGCTTTCTTCAACAGCTGCAATCCTTGTGGTGTAAGTACACACACTGTGCTGTTAGGAAGGGAGCTCTAGGATGTTGCCCAGCAACAGTAAAGGCATTCATCTTTTTTGTCCATGTTTGAACTAAGGCTGTAATGAGGTCAGGAGCTGAGTGACCCTGGCAGAACCCAAACTGCATGTCCGTGAGCAGGTTATTGCTGAGTAATTGCAGCTTGATAGCACTGTTGATGACTTCTTCCATCACTTTGCTGATGATGGATATTAGACTGATCGGGCGGTAATTGGCTGGGTTAGATTTGTCCTGTTCCTTGTGTACAGGACACCCGGGCAATTTTCCACATTGCCGGGTAGATGCCAGTGTAGTAGCTATACTGGAACAGCTTGGCTAAGGGTGCGGCAAGTCCTGGAGCACAAGTCTTCAGTACTAATCTTTAAAACATTCTATAAGTGACATCAATAAAAAGCGTGATAGAAGTTTATGTTCAGTTTGAAGGGGAGAAGTGTGGGTGTAAGACGAATAATTTACACCTGAATAAAGGTAATTAATTCTAAGGGTAAGAAGTCAGAGCTAGCAAAGGTGAACTGGGAAACTAGGTCAGCGAAGATGCAGTGGCAGGCTTTCAAGGATATATTTAATAACTCAGCAAAGATTTATCCTTTGAGAAGGATGCATGATAAGCAAGATAAGGATAGTATCAAATTAAAAGAAACACTATACAATTCTGCAAAGACTAGTGGTTGGTGAGAAGACTGGACAGATAGTAAAAGTTCCTACAAGTGTTTAAATATGAAACGAGTAACAAAAGCTTGTATTGATTCTCTAGAGCAGTGTTTTTCAAACATTTTTTCCCAGGACCCACTTTTCCCAACTAACTAACCTTCAGGACCCATGCCAGCCGACCTTCACCCCCAATGCCGGCTGACCATCGCAACCCAGGCCAGCCGATCTTCGCGACCCACAATTATTTCTTACCTTTAATTCTTGTCTAAGTTCTTGTCACATCCTTTGATAAAGGTTAGTCCTCGAACTCGCCATGCCTTTGAAGTTTTGAGGGTTTAAAACTGTAATTTACCAGTACCTCCCTGCATATAACACACATAGACTTTGCATCCTGATTTGCATTGGCACAATTAAGAAAGCCACAAAATCAATACATTATTTTTATACTGCATTGTTCCCGACTTCAGTTTTTTCTTTGTTGGGTGTTCAGTAGAAGCTCTGGAGCTCAGCATATAGCTCACGCCAGCACTGCTTTGTCCTTCCTTGGACTTTTCCGAGAAGAACTCTTGTGAGATACTGGCCTGTTTGTGTCTCTGACCCGCTCTTCCTTATGACAAAATGACCCGTCTTCAGTTCTTCACACAGTCCTGTTGCTTGCTTGCTGGCAGCTACAAAATGGAGGAACCTCTCCTCCATGATTTTGCAGCCAAATCACGGACATACAGGGCATGGGGCATCAGTGTACGTGCCGCGTTCATGACTTGCTCTCTGCCACCGCTTCTGGAGGGAAGACTCCATCATTTGGAGTTAAAGGCCAGTCATGGCCGGCATTCTTAAAAGCCGATTGCGGCCTTTGGATGCTTCTCCCACGATTGGGAATGCCGTGACTGATCGCTCTATGACGCTCCCGAAACCTACACACGGGACACAACCCTCCCCTGCACTAGAGAGTGAGTCTGGTGAAAGGGAAATTGTGTTCAGCTACATTTTTAATTTTTTTGAGAAGGTAGCAAGTAAGGTAGATAAAGGAGAACCTGTTGATGTGGTTGTACTTGGATTTCCAAAAGGCGGGCTTCCGGTGACGGCTATGAGGGAGTAAGTCGCGCATTTGGTGGCTCTCGCTCCGGTCAGACTTTAAGACCTTTTCCTCCCGACTTGTTTGAACTTTTGAGCGCTGGAGTGAGAAACAATAGCACTCTAGATCTGAATCCGTACAGAGTTGTATGGACTTAAAGAGCAGAAGGGAGCGAAAACAGGCGAAGAATGGGCTGAACAAAGGTGGTGTGGAAGCTCAAGTGGGAGGAAAGATGGCCGATGAACGGACCATGGAACAGACGGTCCAGACAGCACTGGACAACATGCTGCAGGTCATGAAAGAGAGCTTCGCAGCACTGAAGCAGGATAATCTGGAACCGCTCCAGAAAGCGGTGGAGCGACTGGACCAGAGGCTGGACGCTCAGGATAAGAAGGTCCAGGCACTGGAGAAGACAGTGGAAGAGCAGGCGGATTTCCAAACGGTAACCGACGTGGAAATTAGAAAGTTGAAGGAGCAACAATCAAGGCTGATGGACAGGCTGGAGGACCTGGAAAACAGGTCTCGCCGGCAGAATCTGAGAATCATTGGGCTCCCGGAGGGGGCCGAGGGAGTGGATGTCACGGCATATGTGGCAGACATGCTGCAGAAGCTGGTGGGGGGTGATTTCTTCCCGCGTCCATTGGAGCTGGTCAGGGCACATAGAGTGCAGGCGAGGCAGCCACGAGGGGGGGGGGGGGGGGGGGGGGGGGGCGCCCTCCTGGTGGTCAGGCTCCATAGGTTCGTGGACAAGGAGCGGGTTCTACAGTGGGCCAAGGGCACGAAGAGCTGCTCATGGAACAACAGTGTCCTGCGCATCTACCAGGATCTGAGCCAGGAGGTAGCCAGAAGGAGGACAACCTACAGACAAATTAAAGAGATCCTGTTTAAAAAGGTCACGTTCGGGCTACTTTTCCCAACGCGGCGTTGGGTCACATACCCAAGCAGCACGGTAGCATGGTGGTTAGCATAAATGCTTCACAGCTCCAGGGTCCCAGGTTCGATTCCCGGCTGGGTCACTGTCTGTGCGGTGTCTGCACGTCCTCCCCGTGTATGCGTGGGTTTCCTCCGGGTGCTCCGGTTTCCTCCCACAGTCCAAAGATGTGCAGGTTAGGTGGATTGGCCATGCTAAATTGCCCGTAGTGTCCTAAAAAGTAAGGTTAATGGGGGGATTGTTGGGTTACGGGTATAGGGTGGATATGTGGGTTTGAGTAGGGTGATCATTGCTCGGCACAACATCGAGGGCCGAAGGGCCTGTTCTGTGCTGTACTGTTCTATGTTCTATGTTCTATACCGGGAACAGCAACATTATTTTAACGACCCGGAGGAAGCGATGGACTTCGCTAAGGGGAATGGACTAGTGCTAAACTGAGGACCCATGGACTCAAGTTAGAGTGTATTAAGGGGTGTTTGCATTTGTTCGCAGATTGCCCTTCGTGTTAGCAATGTCGTTCGGCATGCTCTTTTACTTAAAATTGGGGGTGTTCTTGTGTTTGTGTTTGAAAGTTTTAAAGTTAAAGCCAAAGTTATAGTTAAAGTTTAAGTTATTGGGTGCTGGGGGGCTGTTCGGGTTCTTTTTGCTATTTTTCTGGGAATGTTGGGAGGGGGTGGGTGATAGCGCCCACCTCAGTACACAGTTTGGATTTCCAAAAGGCATTTAATAAGATGCCACATCAAAGTTTGTCAATAAAATAAGAGCTCATGGTGAAGGGGCTAAAAGCATATCAGTGTGATTCTATCCGATCACCACTGGTTTAGCTCACAAGGCTAAATCACTGGCTTATAAAGCAGACCAAGCAGGCCAGCAGCATGGTTCGATTCCCGTACCAGCCTCCCCGGACAGGCGCCGGAATGTGGCGACTAGGGGCTTTTCACAGTAACTTCATTGAAGCCTACTCGTGACAATAAGCGATTTTCATTTCATTTCACATGTTACCGGGCAGAGCACCGGCTTTTTGGACCAATTCATTGGCCACCAGCCAAGTCAGTCAAACTGAGTCACAGCCCATCCCTGTCACTGGTCAATCTCCAGTTCAAACCAGCACAAGGTTCTACTTGAATTAAAGGCACAGGTCGATTAATCTTCCATGGATCAAAATTGTAATGGCAAAAATCAAAGCAAGGGGAAATAAGGGAATAAACAAGGAATAAACAGGAACAAATAGAAAGGACCCTTACACTGCAAATGAAAGGAAGGACTTCCATTTTGCATCTTACTGCCTTAAAGTTCCCAGGACACGATGTTGAAGAACAGCAAGGGAATTATCCCCAGTGTCGTAACCAATGTTTATCCATTGATCAATACCACTGAAACAGATTATCTGCTGTTGATGGGAGCTTGCTGTCCACAAATTGGCTGCCGCATTTCCTACATCACAACAGTGTCAACATTTAAAAAGTACTTAATTGGCTAAAAACCGCTTTGGAACATCTTGTCATGGAAGGCACTATATAAATGCAAATCTTTCTTTTACAAATGATGCACAGTTCTACTCTTAACAGACTGAATCCAATAAATCCCTCCACTCACTGCTGAACAAGGAAACAAACAATCCTGATTTAACGTACTCTCCGCCATCACATTCTTATTTTCATATCTGAACTGATGAAATCATGGGGCCCCTCCAATGGTATGTTAGTTTTAAGAAAAACTCCTTCTATCGATGCAGCTGAACATGATTATAAACTGGCTCCGATCCCAGAGCCAACAATCCCCTTTGGATTTTCATGAATCACATCCTAACATGCAAGTTTGTATTGTAATCAAGGGGGCAGTCTCCATGATAGGAGGCTACGGCTGGCATTTATAAGTACACTCTCAGTCCCAACAGGAATCATGGAAAACTCCGACTCATCAACACCCCCTCAACAACACTACATCACTACGTATGGAACTACTTATACATTATGGATAAACCATGACAATAAATCTGCCACAACAGTTAAACCTTCAATGCAAATATCTTAGTGACTCATTTGCATTAAAGACAGTAGTTTGTTCAGCTGTATTCTGCAATTCAATGCTACAGATGGTTATAGGGTTCAAGTCCCACTCTCCTGCACTGTCGGAAGTGTAATCTTTTGGATAAGACGTGAAGTCAAAGTCCTGCCTGCTCTCTCAGATGGGTGCAAAAGATTAAATGGCATGATTTTGGAGAATTGTACTGGGTGATTTTTATCAATTAACCAACAACATTTAAAACAGACCATCTATTAAGTCATTGCCAAATGGGGGTCTCGCTAATGCAAATTAACCTTGGTGCCTTACAACATTACAATAAGTGACGATTGTTCAGGTTTTCCCTGGCTGTAAAATGCTTTGGGACACCCTCAGGCTGCAAGTGATGACAATATAAAAATAAATTTGTCCCTTCTGTATCCTGTGATGCATTTACATTGGAGTGAAAAGCTGTTGTTTCACAAGACTCATCAGACCAGGTAATTATCTTCAGATTGGGAACTGCTGCCTCTTAAAACAGGCTAAAGGGGCCAAAAGAGGTGGGTGGATGGCGACGCTGACAGGTTAGATCAGCTGCCTTAGATTACTGAGACATTGGCCCAGTCAATTCATGGTTGTTAGGCTCTCTAGCACTCGGTGGAGCAGCGATGATGTCACAGAACTGGTAATCCAGAGGCCCAGATTAATACCCTGAGAATATGGGTTCAATTTCTACCATGGTAGCTGGTGGAATTTAAATTCAATCAATAAATCTGGAATGTGAAGCTAGTCTCAGTAATGGCAACCTCAAAACTATCATCAATCATCATAAAAATCATGTGGCTCATCAATGTCCTTCAGGGAAGGAAATCTACCGTTGTTACCTGATCTGGTCTACATGCAACTCCAGGTCCACAGTGATGTGATTGACTCTGAACTGCCTTCTGAAATGGCCAAGAGCAAGCCACTCATTTCAAGGGTAATTAGGGGCGGGCAACAAGTGTTGACCTTTCGACACCCACATTTCATGCAGGAATAAAAAACACCTTCATATCTCCCATGGCCCTTCTATGCTCAGCCAAGCATTCAAAATGAGGTAATCTGGCACCTGTATCAACAAAAGCAGGTTGAGTTGATGGCCAAACATCATTTTTGCCAAGGGACCTTATTATGAATGCATCGTTAAATTCCAAGAATTGACTAGTGGGCTCAGCCCAGCAGGTATTTGTTTACTCAGATGCAGAAGGGGTGTGTGAGCTTTGTTTGATTAATAGTTTTATTACTTTACAATAATTTGATCTTTGAAGTGCTTTTGATTTCCTGTGAGTGTATTTGGATACAATTAAATGCTCTTTCATGGGGCCAAAGACTTTTTTTCGTAGCGATCAGTAGGTCCAAACATGGACAAAAGATGCCAGAGGTGAGGTGCGAGTAACTGCCCTTGACATCAAGGCAGCATTTGACTGAGTATGACATCAAGGAGTCCTAGATTAACTGGAGTCAATGGCATCCAAAAATGAATGAAAAAGCAGGGGGCAAAAAGAAGGTGAGAGCACCAGGGCCAGCCCAGGAAAAACCCTGCATGACAGAAGCCTGCCCAGAACAGCAGGGCCCAGCTGGTGAGGCTTGTGTTGGCTGTCGAACAGGCTGAGGAGGTACGAAGGCGGTGCCACATCAGGCCATGTTTCAACCGTCTGTCCTCATCCTTTGAGGAGCTACCGAATGATGAATGTCGCCATTGACTACGCCTCACACTCGGTGGTTAAAGGATGGTCACGACTGGGAGTTAAATATCCGAGGGTATCAAACTATTCGGAAGGACAGAGTGGATGGTAAGGGAGGTGGTGTAGCTCTGTTATTTAAGGATGACATCCGGGCAATAGTTAGGGATGGTATCGGAGCTATGGAGGATAAGGTTGAATCCATTTGGGTGGAAATCAGGAATAGTAAGGCGAAAAAGTCACTGATAGGAGTAGTCTATCGGCCACAAAATAGTAACATTATGGTGGGGCAGGCAAAAAACATGATACATGTAGAAATGGTACAGCAGTTATCATGGGGGATTTTAATCTACATGTCGATTGGTTTAACCAGGTCGATCAAGGCAACCTTAAGGAGGAGTTTATAGAATGTATCCACGATAGTTTCCTAGAACAGTATGTACTGGAACCAACGAGGGAACAAGCGGTCCTCGATCTTGTCCTGTGTAATGAGACAGGATTGATTCATGATCTCATAGTTAGGGATCCTCTCGGAAGGAGCGATCACAATATGGTGGAATTTAAAATACAGATGGAGGGTGAGAAGGTAAAATCAAATACTAGTGTTTTGTGTTTAAACAAAGGAGATTACAATGGGATGAGAGAAGAACTAGCTAAGGTAGGCTGGGAGCAAAGACTTTATGGTGGAACAGTTGAGGAACAGTGGAGAACCTTCAAAGCGATTTTTCACAGTGCTCAGCAAAGGTTTATACCCACAAAAAGGAAGGACGGTAGAAAGAGGGAAAATCGACCGTGGATATCTAAGGAAATAAGGGAGAGTATCAAATTGAAGGAAAGAGCATACAAAGTGGCAAAGATTGGTGGGAGACTAGAGGACTGGGAAATATTTAAGGGGCAACAGAAAGCTACTAAAAAAGCTATAAAGAAGAGTAAGATAGAGTATGAGAGTAAACTTGCTCAGAATATAAAAATAGACAGCAAAAGTTTTTACAAATATATAAAGCAAAAAAGAGTGGCTAAGGTAAATATTGGTCCTTCAGAGATGAGAAGGGAGTTTTAATAATGGGAGATGAGGAAATGGCTGAGGAACTGAACAGGTTTTTTGGGTCGGTCTTCACAGTGGAAGACACAAATAACATGCCAGTGACTGATAGAAATGAGGCTATGACAGGTGAGGACCTTGAGAGGATTTTTATCACTAAGGAGGTAGTGATGGGCAAGCTAATGGGGCTAAAGGTAGACAAGTCTCCTGGCCCTGATGGAATGCATCCCAGAGTGCTAAAAGAGATGGCTAGGGAAATTGCAGATGCACTAGTGATGATTTACCAAAATTCACTAGACTCTGGGGTGGTCCTGGTGGATTGGAAATTAGCAAACGTGACACCACTGTTTAAAAAAGGAGGTAGGCAGAGAGCAGGAAATTATAGGCCAGTGAGCTTAATGTCGGTAGTAGGGAAGATGCTGGAATCTATCATCAAGGAAGAAATAGCGAGGCATCTGGATAGAAATTGTCCCATTGGGCAGACGCAGCATGGGTTCATAAAGGGCAGGTAGTGCCTAACTAATTTAGTGGAATTTTTTGAGGACATTACCAGTGCAGTGGATAACGGGGAGCCAATGGATGTGGTATATCTGGATTTCCAGAAAGCTTTTGACAAGGTGCCACACAAAAGGCTGCTGCATAAAATAATGATGCATGGCATTAAGGGTAAAGTAGTAGCATGGATAGAGGATTGGCTAATTAATAGAAAGCAAACAGTGGGGATTAATGGGTGTTTCTCTGGTTGGCAATCAGTGACTAGTGGTGACCCTCAGGGATCTGTGTTGGGCCCACAATTGTTCACAATCTACATAGATGATTTGGAGTTGGAGACCAAGGGCAATGTGTCCAAGTTTGCAGATGACACTAAGATGAGTGGTAAAGCGAAAAGTGCAGAGGATACTGGAAGTCTGCAGAGGGATTTGGATAGGTTAAGTGAATGGGCTAGGGTCTGGCAAATGGAATACAGTGTTGACAAATGTGAGGTTATCCATTTGGGTAGGAATAACAGCAAACGGGATTATTATTTAAACAATAAAATATTAAAGCATGCTGCTGTGCAGAGAGACCTGGGTGTGCTAGTGCATGAATCACAGAAAGTTGGTTTACAGGTGCAACAGGTTATTAAGAAGGCAAATGGAATGTTGTCCTTCATTGCTAGAGGGATGGAGTTTAAGACTAGGGAGGTTATGCTGCAATTGTATAAAGTGTTAGTGAGGCCACACCTGGAGTATTGTGTTCAGTTTTGGTCTCCTTACTTGAGAAAGGACATACTGGCACTGGAGGGTGTGCAGAGGAGAATCTCGTGAATCACGAGGTTAATCCCAGAGCTGCAGGGGTTGGATTACGAGGAGAGGTTGAGTAGACTGGGACTGTACTCGTTGGAATTTAGAAGGATGAGGGGGGATCTTATAGAAACATTTAAAATTATGAAGGGAATAGATAGGATAGATGCGGGCAGGTTGTTTCCACTGGTGGGTGACAGCAGAACTAGGGGACATGGCCTCAAAATAAGGGGAAGTAGATTTAGGACTGAGTTTAAGAGGAACTTCTTCACCCAAAGGGTTGTGAATCTATGGAATTCCTTGCCCAGTGAAGCAGTTGAGGCTCCTTCATTACATGTTTTTAAGGTAAAGATAGATAGTTTTTTGAAGAATAAAGGGATTAAGGGTTATGGTGTTCGGGCCGGAAAGTGGAGCTGAGTCCACAATAGATCAGCCATGATCTCATTGAATGGCAGGGCAGGCTCGAGGGGCCAGATGGCCTACTCCTGGTTCTTATGTTTTTATGTTCTCACCAAGGAGACCATGCGCCACCTGTGCTAGATGGCGGCAGGCCTGGCACTGCGAAGGGTATGAGGGGGACATCCACTTCCGGTGGCCGTCAGGTTGACAGCTACCCTCAGCTTTTATGCCTCCAGCTTATCCTAGGGCTTCGGCGGGGACATGTACAGGATTTCACAAACGTCCACGCACAGGTGCATCAAAGATGTGATGGATGCCCTATTTCCTCGGCATCTTTCTGCATTCATTTTAACCAGGACCAGGCCCACCCGGCTGCTGGATTTGCTGCCATCGTTGGCATGCTTCAGATCCAGGGGCTTATTGCTGGCACACATGTAACACTCAGAACACCAACTCGACAGGGGATTAACAGATCATGAACAGGAAGGGCTCCCTGAACGTGCAGTTGGTGAGTGATCACCAGCTGCACATCATGTCTGCCTGTGCATGATGTCCAGGTAGCATGCGCGACGCACATATCCTGGCACATTCAGAGGTTCCCGGCACCTTTGGGGCACTCCCTCAGGTGAGGGGTTGTCTCATGTGTGACGAGGTCACATGCCTGTGCGAAGGCCCCAGACGGAGGTGGAGAAATGTTATAATGGCACTGACTCAGTAAGCAGGAGCATCATCGAGAAGTGCAGCGGGCTTCGAAAGGTACGCTCCCACTGCCTGGATTGCTCTTCTGGTGGGGAGCCCCAGTACACCCCCCCAGAGGGTCGCGTGTATCATGGTGGCCTGTTGCGTCCTGCACAACATTGCGCAGCAGTGGGGCAACGTGCTGGAGAAGGGGAAAGTTTGGCAGGCCTTGTTGGACAAGGACAGTCCAGGAGAGTCAGGCAAGGACCCGGAGCTGGCTCGATAGTGCCACTGAACCTGGGGAGAACCTGATCAACTCTCGATTCAGCAACTAAGAGACCAAAAGACCAGCAGGTTTGTCGGCATCACTCCCCCCATTGCCCTCAGTTCCTTCTGTCCCATTTCCCACCCCCTTTAGTCACCTTCCCCATAGCCTTTCACCCCAAATCCCCGTTAGCTTTCACCCCTTCCCATGGCCTCTTCCCACTCTGATTGTCATCTCAGCATCACAACAGGGTGTAGGTCCAGGGTTGACAGTATCAGCAGGTCTTGTCTGCAATATGGAGGATGATGATGACTTGAGATGTGCTCTGGTGCTCCTCATTACGTGACAAAATTTGACTCCTGTCTTTTAGATAGCATATCACTGTCTCCCGGATGATCCCTGGCTGTGCGATGGGGACTCCTTCTCATGGCCACAATTTATGGAGGAGGTGTGGAAGATGGAGCAAGCTTTGGGTTTATAGACTGTCTCACACAGCGACTCCTTGGCCTGTCACTTGTTAGTGAGGTTGGATGCCTGTGGGACACCCTGGATCCCATGCACATTAACAACCCCCCCCTCACCACCCCCCACCATCACAGCCTAAGACCCAGCTCAGCCCAACCTTCCCACGAGTGAGACAACAGTGAGAGGCAGATCAGACTGATGGTGGAAAAGTGTTTCATTGTACATTTTTACAGATAATGTCCTCTTCCCCCGACTCACTCTGTTCAACTACACCTGTGACAACTTAAGTGTCATCTAACTTTCTGCTTTACCATGGCCTCCCACTCCTGCTAGGTGTTCCCTCAGATTGCACATCAGGAGTGGAGGCAGCCTGCTGCTTGTCTCACCCTCTGCACTGTTATGCCTTTGACAGTCACCCTATCAAGGACGTGGGCCTTGATGGGCCCAACCAATTTTCGTGTGTCATAGGTGACAATATGCCATCTGTTCTGCCCGCTGCCCATCAGATGCACTAGTATCAGGCGAGGGGGATTCAGAAGGACTGCAATGTTCCAGCCCCCTCTTGCAGAAGGCCCCGATATGGGCCCCATCCCTTCCTGCCTCGGGGTGCTGGCTGGTCCCTGGGTTAGAACAAAGAACAAAGAACAATACAGCACAGGAACAGGCCCTTCGGCCCTCAAAGCCTGTACCCTCAGCACTTCCTTGTGCCGTATCCCTCTATACCCACCCTATCCATGTGTTTGTCAAGATGCCTTTTGATTGCCATTAATGTATCTGCTTCCACAACTTCCCCTGGCAACGCGTTCCATGCACTCACCACCTTCTGTGTAAAAAGTCTGCCTCGCACATCTCCTCTAAACTTTGCCCCACGGCCCTTAAACCTATGCCCCCCAGTGACTGACCCCTCCATCCTGGGAAAGAGTGCCTGCCCATCCACTCTATCCATGCCCCTCATAATCTTGTAGACCTCTATCAGGTCACCCCTCAACCTCCATCTTTCTAATGAAAACAGTCCGAGTCTATTCAGCTTCTCCACATAGCTAACACCCTCCAGACCAGGCAACATCTTGGTAAATCCTCCCTACACCCTCTCCAAAGCCTCCACATCCTTCTGGTAGTGTGGCAACCAGAATTATGCGCAATATTCCAAGTGCAGCCTTACCAAGGTTCTATACAACTGTCGCATAAATTGCCAGTTTTTATATTCGGATGCCCCATCCAATGAAGGCAAGCATTCCATGTTTTCTTGACTACCTTGTCCACTTGTGTTGCCACCTTCAAAGATCTGTGGACCTGCTTGCCCAGATCTCTCTGACTTCCTATAGTCCCAAGAGTTGTAAAACTCTTTATGGTATATTTACCCTCTAAGTTAGACCTACCAAAATGCATTACCTCACGATTTCGGGATTGAAATCCATTTGCCATTTCTCTGCCCAAGTCACCAACCTATCTTTGTCCTGCTGTATCTTCTGACAATCCTCAAAACTATCTGCCACTCCACCAACCTTGGTGTCATCCGCAAACTTGCTAAACAAATAGGATGGTCACTTGATAGGATGGAAGGGCAACTAGATTGAGCTCAAGACACCTCAACATCATCTGCCGCTGCCATTCCTGGAGGCCCGTCTTCGTCTGAACCATGGTGTCAATGGTCTCAGGTGTGATGCTCTGTGACCGGGACATGTCCCTTAGCAAGTGAGTCGTGTCTCTCATTGCCTCGGTCATGTCCACCGCCGCCACTGTCAGCTGGGAGCCGCACTGCTGGCCGGTGGGGGGGGGTTGGGGTTGAGCTTCCATGAGGACTGGAGGGGGATGGCCAATGGCGCAGTATTTGGCAGGTTGAATCCGCGCACAGCTGCCGCCATATTTTATCGCTGCAGGTCGTCGCCGTGCGCATTCTCCAGGCAATTATATCGTGGGAGCCAGGTGTATTACTCGACATGGCTGCTAGCCCCTAGCTCCTCATCGGTCATAGGATCGGTGAGGGTTCTGCTCCAATTTTTCCATGGTAAAACGCCACAGTTCCCATGCCGGCGTCGGCATTTAGTCTCCAAAATGGTGAATCTAGCCCATAGTCTCTGAAACAGAGAATTCCACCCATAGTGATTTTTAAAAAGCATTCAATAAATTTTCACATAAAAGCACAAGACATGGGTGTTGAGGGTGACTTATTTGGATGGATAGAGGACTGGCAATCTAACTGGAAAAAGGGTCTGGATAAATGGGGCATTTTTCAAGTTGGCCAACTGGGACTAGTCGACGTCCCCAGCGATTAGCTTGGGGCTTCAAATATTTAGTATTGCAAAGGAAACCTGTCAGAAAAATCCAAGAAAATGTTATAGCTTTCTGTTGGTAATATTCTAGTCATATTTTTATACTGTTAGGGTGTGTGAGTGGTAATTAAAACAAGAGACAGAGTGAATGTGCGAATCGAAACTGGGGTTTGGGTATGAAATGGGTCGAGCCGAACTTCAAACAAATGTTTACCTAAGATAATTTTGTAAGGATGGTTGCAGAACAGGAATAGGTTTGAATGGGCTGTTGTGATTCAAAGGAGAAGATATATAAGGTGTGAAAGAAAGGTGTCACAGGTAAAGTATGGGCCGACTGTGTTTACTTTCCTTCTAAATTCTAAAAGCTGAAGTAAAGAGATGATGCTAATGAATTCTGAGGGGCGTTCTAAAGACCCCAGGTGAGACAGTGGAGAGATCAAAGGGAAATAGCGTATTGACGGAGATACTGAAACCTATGAAAGGAGCTCATTTAGATCTCAGCAGACAGAAGGAATTGCTGGTCAAGCTCCCAGCAAGCAATGTGAACAAAGCCAGATCTGAAAAACCAACTACTGTTTATCTCAGAGCTCCTAAGAGAGACAGTGTGTGGGAAAAGCTACGCGACTTTTATAGATCTTAAAATCTATAAACTGTTACTGAACAGATGTGGAAGGGTAATTCTGAAGGTAGTTAAATTAAGGTTGTTTGGAACTATTTTAAAGTATTGGTGCTGAGTGAAGCCAATGTCTTATTTAAATGTAATTCTATTTTATTTGACTGTTTTTTCCCTATTTCTTAATAAAACATTTCCTTTACTATAAAATCATCACAAGTAGTCAGGGACATCATTTGTGGATTTCAAATCCTTTCCTCGTGCTATACAAATTGCAAATACAAAAGGTGGGGGCGGTTGTTTCAAGTTTTCCTTCTGGGACTTCCAGTGGTGGCCATGGAGCAAGTGGTCGCACATTTGGCAGCTCCCGTTCGAGGCGGTTTTTTCAGCCCTTTTCCCCGTTTGCTGGGTGGATGTTTTCATGGAATAAGGTGTAGAGGTGGTGGAGGATAGTAAAGCTCCGTTGGTGGTGTCAGTAGATGGATCCACGGACCAGAAGTGGGTCGGAAAGGAAGGAGCTATTGAAGCAATAAATTCTTCCTGCGCCACCGGTGAAGATGGCAGAGGGTAAAGGGTCGACCCTACCAGCTCAATGGTCTACGGAGGAGCTGGTGGACTTCTTGAATGAGAAGTTCAGCCAGTAGAGGACTGAAACCTAGCAGGATTTGATTTGATTTGATTTATTATTGTCACATATATTAGTATACAGTGAAAAGTATTGTTTCCTGCATGCTGTACAAACAATGCATACCGTACATAAGGAAGGAAAGAGAGACTGCAGAATATAATGTTACAGTTATAGCAAGGTGTAGAGAAAAGATCAACTTAATACGAGGTAGGTCCATTCAAAAATCTGATGGTAGTAGGGAAGAAGCTGTTCTTGAGTCGGTTGGTACGTGACCTCAAACTTTGGTATCTTATTCCTGACGGAAGAAGGTGGAAGAGAGAATGTCCGGGGTGCTTGGGGTCCTTTCCTGGCTGCCTTTCCGAGGCAGCGGGAATTATAGACAGTCGATGGATGGGAGGCTGGTTTGCGTGATGGACTGGGCTACATTCACGACCTTTTGTAGTTTCCTGCGGTCTTGGGTAGAGCAGGCTCCATACCGAGCTGTGATACAACCAGAAAGAATGCTTTCTATGGTGCATCTGTAGAAGTTGGTGAGAGTCGTCGGTGACATGCCAAATTTCCTTAGTCTTCTGAGAAAGTAGAGTTGTTGGTGAGCTTTCTTAACTATGGTGTCGGCATGGGGGGACCAGGACAGGCTGTTGGTGATCTGTACACCTAAAAGCTTGAAGCTCTCGACCCTTTCTACTTCGTTCACATTGATGTAGACAGGGACATGTTCTCCACTACGCTTCCTGAAGTCGATGATAATCTCCTTTGTTTTGTTGACATGGCTAAGGTGGTACAACTTCTAAAAGCGGGGATCGATTCTCCCTGTGTTTGCGTGGGTTTCATCCCCACAACCCAAAGAAGTGCAGGGTGTGCAAGTTAGGTGGATTGGCCACGCTAAATTGCCCCTTAATTGGAAAAAAATGAATTAGGTGCTCTGAATTTTAAAAAAAGCAGGGATCGATCGGGTGGAGCAGAGGTTGGAGACACAGAGCCAGACAATTCAGATAGTGGGGAGGTGGTGGGGGAGTACGAGGAGCAGCTTACCTCGTTGGTGGCTGATATTGGGCTGATGCAGGAGACCCAGAAGTGTCTAAAGGTAGAGGATCTGGAGAACTGCTCCCGGAGAAAAAAAAACTTAAGAATTGTAGGGATGCCAGAGGGCATCGAGGGAGCGGACACTGGCTCATATGAAGCCAAGATCCTGGAGCAGCTGATGGGGAAGGGGACCTTCGACTAACCCCTAGAAGTTGGCGCTAATAGGGCGCTAATGAGGAAACGGCAGGCGAACGAGCCGCAGAGGTCGATGGTTGTGCGGCTCCACTGATTCCTCGACAAGGTGAAGATTTGCGCCGGGCCAAACAGACGAGGAGGTGCACCTGGGAAGGTAATGAGCTCCGGCTGTACCAGGAGGTGGGTGCGGAACTGGCCATGAGGAGAACTGGGTTCAGCCGAATCAAGGCAGCCATATTTGAGAAGGGGTGAACTTCAGGGTGCTGTACCCAGTCAGCCTCTTACAACAGCCTTATTTTGGAACACTAGAGAAGGCAGTGGATTTTTAAAGGGACAATTTACTGGCAGGAGAGGGAGGACATTGAAATTTGGTGGAAGTGTGAGGTGTTGGTTCTGGGTTGTTGGTTAGGGGAGAACCTCTCTTTTTGCTTTTTTGAGATGTTCTTGTGGGGTACTGTGGTGGGATACCTGGGGAACGTGGAGGCTGAGTGCACCTTTTTCTTATTTCATTGTTGTTTGTGCTATGGAGGTGTACCAGCTTTTGGGGGGGGGGGGGGGGGGGGGTAGAAGGTTTGGCGCCTTAGGCAGGCTTTGCCAGGCTAGCTGGGTGAGCTAGTTAATGGGAGCAGAGAGGGGGTGAGCAGGTGTTTAGTGAAATAGAGGGGGATAGGAATGTTGTATTGTTAAGGGAGGGGGGACTGCTGACAAAGACAAGGCTGCTGTGACGCAGCAAGAAGGAAGGCGGTGGTGGGGGACATCTGAGGGTGGGCCTGGCTTGACACGGACCAGGACTGGCCCAAGAAGGGATATGGTTGATCGGCAAGGGAGGGGAGCGAGGTTCCCCCCCGACCAGGCTGGTCACATGTAACGTGAGGGGCTGAATGGGCCAGTCAAACAGTCGCGCGTGTTGGAATGCAAAGAGATGACGAGGCTGGTGGACGAAATTTTGCGGGTTGATAGGAGGTACTCGGAGACCCCGGAGGCAAAGTTGTTGAAGGTGCAGCCGAAGCTCCAGATGGAGTTTGTATTGGTGTCTACGGGAAAGACAGTGGGGTGGTTACGGAGCGCAAGTGGGGCAGTGTACAAATATGGGGAGAAGGCATGTAGGATGCTGGCTCACCACGTAGGATGCAGGGGGCGGCGAGGGAGATCGGAAGGGTGAAGGACGGGAGAAGAGTGGTGCTGGACCTGGTGGGGGTGAAAGGGGTTTTTGAAGAGTTTTATAAAGAGGCTTTATGAATCGCAGCCCCCCCCGGCTGGCGGGGAGTGAATGCTGCGTTTCCTGGACGACTGGAATTCCCCAAGGCTGAGGGCCCCCATTGCACTGTGAAGGTGACAGAGAACAGGGGGGGTGATGCAGGCAGGGACAGCCCTGGGCCCGGATGGTTTCCCTGAATATTTTATAAGAAGTTCTCTGGGGATCTGGGGCCACTGCTCTTAAGGTCATATAACAAGGCAAGCGATAAGAGGGAACTTCTCCCTACGTTATTGTAAGCTTCCATATCCTTAATATTGAAGAAGGATAAGGACCCAGAGCAGTGTGGGTCCTATCGCCCGATATCACTGCTAAATGTGGATGTCACCACCAGCACCACCGGGATGTCCCATACCAGCATCCCTGGACAGGCGCCGGAATGTGGCGACTAGGGACTTTTCACAGTAACTTCATTTGAAGCCTACTCGTGACAATAAGCGATTTTCATTTTTTTTTTCAAATTACTGGCAAAGGTCTTGGCCTTGCAGATTGAGAACTGTGTGCCAAGGTTGATAGGGGGAGACCATTCGGCCCATTGAATCTGCACCAGCCCTTGGAAAGAGCACCCCACTTAGGCCAACATCTTCACCCTATCCCAGTAACCCCACTTAACCGTTTTGGACACTAAGCGCAATTTGTCATGGCCAATCCACCTAACCTGCGCATCTTTGGACTGTGGGAGGAAACCGGAGCACCCGGAGGAAACCCACGCAGACACGGGGAGAACGTGCAGACTCCACACAGACAGTGACCCAAGGCGGGAATCGAACCTGGGACCCTGGAGATGTGAAGCAGCAGTGCTAACCACTGTGCTACTGTGCCACCCAGGTGGGGTTTGTAAAGGGGGGACAATTATTGGTGAACATTAGGCGATTGTTAAATGTGATAATGTGGAGGTGGCGGTTGCCATGGACACGGAAAAGGCGTTCAATTGGGTGGAATGGAAGTATTTGTGGGAGGTGTTAGGATGGTTCAGGTAAGGGTTCATGGACTGGGTCCGATTGTTGTACAGGGCGCTAGTAGCGAGTGTACAGCCAAATCGGGTGAGCTCAGGGTACTTTGGGCCATACCGTGGGATGAGGCAGGAGTGCCCACTCTACCCGTTGCTTTTTGCCTTGCAATAGAGCCACTGGCAATGGCGCTTAGAACATAAAGCAGTTGGAGAGCGGTCGTGCGCGTGAGGGGTGGAGCACAGGGTCTCGCTGTTTGCGGACGATTTGTTGCTTTATATAAATCGGACCCACTGGGTGACATTGGGGGAATTATGAATATTTAGGAGGAGTTCGGCTGGTTTTCCGGAAACAAGTTAAACATGGGGAAGATCGAGACTATGGGGCAGGACAGGAGGTAGGGCGAGCTGCCGGTTAAGGTGGTGGGGGGATGGGGACAACTACATAAATTGAATTTGGCACGGCTGGTGGAGCAGATGAGGGGGGGTGGGATGTGCTTCCATTATCACTGGCGGGGCAGGTGCAGACAGTGAAAATGACAGTACTCCCAAGGCTCTACTTTGTTTTCCAGATCCTCCCGATCTTCATCCCAAAATCATTTTTTTTTTAAGGAAAATTAATGCTCTGATTTTGGAGTTGTGTGTGGGTGGGGAAATCCCCACGAGTAAAGAACGTGCTGTTGGATCGGGGACGTGGAGGGGGGGGGGGGGGGGGGGGGGGGCGGCCTTGCTAAAATTAATGAATTATTGTTGGGAGCGAATATAGACATGGTTTGGAAGTAGGTTGTGAAGGAGGGGTTGGTGTGGGAGTGGATAGAGGCGGCCTCTTGTAGGGGCCTGAGCTTGGGGGCATTGTTAATGCCGCCTCTGCCGTTCTCCCCAGCCAAGTACTCCCGGAGCCCTGTAGTGGTGCCAGCCCTGGGTGTATGGGGACAGTGGCACAGGAGGTTGGAAGGTGCCTCAGTGTGGGCACGGATTTGCAGGGTTTGGAGATATAAATTCAGCCAATAGACTCAATTGTGAAAGAGTCCCATCTTTCGGCCCATCAAGTCCATGCAGGCTCTACATGAGCAATCCACTGAGTCCCCACATCACTCCCTGCAGGTTTATCACTTTCAAATGTCATCCGATTTCCTATGGAAATCACTGATTGTTTCAGCTTCCACCACATGTTTGGAGCAGCGAGTTCCAGGTCGTTACCACTTACTGTAAAAATGTAACTTTTTTGGTTTCTTATCACTCATTTACACTAAAACAGGGGTTGGATTTTCCGTTCTGGAGACAAAGTCACCACGCCGGCGTGAAAACGGTGGCATTTCAAGAAAATAAATTGTCGTGACACAGCCACCAATTCTCCGTTCTGGGGGGTCTAGAAGCCAGACAGCATAGAGCACCAGGCTCTAGCTGCCATTACGGCCTGAAGAATTGTCGGGCCCGTGGACGCGCATGTGCACGGTGGCAGCCTGCAGCAGCCGTGTGCTTCATGGCGGATGCCGCTGGTGCCCCCCTCCTCTTGCCGGCTCGCATGCCTCTGACCGCCCCACCAGTGCCCCCAGCCCCAAATATGTCCACCCCTGCCCACGGATAGGCCTTTCCCCAACTGTGGCAGCCCTGGACTGAGTCCGCAGCCGCCATGCCGACTTCCCAATGGGTGAGACCTCACGTGTCCCACGCCGTCGGGAACTCGGCCGGTCGGGGGCGGAGCATCAGGGGGCGGGCCTCAGCCAACGTACGGAGGTCATGGATACAGCATGCGCGTTCTCTCTGAGTGCGTTGCCCCCCGATTTCGGCGTCATCGGGGATTCTCTGCCCCATTGCTGAACACTATTTCAGCATGGGGTTCGGAGAATCCAGCCCCAGGTTTTTCTTACCCAATCTAAGGTCTACATGTGACTCCAGTCTCACAGCAACATGGAACTTCCCTCTGATGTAGCCCAGCAATCCGCTCACTTGTAACAAAAGCACAACAAAGAATAAAAAGACTCATGAGAAGGACCAGAGCAGTTTAAGAAGAAAGCTCACAGGTACCTTCAAATGAGTAATACATTCTTGCTTTGTCAAACGTTCCCAAAATTATTATTTTTTTGTCAAAAGCACTAAACAGGTATTTTTTACTAAACTCTTCTCCATAAAGCCATGGTTACCGAGGTCACCGGATTCACTTGCAGAGATGTTCTGCATCTCACTAATTTGCCTCAAGATTCTAGTCTTGTTGCAGAGTCTGAAAGGTTTAACATGTAAAAGCCATCAGGACTTTTCAGCCACTTAAACAGACCTAACCACATTTCATTACATTATTTTTCTTGGTGCAGGGATGCATTTCAAATGTGCTGCTCTTGGCAGTAGAGTGATGAACACACCATCCATAGAGCTGTAAGTGGGAATTCCGCACTCAAATGTGGGAACGTGCAACTTGGCAGCACGGTAGCACAGTGATTAGCACAGTTGCTTCACAGCTTCAGGGTGCCAGGTTCCATCCCCGGCTTTGGTCACTGTTAATGTGGAGCCTGCACATTCTCCCAGTGTCTGTGTGGGTTTCCTCCGGGTGCTCCGGTTTCCCCCCACAGTCCAAAGATGTGCAGGTTAGGTGGATTGGCCATGACAAATTGTCCTTAAGTGTCCAAAAATGTTAGGTGGGATTATTGGGTTACAGGGATAGGATGAATTCGTGGCTGGGGTGCTCTTTCCAAAGGCCGGTGCAGACTCGACGAGCCGAATGGCCTCCTTCTGCAATGTAAATTCTATGATAATCTAAAATAATCTATGATAATCTATCGGCAGGGCTGCAAAGACAGGTGGCAGAGCATCAGCTGCCCACATATAGACCACAGTGGAGGATCGCCAAAGACAAGGGTGTAGAGTTCCTCAACAATCAGCCAGGTCGCTGGCCTTCCTAGATTCCCCATCTACATGATCTGAAGACTCATTTGCCCACCAACACCCCTGCTGCCCCCAGGATACTTTGATGGTAGCCATCCCAGCCTAATCATGAAATGATTGGCCAAAGTGTAAAAGAGGCGACCGATCTATGAATATCCACTTTGTGTCCCAGATTCAATGGCAGATTCGATGCGTGGACCAGTCTGGCATATGAGGAGTCTCGAGCAGATCTGAGGTATGGGCAGTCTCGGGAATATCTCAGGTATGAGGGAATTTTGGATATGTTTGGGATACGAGGCTGTCCGGGTGCGGGCCGGCCCGGGGCAGCCCCACTTTATAAATCCACAGTAAATATTTCAACAACCATCAACACCAATACATCCCCCAAAGAATACAGTACTCTCTAAGTAACTCTTAAATCCTTCCTTGCAACATCCATAAGACAAAAACATTTTGTTTTTACAGAAAGAAATCAGGTTTAACTTCTCTACAGGTATTATTTTCAAATCATCAAAGGATCTGGAGACAGTCTTTCGTTTGGAGAAAGACAGAGAGAGAGACAGAGAGACAGAGACAGAGAGACAGAGAGAGAGAGAGACAGACAGACAGACAGAGAGAGAGAGACAGAGAGACAGAGAAAGAGAGAGACAGAGACAGAGAGACAGAGAGGGAGAGATCAGACAGAGAGACAGACAGAGAGACAGACAGAGAGACAGACAGAGAAAGAGAGAGGTAGACAGAGAGAGAGACAGATAGAGAGAGAGAGACAGACAGACAGACAGAGAGAGAGAGACAGAGAGAGATATCCAGCTCTCAAAACAAAACTGAAACACACCTTGTAGCAGACAGCCCAAAGCGAAAGTAAAAGCAGACAGACAGCCCAGCTCCACCCACTCTCTGACATCACCGCAGCTATTTGATAAACACCCATTTCTGAAAGGCTCATCCACTACAACTATTTAATAAACACCCAGTTCTTAAAGGTTCTCTTACATGACAATTGTCAATGTGAATCTGTAACAGTTCGACACAAGAACTGAGCTGCAAGCTTGAAAAAGGGAGGCTGAACTGATTGTGTCATCAACTCCAAGGGCAGAGTTAGATCTGGGGAGACACTTACTTCAGAATGGAAGAACTAGGAGCAGGAGTTAGGCAATTCAGCCCCTTGAGCCTCATTGCTGCTGATTTTATCTCGGCCTCAACTCCACAAAGCTGCCCATTCTCCATAGCCGTTCAACCCATTACTTTGTTTTTTGAAAATATTTTACTTGAGCTTTCACATTTTGTATCCAACAATTTACAAATCAACATCAAACCGACACATATATTCATAATAGAAGAGTATCCCAACAACTGTGGCTATGGACCCGTCCTCTCCTCCTTTAACAGGCAGACTTTTTAAAAAAAACATATTTAATATTCTTCAACATGTCCAAGGCACTTCAATCCATTACTAATTAAAACTCTGTCTATCTCCTCCTTAATTTTACTCAATGTCCTGGCATCCACCACACTCTGGGCTCGTGAATTCTAGATTCACTACCGTTCTCCTCATCTCGGTTTTAAATCTGCTGCCCCTTATCCTAAATCTATGACCTCTCATTCTAGGTTGCCCACAAAAGGAAGCATTAGCTCTATTTGTCAATACATTTTGTCATCTTATAAACCTCAGTTAGATGGAGGTAAATGGAAGCATCATGGGTTATGTAGGTTGAGTGATCCTATAAAGATAAGTTACCATAAAAATATCATACTATTTAGGGAGAGAAGGCAGGAAAGTGGAGTTCAGGATTATATCAGGTGTAACGGTATTATAATTAAATAAGGGCAACTACAAAGACATGAGGAAGGAGCTGGCCAGAGTTGATTGAAAAAGGAGCCCAGCAGGGAAGACAGTAGAACAGGAATGGCAGGAGTTTTTTGGGGGTATTCGGGAGGCACAACAGAAATTCGTTCCAAGGAGGAGGAAACTTGCTAAGGGGAGAACAAGGCATCCATGGCTGACGAGGGAAGTCAAGAACAGCATAAAAACAAAGAAAAAACATACATTGCGAGGATTAATGCGAAGCCAGAGTACTTTAAAAGCGAGCAGAGGACAACTAAAAAAAGCAATAAGGGGAGAGAAGATGAAATGTGAGTGCAAGCTAGATAGTAATATAAAGGAAGACAGGAAGAGTTTTTTTTCAATATATAAAAAAGGTAAGCGAGAGGCAAAAAGAGACACTGGATCGCAGGGAAATGTGGCTGGAGAAGTAATAATAGGAAATAAAGAAATGGCAGAGGAACTGAATAGATACTTTGCATCAGTCTTCATGATGGAAGACACCAGTGAGATGCCAGAGAATCAGGGGGCAGTGGTGAGTGCAGTGGCCATCACTAAGGAGCGGGTTCTGGGGAAACGGAAAGGTCTGAAGGTGGATAAACCAACTGGACCAGATGGACTACATCCCAGGATTCCAAAAGAGGTAGCTGAGGAAATTGTGGAGGCATTATCTGTGCTCTTTCAGGAATCACTGGAGACAGGAAGGGTCCCAGAGGACTGGAAAGGGGCTAATGTAACACTGGTGTTTAAGGGAGGGAGGCAGAAGATGGGAAATTATAGGCCAGTTAGCTTGACTTTGGTCATTGGTAAAATTTTAGAATCCATTAATAGAGATGAGATTGGGGAGTACTTGAAAGTGCATGATAAATTAGGATTGAGAGAGCACGGCTTTGTCGAAGGGAGGTCATGTCTGACAAATTTGTTAGAGTTCTTTGAGGAGGTAACAAGGAAGTTAGACAAAGGAGACCAGTGGACGTGATTTATTTTGATTTCCAGAAGGTCTTTGACAAGGTGCCGCATAGGAGACTGTTAAATAAGTTAAGAGCACATGGTGTTAAGGGTAAGATCCTGGCATGGATAGAGGAGTGGCTGACTGGCAGAAGGCAGAGAGTGGGGATAAAGGGGTCTTTTTCAGGATGGCAGCCGGTGACTAGTGGTGTACCTCAGGGGTCTGACTGGGACCGCAACTTTTCACAGTATACATTCATGATCTGGAAGAATTAACTGAAGGCACTGTTGCTAGGTTTGCAAAGATCTGTAGAGGGACAGGTAGTATCGAGGAAGCAAGGGAACTGCAGAAGGATTTGGACAAGCTAGGAGAGTGGGCAATGAAGTGGCAGATGAAATACAATGTGGAAAAGTGCGAGGTAATGCACTTTGGAAGAAGGAATGGAGGCATAGACTTTCCAAATGGGGAAAAGCTTAGGAAATCAGAATCACAAAGGGACTTGGGAGTCCTTGTTCACAATTCTCTTCAGGTTAGTGTGCAGGTTCAGTCGGCAGTTAGGATGACAAATGCAATGTCGAGAGGGCTAGAATACAAGACCAGGGATGTACATCCGAGGCTGCATAAGACTCCGATCAGACCCCATTTGGAGTATTGTGAGCAGTTTTGGGCCCCGTATCTATGGAAGGACGCGCTGGCCTTGGAAAGGGTACAGAGGAGGTTCACAAGAATGATCCCTGGAATGAAGAGCTTGTCATATGAGGAACAGTTGAGGACTGTTGGGTCAGTACTCATTGGAGTTTAGAAGGATGAGGGGGGATCTTATTGAAACTTACAGGATACTGTGTGGCCTGGATAGAGTGGACGTGGAGAGAATGTTTCCACTTGTAGGAAAAACTAGAAGCAGAGGACACCATCTCAGACTAAAGGGACGATCCTTTAAAACAGAGATGAGGAGGAATTTCTTCAGCCAGCGGATCGTGAACCTGTGGAACTCTTTGCCGCAGAAGGCTGTGGATGCCAAATCACTGAGTGTCTTTAAGACAGAGATAGATAGGTTCTTGATTAAAAATGGGATCAGGGGTTATGGGAGAAGGCAGGAGAATGGGGATGAGAAAATATCAGCCATGATTGAATGGCTTGGCAGACTTGATGGGCCGAGTGGCCTAATTCTGCTCCTACGTCTTACTGTCTTATCATTGAAGATAATGATGCTCTCTCTTAGTTATATGCTGTAATGCAGAAATCCAAAAGGTTCTTGTCCGTAATGTGCCGCTCCGCAATTAGTTTTGCAAAAAATGGCATCTCGCTGTCTGTGTCTCCATTGAAATGCATTGTGTTACTGTATTTGCCTTGTAGATAGGAACTAAACCCGCCAGTTAGATCCAGTCTAAAGTGACGCAATGAGCCTGTTTTGGAGAAATGTAAAATTTCTGCATATTGAGGCAAACAGGATTCTTGGATTTCTGTTCTGTAGCACTCACTGAAGGCCCTCATCCCACCGCCACTGTTATTATACCTTCAGCAGATTTTGGGGGGGGGGGGGGGGGGTGCTTGTCATGTGGCAACACAATAAGCACTAAAAGCGATATCCTGCCCATTCTGCCAAACCCCCCGCGCCCCCCACCTGTGACCACAATGTCCTGACTCCCCACCATCACTCACCTGTGCCTGGATCCCTCCTCGATTTGAGGCCTCGAGATACCAACAGCAGCCACTGCCTTCCTGGTGGTGCTCCTGAGTACAGAAGAGCTGCCGGCCTCCAAGTGGCTGACATCGCTCAGCAGGTGTGAATTCCGCCCGAGTGGCACAAGGTGCAACGAGCTTTCTCAAAAAGAGGCTCTCATCGACCCTTCAGCCGGTGGCTGAGATCTCTGCTTTCTGTCAATTACGTGGTAATGAATTCATCCACTGCACTTTACACTTCCTTCAGGATCCTCGCTGCTAAGTTCAGAATGCTTCAACTTGATTGGTTCTCTCTCAGGTTTCAGGTGTCTGTATGCCTCAATGTGGCTGGTTCCACAGCAATATAATTGAAGAGACTGTCAAAGTTGTTTGCTGACTTATTTTTGTGGGGCCGGGAGAAGCTATCGTAATGGGTAGATTCAAATGAGAAAAGATGGGAGGAGGTTGAAGTGGAGCATAAATACCTGTATGGATTGGTTGGGCCAAATTGCCTGTTTCTATGTCATAAAGTCTATTACTTAAAAATAACTCAGGCCACTGCAGTTCTGTGACTCTCACTCTCCATGCTGTGAACCCATCTCCCACAATGCACCTTGTGGGTCACTGTCCCTGCCCGACCCCGAGGTCTCAATCTGGGGAGTTCCATTGAGTTCCATTAGGCAGTTCACCTGCCTGAGTTAAATGTGACAAGCGCCTTAATACCACGTGGGTCTTTTGGCTGTCATAGAGTCAGAGCATGAAAACTGGCCCTTCGGCCCAACTCGTCCATGTTGCCCAGTTTTTACCAGTAACTAGTCCCATTTGCCCGCCTTTGGACCATATCCCTCTATACCTATCTTTCCGATATAACTGTCTGCATGATTTTTAAAAGACAAAATTGTGCCCGCCTCTACTATTGCCTCATTCCAGACACTCACCACCCTCTCTGTGAAACAAATTGTCCCTCTGGACCTTTTTGTATCTCTCCCCTCTCAACTTAAATCTATGCTCTCTAGTTTTAAACTCCCCTACCTTTGGGTAAAGATGTTGACTATCTAACTTATCTATGCCCCTCATTATTTTATAGACCTCTGGGGACAGCACGGTGGCACAGTGGTAAATGCATTGCTGCCTACGGCGCTGAGGACCCGGGTTCGAATCCCAACCTTGGATCACTGTCCGTGTGGCGTTTGCACATTCTCCCCGTGTCTGCGTGGGTTTCACCCCCACAACCCAAAGATGTGCAGAGTAGGTGGATTGGCCAAGCTAAGTTGCCCCTTAATTGAAAAAAATAATTGGCTACTCTAAATTAAAAAAAATTTTTTTTATAGACCTCTGTAAGATCACCCCTAAGCCTCCTACGCTCCAGGGGAAAAAAGTCCCAGTCTATCCAGCCTCTCATAACTCAAACCATCAAGTCCCGGTAGTATCCTAGTAAATCTTTTCTGCATTCTTTTCTTTTTAATAATATCCTTTCTATAATGTGACCAAAACTGTGCATAGTATTCCAAGTGTGGCCTTACTAATGTCTTGTACAACTTCAGCAAGATGTCCCAACTCCTTTATTTAATGTTCGGACCAATTAAACAAAGCTTGCCAAATGCCTGTCCACCCTGTCCACCTGTGACTTAACTTTCAAGGAGCTATGAACCTGTACTCCTAGATATCTTTATTCTATAACTCTCCCCAACACCCTACCATTAACTGAGTAGGTCCTGCCCTGATTCAATCTACCAAAATGCATCACCTCACATTTATCGAAATTAAACTCCATCTGCCATTCATCAGCCCACTGGCCCAATTGATGGAGATCCCGTTGCAATCCGAGATAACCTTCTTCCCTGTCCACTATACCACCAACCTTGGTCCCAGTAAGCAGTCTTACAACACCAGGTTAAAGTCCAACAGGTTTATTTCGAATCACTAGCTTTTGGTGCGCAGCCCCTTCCTCAAGTGAATGCGGAGCTATGCCCCGAAAGCTAGTGATTCGAAACAAACCTGTTGGACTTTAACCTGGTAAGTGGAATTTAAAATACAGATGGAGGGTGAGAAGGTAAAATCAAATACTAGTATTTTGTGTTTAAACAAAGGAGATTACAATGGGATGAGAGAAGAACTAGCTAAGGTAGACTGGGTGCAAAGACTTTATGGTGGAACAGTTGAGGAACAGTGGAGAACCTTTCAAGCGATTTTTCACAGTGCTCAGCAAAGGTTTATACCCACAAAAGGGAAGGACGGTAGAAAGAGGGAAAATCGACCGTGGATGTCTAAGGAAATAAGGGAGAGTATCGGGCAGCACGGTGGCGCAGTGGGTTAGCCCTGCAGCCTCACGGCGCTGAGGTCCCAGGTTCGATCCCGGCTCTGGGTCACTGTCCGTGTGGAGTTTGCACATTCTCCCCGTGTCTGTGTGGGTTTCACCCCCACAACCCAAAGATGTGCAGGCTAGGTGGATTGGCCATGTTAAATTGCCCCTTAATTGGAAAAATGAATTGGGTACTCTAAATTTATAAAAAAATAAAAAATAAATTTTTAAAAAACCAAAAAATAAGGGAGAGTATCAAATTGAAGGAAAGAGCATACAAAGTGGCAAAGATTGGTGGGAGACTAGAGGACTGGGAAATATTTAAGGGGCAACAGAAAGCTACTAAAAAAGCTATAAAGAAGAGTAAGATAGAGTATGAGAGTAAACTTGCTCAGAATATAAAAACAGACAGCAAAAGTTTTTACAAATAGAAAAGCAAAAAAGAGTGGCTAAGGTACATATTGCTCCTTTGGATGATGAGAAGGGAGTTTTAATAATGGGAGATGAGAAAATGGCTGAGGAACTGAACAGGTTTTTTGGGTCGGTCTTCACAGTGGAAGACACAAATAACATACCAGTGACTGATAGAAATGAGGCTATGACAGGTGAGGACCTTGAGAGGATTGTTATCGGTAGTGATGGGCAAGCTAATGGGGCTAAAGGTAGACAAGTCTCCTGGCCCTGATGGAATGCATCCCAGAGTGCTAAAAGAGATGGCTAGGGAAATTGCAGATGCACTAGTGATGATTTACCAAAATTCACTAGACTCTGGGGTGGTCCCGGTGGATTGGAAATTAGCAAACGTGACACCACTGTTTAAAAAAGGAGGTAGGCAGAGAGCAGGAAATTATAGGCCAGTGAGCTTAACGTCGGTAGTAGGGAAGATGCTGGAATCTATCATCAAGAAAGAAATAGCGAGGCATCTGGATAGAAATTGTCCCATTGGGCAGACGCAGCATGGGTTCATAAAGGGCAGGTCGTGCCTAACTAATTTAGTGAAATTTTTTGAAGACATTACCAGTGCAGTAGGTAACGGGGAGCCAATGGATGTGGTATATCTGGATTTCCAGAAAGCTTTTGACAAGGTGCCACACAAAAGGCTGCTGCATAAGATAAAGATGCATGGCATTAAGGGTAAAGTAATAGCATGGATAGAGGATTGGTTAATTAATAGAAAGCAAAGAGTGGGGATTAATGGGTGCTTCTCTGGTTGGCGAACAGTAGCTAGTGGTGTCCCTCAGGGATCCGTGTTGGGCCCACAATTGTTCACAATCTGCATAGATGATTTGGAGTTGGGGACCAAGGGCAATGTGTCCAAGTTTGCAGATGACACTAAGATGAGTGGTAAAGCGAAAAGTGCAGAGGATACTGGAAGTCTGCAGAGGGATTTGGATTGGTTAAGTGAATGGGCTAGGGTCTGGCAGATGGAATACAGTGTTGACAAATGTGAGGTTCTCCATTTTGGTAGGAATAACAGCAAAAGGGATTATTATTTAAACGGCAAAATATTAAAACATGCTGCTGTGCAGTGAGACGTGGGTGTGCTAGTGCATGAGTCGCAAAACGTTGGTTTACAGGTGCAACAGGTGATTAAGAAGGCAAATGGAATTTTGTCCTTGATTGCTGGAGGGATGGAGTTTAAGACCAGGGAGGTTATGCTGCAATTGTATAAGGTGTTAGTGAGGCCACAGCTGGAGTATTTGATCTCCTTACTTGAGAAAGGACATACTGGCACTGGAGGGTGTGCCGAGGAGATTCATGAGGTTAATCCCAGAGCTGAAGGGGTTGGATTACAAGGAGAGGTTGAGTAGACTGGGACTGTACTCGTTGGATTTTAGAAGGATGAGGGGGAATTTTATAGAAACATTTAAAATTATGAAGGGAATAGATAGGATAGATGCGGGCAGGTTGTTTCCACTGGCGGGTGACAGCAGAACTAGGGGGCATAGCCTCAAAATAAGGGGAAGTAGATTTAGGACTGAGTTTAGGAGCAACTTCTTCACCCAAAGGGTTGTGAATCTATGGAATTCCTTGCCCAGTGAAGCAGTTGAGGCTCCTTCATTAAATGTTTTTAAGGTAAAGATAGATAGTTTTTTGAAGAATAAAGGGATTAAGGGTTATGGTGTTCGGGCCGGAAAGTGGAGCTAAGTCCACAAAAGATCAGCCATGATCTCATTGAATGGTGGAGCAGTCTCGAGGGGCCAGATGGCCTACTCCTGCTCCTAGTTCTTATGTTCTTAAGACATCTTACTGTGCCCACCCCAGTCCAACGCCAGCATCTCCATATTGTTGTCTTCTTTATTTCAATGTGAACCACAAGCTATTTCTTATATTGACCGAATGACCACACAACTAGTGAATTAGTTCAAAGACAGTTTATTAATAACACAAGACTGCTCACTAGGATTATAATGCACCATCCAGACTTTCACTGTTACTGAGACCCTCTGCAATCTTCCCTTCAGTCCTGTAACAAGCACAGTTACTGCAGCAAACACAAATGTCACAGCCATACTTCACCACTGAGGGAAACAAAAGGATTAACCTTCAGCCTACCAACTGCTGGCAAACAGGCAACCCACTTCAGAAACTCCAAACAAATCAGAAGCCGAGATGTCATCAGATCTCCAGTGTGGTTCTTTGTATGTTCGTGGGTATTTCTTTGCAGAATCGTAAGAAATTTAGTCTGAATGCAAAGGAGTGCCTTCCTCAGCAATTATGGGCCTCAATTCAAATTCACAGCTGGACAAAATCACCAATCAGCAGCTAACTGCACAATGAGACTCAGTTTAAGTTTCAGATAGAATTAATGTGACCTGATATGTGTATGTTAAGGGGATGGGAAGGGAACAGCTACAAAGGGGGAAAATTTCTCTTCTGATTATTTGAAAGACTTCAATCTGATTTTAAAGATGTTATCTGCAATAAACAAATTCTTGCAACGTGACCAAAGCAATTTGTAAACCCAAACTATGTGTACTCCACAGATATAAGCACTTTCAAACTCAAATGCAGTCTTTTCCCAAAACACCCGAAGCTGCTCCAATATTCCCCCTATCGACACACTCAGTTCCAACAAGTATAATAACAAGTCATCGGCATACAAGGACACTGATGCGACCATCAGTTCATTCAGAGACACGAGTTGAAGTAAACTGTGGCCTGTGACTATACTGAACTGAGGGCGGACTCGTAGCACTTATACTTCCTGCTGGGGGTGGAGCCAAGGGCGGAGCCCTGTACATGCTCCCCATCTCCCCCTGTGGGCAGAGCCGCACAACGGCTCACAGATGGAGCCCACAGGGACACAGTAATGTACAGTGTGAATGTATAGTGGTTACACATTCACCACAGACACCCTATGCTCTACCCCCCCCCCCCCGCACTATCCCTTTCCATACCCCCAAACTTCTTAACACGATGGCCAATGGCTCAATCGCGAATGCAAACAGCAGGGAGGACATAGGACATCCCTGCCTAGCGAGTAACCCACTGTTAAATGGGACTCTGTTTTTTTGGGTGGCTTCTCCAAGGTCGCACTTTTCTTCATTTCCTGCACTGATGAGTTCAACTCATCAGTACAGGAAGTGATCGGGGTGCCATTTGTAAATGCTGCCCTGATCTCTTAACCGCCCCCACCGCGGCCTCCGTAACCCTCCCAACGCCCCAACTTACCGATTAGGGGGTCCTCGAGCTCCCCTCAGCCCAGCTGATGAGGGCAGGATGGTACTCTCAGGGTGTCAGTGCCAAGGTCCCAGGTGGCATTCGATCCCGTGCCTTGGTGTACTCAGGCTCAGATTGATTTAAGTGAGGCTAACTGCTCACTTCACTGTGCAAATCTGGATCCCGCCCAGTGAGGGCAAGATGTAAATCGCAACGTCTCGCGAGATTTCGTTAGACCTTGTGAGGTGTTAATTTAACTAAAACATACTGAGTACACACCTGCAGGGAGGGCATTGACAGAGATTTCCCAGAATGCACTGCTGACGGGTGAGGTGTATACTGTCCATGCCGCCTCTTGTAAACACAGCCCACAGTTCAGGGAATTTTCCTTGCTGTTAAATTTTCATCTTTGACTGGAACTATAAGTTTAATCTTCTAACTGTTCTTTTTGGTAAACAGAGGAATTATAATTGCCTCCCCACCCCCTCAAATTACAGATAAACTGGAAGGAGTTCCACAGCTAGCAACTGAACAGGTATGTTAACTAGGCAGAATGAGCCAAAGGTTTCTTGGGTTTTTTCCAGTTTTCTCTGCTTGCACGGTGCTGAAGTAGTTTGTGTTTCCTTTTAAGTATATTAGCTTCCTCCTTTGTTATTTAAATGTGGGGCCCCGAGTTTCCACAGATCAACAGTCTATAGTTGAAGACAGAGTCAAACGTGGAGACAACTTTCATCAGCACAGGAAGAGGCTTTGGATCTTATGAAGCCAAAAATATCACGTTTTATTCTGGCACCATTTCCTGTGACTGTTTTCCAATAAGAGAGACAGAGCCAAGAGTCTGGTCACCAACAAGAGCCAGAAATCCAACCCCTTCAGAACAGGGAGAAATGGAAAGTCGCCATCATCTTGTTGCTCTGAATCACAAACTTTGTACTTTAACAAGCAATACCCATTTCTAAAATTGCTGTAATAAAGTAATAAGCCTCAGAAAATGTTTAAAAGTGATTATTTTTATTTTACATGCACATACTTAATATGGACATTGCTGGCAAGCCTGACATTCATTCCCTCTGTCTGGTATCCCTAAGAGGGTAGTGATGGCCCTCTTGTTGAACTACTGCAGCGAGGGAGCTTCTACAAAAGATTTCATACCTATCTGCAGAAAGCGCTGAGAGAACCAAAAGGAAAAACCTACTTAATCTCATCCTCACCTTATGTGGAGATGCTGCCGTTGGACTGGGGTGAACACAGTAAGAAGTCTTACAACACCAGGTTAAAGTCCAACAAGTTTGTTTAGAGTCACTAGCTTTTGGACCCCACACTGTGAGACAACCTGATGAAGGAGCTGCGTTTTGAAAGCTAATGATTCCAGAGAAACCTGTTGGACTTAACTTGGTGTTGTAAGACTTCTTAACCATCTTCACCTGGCGCAGATGAATTTATGTGTAACAGAATTAGATAGTGTAGCGATCCCAGCTGATGTTACTCCTGGGAAAGGCCCCAGAATGGAACCCTGGCTCAATAGACAGTCGACGGGATTCTCCGGTCCACCATCAGCAATTTCCTGCGCGGCGCGCCCTCGCCGGCAGCAAGATCCTCCATTCTGGCAGCTGGCCAATTGAATTCCCCATTGTGGCCACCCCACACCATCGGGTGTGTTGTTGGCACAGCAGAGGATCCCACACGTGGATAATTCCGCTGTGTAACTTTTACTTTTTTTTTAGAAACATGGATGAACAGAGTCACAGAACTGTCATTTAGCTTTTCACAAAAGAATAAAGCATTTGTTAAACACAAAAATATTAACTAACACAACATCCGTCCACCCCACATTGACAGATGCACACACATTTTCAAGGGTAACTCAAGTTACAGAATATATCTTCTATGATATTGTTCTCCTGGGGATTTCCTCTCAAATATCCCCAGATGATTATCACACTGTGAGAAAACCAATCTCACTAGAACACCAGATGAGTGTTTCCAAATTCCACTCTTGACAAAACACACCTTTGAATATTCCCCAAACAATGTTTCGTTTCAGATGTTTCACCACGGATCCACTTCCAGGATTTCAATCTCTCCTTTTCAGTATTTCCCTGCCTTGAACTGACATGTGCATTCAAGCTTCCACATAATCTCTCAGATATCCAGCCATGCCATCAGAACATCACTTCTTCACAGGTTGTCACCAATCTTACAATTACTTCAACTATCTGGCGTCTCACTAGCTGACTTCACCAGATCTGCACCTTTCAGTGCAGTCTTTAACTGGCAGAGTTCCTTTGACTTCATCCTTCTTGGAACTTCATTTTTCATTTCCTGACCATAGAATCATAACATTTACAGTGCAGAAGGAGCCCATTCGGCCCATTGAGTCTGCACCAGCCCTTGGAAAGAGCACCCTAATTACTTGAAACTCTGTTCTTTAGCTTCTGGGACATCCTTTCTTGCTCTCAATCCACTGCTTCTCCTCTGACAATTGCTGTGAGAGTAGTTTTCTCTCCAGCTATCCACTTCCAACTGCTACTGAGTCCAGTCTAAAACTAAGCTCAAAAATTATTCCTCAAATGGCCCTTGGTTGCTAAGCAACAGCATAGCCTTTGTATAACACATACTTGTTTTCATGTTTGCTTCACAGCGCCAAGTTCCCAGATTCAATTCCCGGCTTGGGTCACTGTCTGTGCGGAGTCTGCACGTTCTCCCCATGTCTACATGGGTTTCCTCTGGGCCCTCTGGTTTCCTCCCACAAGTCCCGAAAGACGTGCTTGTTAGGAGAATTGGACATTCTGAATTCTCCCTCAGTGTACTCGAACAGGCACTGGAGTGTGGCGACTAGGGGATTTTTACAGTAATTTCATTGCAGTATTAATCTAAGCCTACTTAATAATAATAACTTATTGTTGCAAGTAGGCTTCAATAAAGTTACGGTGAAAAGCACCTAGTCGCCTGTTCAGGGAGGCCGGTACAGGAATTAAACCCATGCTGCTGGTCTTGTTCTGCATTACAAGGCAGCTGTTTAGCCTACTGTGCTAAATCAGCCCCTTGTGACACTAATAAATATTATTACCATCAAATTATATTAAACCAAAATCTCCATACATACAAAACCTTTGTTTAACATGAACGAACTGAAGAACCTGTTCTTACACGGAACCTCAAAATAAACTTTACTTAAATCGATACCTTATTTCTACTATCCAACAATACAAATCTAGATTCATAGTTTCCTCTGTTTCCTGACAACAGTTATGGTGAAAAGAAGTCTATCTTTCCACTGAGGTTGCCCTCCTCATATTGCATGGCATTACCTCTTTGCTAAATGGGATAGATCCAGCAGCTCAAAACTAGGCATCTTTGAGGTGCTGCTAGCCACCAGTAGCAGTAGAACGGTATTCAATCACAATCTATAACTTTAAGGCCTGAAATATTCCTCACTCTACCATAACCATCGAGCCAGGGAAACAGCCATGGCTCAGTGGAGGCGTGTAAGACAACATGCCAGAAGCAGCACAAGGCATACTTAAAACGCATACATGCTGAACCTGGAAGAAGCATGCTAGAAATAAAACTAAGCGATTCCACAACAAATCGATCATATCAAAGTTCTGCAGTCCTATCACACTGAATTGTGAATTATAGGGGAGAATTTAAACTCAATGAAGATGGAGGCTCCCAAAAATATCTCAGCCTTAATGAAGGGGAGCACAGCAAGTCAGTGCAAAAGCCAAGGCTGAAGCATTTACAACCACCTTCAGCTAGAAGTGCCAAGTGGATGATCCATCTCAACCTCTCCCTGAGGTCCCCAGCACCACAAAGGCCCAACTTCCGTCAATTCAATTAATTCCACGTGATATCAAAAAACATAACGGTATCGGATACTGCAAAGGCTATGGGTTCTAACAACACCTCAATAACAGTACTAAAGACTTGTGCTCCAGTACTAGCAGCACCCCTTAGCCAATCTGGTCCAGTACAGCTCAGTGGCGTGCAGAGGTCTGGTGATGCCCGGGGCAAATCTTGATTGTATGCTCCAAAGACTCAAGTATAAGGCCTAATATACTGAGAAATATTATGAGAAAGGAAAACATTTTGAATATAACTTCCCGTACCAGCCTCCTGAACAGGCGCCGGAATGTGGCGACTAGGGGCTTTTCACAGTAACTTCAGTGAAGCCTACTTGTGACAATAAGTGATTTTCATTTCAGTGTAGATGATGCTCTAAACCGCTGTGTGCAGAGAGCAGTGAATGGTCTCTCCCCAGTGTGAACTCGCTGGTGTCTCAGCAGTTGGGATGAATGACTGAATCCCTTACCACACAGAGGGCAGGTCAATGGCTTCTCACCTGTATGAACTCACTGATGTCTCAGCAGGATGGATGGCTGAGTGAATCCCCTCCCACACACACTGCAGGTGAACGGCCTCTTCCCGGAATGAACTCTCTGGTGTGTCAGCAGGTTGGTTAATTGAGAGAATCTCTTCCCACACACAGAGCAGGTGAACAGCCTCTCCCCAGAGTGAACTCGCTGGTGTGTCAGCAGTTGGGGTGAATGACTGAATCTCTAATCACACTCAGAACTGAGGGAGTGCTGCACTGTCAGAACAGCCTTCTTTCAAATAAGTTGTTAAACTGAGGCTCTGTCTGTCCCTATTAGGTGGATGTTGAAGATCCCACAGCCACTATTTTGAAGAAGAGCAGGGGTGTTACCCCCGTGTCCTGGTCAATACTAGGGGCTTTTCACAGTAACTTCATTTGAAGCCTACTTATGAAATGAAAATCGCTTATTGTCACATTCCGCATTCGCCACATTCCAGCGCCTGTTTGGGGAGGCTGTTACAGGAATCGAATCGTGCTGCTGGCTTGCCTTGGTCTGCTTTCAAAGCCAGCAATGTAGCCCTGTGCTAAACAGCCCCTGACAATAAGCGATTTTCATTTCATTTCATGTGTCAAACTGAGGGAGCAAAGGATGTCAATATTTTTGAGAGAGAGACCTGGGCCAAGCTTTCCAGAGTCTGAACCCTCCCTGGATTCACTTCCTTTCCCTTCAGTTGCTGCAAGTGACCAATTGATGGTCAGAATGAAAAAAGAAATGGAAAGGGGGAGAAAAGAAAGTGTTTTACTCACAGATGTTGGAGACAGGAGGAAGATTCCGTCGGTGTGAAAGCTCAATTATCACTCACACAAAGCCCGCGCTCTGATTGGCTGGAGAACCACAGTCCCTCCGGTCTTCAATCTTTTTTCATTGGTCAACATCTCAGCACGCAGATCAGGGGGCGGGGCCTTTCCCTGCATGTGAGGAGCTCTGATTGGCTGGAGAACCACAGTCCCTCCGGTCCTCAATCTTTTTTCATTGGTCAACATCTCAGCACGCAGATCATGGGGCGGGGCCTTTCCCTGCATGTGAGGAGCTCCCCCTCCCTTGGACATGCGAGTTCCCGGGCCGCCCGCCCGCGCGGCAGATAGAGCGGTTTCCCCACCGCGGGGGAGTCTGGGAGCGCAGTCACCTCACCCCCCCCCCCCCCCCCCCCCCCCCCCCCCCCCGCACGCCACTGGTACAGCTACAACACTAGCACAAAATCAAGAAAGCAGAAAATTGCCCAGGTGCATTCAATCACAAAAGGCAGGACAAATCCAACCCAGCCAATTCCCATCAGTCCACCTCAATCATTAGCAAAGTGATGGCTGGTGCCATTGACAGACCTATGAAATGACACGTACTCAGCAATAGTCTGCTCACTGATGCTCAGTTTGGGTTCCGAGCCACTTATTACAGACTTGAGCTGTATTCCTCAGCCTTTGTGACTGTGACTGCCCTTGACATCAAGGCGACATTTGATCAAACGTGACAAAAAGGAACTTCAGTAAAATTAAATTGGATGCTATGAGGATCATTTCCCAATCCTCACTGGATACAGGCGAGGGACCAGAGGATCGGAGGTTTGCAAATGTTGTACCGTTATTTAAAATAGGTGCGAGAGATAGGCCAGTCAGCACAACTTCGATGATGAGCAAATTATTGGAAACAACTCTGAGAGACAGAATAAACAGTCACTTAGAAAGGTTTGGATTGATCAGAGATAGTCAGCATGGTTTGTTAGTTGAGCCTGCAAACCTTTGGATTGACTGCTGCCTCACAGCGACGAGGACCCAGGTTCAAGCCCGGCCCCGGGTCACTGTCCATGTAGAGTTTGCACATTCTCCCCGTGTCTGCGTGGACCACACCCTCACAACCCCAAAGATGCGCGGGGTAGGTGGATTGGCCACGCTAACTTGCCCCTAATTGGGTACTCTAAATGTATTTATTTTTTTAAATCTTTGGACTGTGGAAGGAAAGCCACGCAGACACGGGGAGAACATGAAAACTCCACACAGACAGTCACCCAAGGCCAGAATTGAACCCGGGTCCCTGTCACTGTGATGCAGCTGTGCCACCGTACAATCCTAGAGTATAATTCTGGTCACCAAAGGAAGGACATAATTGCTCTGGAGAAAGTGCAGAGGAGATTTACAAGATTATTGCCAGGGCCAGATAATTGCAGTTATGAGGAGAGATTGGATAGGCTAGCCTGAGAAAAGAGGTGGCTAAGGGGTAACCTAACTGAGGTGTACAAAGTTATGAGGGACCCAGGCAAGGTAAACAAGCAAGGTAAACCCTTGCAGAGGGCGATACAGGCAATGAAGTACTTTTTGAAGTGCAGTCACCTTTGTAGGAAACCTGGTAGCTAATTTGTACACAAGTTCCCCCAAAGAGCAAGGTAATCAGATAATCAGATTTTTTGTGAAGATGATTGAGGTATAAATATTGACCTGGACACCTAAAATATCTCCCTTGCACTTCTTCAAAGTCATGCCATGGCATCTTATATATCCACCTGAGAGAACAGATGGGTCTTCTTAATGCCTCGACATGACACTGACGCGCCTTGATTTTGTGTTAAGTCCCCGCATAGAACTTGAACAAAAAACAATACAGCACAGGAACAGGCCCTTCAGCCCTCCAAGCCTGTGCCGGTCATATCAACCTTTGCCAAAACCCTCAGCACTTCCTTGTGCTCTATACCCACCCTATCCATGTGTTTGTCAAGATGCCTTTTGAACGCCTTTAATGTGTCTGCTTCCACAACCTCCCCAGGCAATGCGTTCCAGGCACTCACCACCCTCTGCATGAAACTACCTTGCACATCTCCTCTAAACTTTTCCCCACAGACCTTAAACACCTATGGTGACTGACCCCTCCACGCTCGGAAAGAGTGCTTGCCCATCCACTCTATCCATGCCCCTCATAATCTTGTAGGCCTCTATCAGATCACCCCTCAACCTCCGTCTTTCTAATGAAAACAATCCGAGTCTATTCAGCCTCTTCACATAGCTGACACCCTCCAGACCAGGCAACATCCTGGCAAACTCCTCTGCACTCTCTCCAAACCCTCCACATCCTTCTGGTAGTGTGGCGACCAGAATAGTGCACAATATTCCAAGTGCGACCTTACCAAGGTTCTATACAACTGTAGCATGACTTGCCAGTTTTTATACTTGATGCCCTGTTCAATGAAGGCAAGCATTCCATATTCTTTCTTGACTACCTTGTCCACTTGTGTTGGCACTCTGTGGACATACATACCCAGATCTCTCTGACTTTCTATATTCCTAAGTGTTTTGCCATTTACAGTATATTTCCCCTCTATGTTAGACCAACCAAAATGCATTATTTCACATTTGTCTGGATTAAACTTAATTTGCCATTTCTCTGCCCAAGTCTCCAACCTATCTATGTCCTGCTATATCTTCTGACAATCCTCAACACTATCTGCCACTCCACCAACCTTGGTGTCATCCGCAAATTTACTAATCAGACCGGCTACATTTTCCCCCAAATCGTTTATGTATACCACAAACAACAGAGGCCTCAGCACCGATCCCTGTGGAACACCACTAGTCACAACCTTCCATTCAGAAAAACATCCTTCTACTGCTACCCTTTGCCTTCTGTGACCCCATAATATTATGATTCAGAGGCAACACCACTGCCAACTGACCTGTGGTTGACATTGATAAAGTCAGAAGTGGGGATATTTGCTGATGATTGTAAATGTTCAATAGGTTGTGGCATAGTGGTATTGTCTCTGGACTGGTAATTAAGACACCCAGGATAATGATCTGGGGATCCAGGTTTGAATCCCACAATGGCAGGTGATGGAATTTAAACTCAATAAAAGATCTGGAATTAAAATGATAATGATGACCATGAAACTATTGTTGATTGTTGTAAAAAACTATCTAGTTTACTAATGTCCTTTAGGGAAGGAAATCTGCTGTCCTTACTTGGTCTGGCCTACAGGTGATTCCAAATGCACAGCAATGTGGTTGCAAGAGCAATTGGGGATGGGTAATAAAGACTGGCACAGCTTGCGGCGCCCACGTCCAATGAACGAATAAAAACAAATTAAGCAATCATGTTTAAAAAGGAGCAAGATCTGGACAACATTCAGGCTTAGCCTTTTTTAAATTCATTTCTGGGATGTGAGCATTGCAGGCAAGACATTTATTACCTGTCTCTAGTTTTCCTTCAGAAGGTGGAGCTGAGCCAACTTTTGAACTGCTGCAGTCCAGGTGGTTTAGGTACACTGACAATGCTGTTAGGGTGATTCAGGATTTTCACCCAGTAACAATGCAGGAACATCACTTTAGTTCCAAATCAGGAGGCTGTGTGACTTGGAGAGAAGCTTCTAGTGTTAATGTAAGCCCTACTTGTGACAATAAAGATTATATTATAAGATGGTGCCATTGTGCTTTTAGGAGGTAGAGGTCATCAATTTGGAAGGTACTTTTGAAGAATTCTTGAGTGAGTTGCTGCAGAGCTTCTTGTAGATGGTACACACTGCTGTCACTGTGCATCAGTGGTGGAGGGAGTGAATGCTCAAGGTGCTGGATGAGGTGCTGATCATGTGGGCTGCTCTACCCTGGATGTTGCCTTGCTGCTTCAGTATTGTTGGAGCTTCACTCATCCAGGCAAGTGACAACTATTCTGTCACACTCCTGACTGGTTTCTTGTAGATACTTGTCAGGCTTTGGGAATTCAGGAGCTGAGTCACTCTCTGCAAAATTCCTCGCCTCTCCACTGCACGTATTTACATGACTAGGCCAGTTTAGTTTCTGGTCAATGGTAGCATCCAGGATGTTGACAGTGGGGCATTCAGTGATGGTGATGCAGTTCAATGTCAAGGGAATATACTTAGATTCTCTTTTGTTGGAGATGGTCATTTCCTGGCACTTTCGTGCCACCAATGTTTCTGCCACTTATTAACCCAATCCTGAATGCTGCATTTGAACACAGACTGGTTCAGTATCTGATTGGCATTGTGCAATTATCAGCGAGCATCCCCCACCTGACCTGATGCTCCAGGGATAGTCATTGATGAAGCAGGTGAAGATGGCAAGGCCTTGGACACTTTGGTCTCCAACAAACACAATCATCTTCCTTTGTGCTAGGTATGACTTCCAACCAATGGCAGAACCAGTCACATATATATACTATGATAACAAGAGCAACTCAGAGGCTCAGTGTTATGTGGTAATGAGTCTCTATGAGTCTCCAAAGCATGTCCACCATTTCCATCTACTCTTTTATTGATACCAGCTTTTCACTTCCAGACTTTTCGGACTGAATGCCAATTCCCAAATTGCAGCAGTGGAAATTGAACACAGCTGCTCCAGATTATAATAATAATCTTTATTAGTGTCACAAATAGGTTACATTAATTCTGCATTGAAGTTACTGTGGAAATCCCCAAGTCACCACACTACGGCGCCGGTTTGGGTACAGAGGGAGAATTCAGAATGTCCAATTCACCTAACAAGCACATTTTTTGGGACTTGTGGGAGGAAACAGGAGCACCCGGAGGAAACACTCGCAGACACGGGGAAAACGTGCAGACTCTGCACAGACAGTGACCCAAGCCAGGAATTTAACACGGGTCCCTGGCACTGTGAAGCAACAGTGCTAACCACCGTGACACCATGCCGCCCACTATTAGTCCAATTCTCCAGAATAAACATAAGCACAACATTGCCAAACTCACTGTAAAAAATAGGGACCAATGTTCAAATGTTCCAGAAGAAAAGTTCAATTGACGGGATAGGTAGATTATTATACGGAGAGAATGCAATGTAGCTGAAGTGAAATACATCTTACTGAAGGATGAATTCATTAAGCAACACTGAATGAATGTTCCTTTGCACCAGTATAGAAAAGTCAACTATCTGGTTACATCAGTTTTCCACAATGTGGCATTGTGGAATCTTCTGTCTCATGGGATTGCCAGTTACTTTCACTATACCGTTAAACTATCTTATGATCAGATGCTGAGGACCCGGGTTCGATCCGAGCCCCGGATCACAGTCTGTATGGAGTTTACACATCTCCCCGTGTCTGCATGGGCCTCACCTGCACAATCCAAAGATGTGCAGGGTAGGTGGATTGGCCATGCTAAATTGGCCCTTAATTGGGGGAAAAGATAATTCTGTACTCTAAAACATTTTTTTTAAGGTTTTTGCTCTTCAGAAGAATTTAGGCTCTTTTATAGAGCATTTTTCTTGACCTCAGGATGACCTATTCAACTTCACTGTCAAGAAGTTATTTTGAAGTGCGGTCACTGCTGTAATGCAGCAGCCAATTTTGCACAGCAAGCTCCCACAATCACAAAGACAAAATAATTTGTGTCATTATGTATAAATTGAAAGATAAATGTTCCGGATATTGAGGAGAACTCATCTCCTCTTCGTCGAACCAGTGCCACAGGATCTTTACATTTTGCCTGAGAGCACAAAAGGTTTAACATTTCACCCAAAAGACAGCACTCAAATGTCAGTTTGGATTATGTGGTCAAAACTCCGAAATGAGACTTAAACTCACGGTACTCTGACTCAGGCGAGATTGCCACGATATAGCCACAACTAACACATTAGCTCATGTGCACCATTACTTCATTATACTTCTTCTGTACTTTAATTTTCAATGAAGTGAAATATTTAGCCCAAGTGCCAATATTCCAATGTTTGTTTTTTTTGTGAGGCAATGGGATAGTTTCCTAGTAACCAGGATTAATTATTTACCTCACTGGCTGTGATCATGAAAGGTACTATATAAATGCAAGTCTTTCTTTTTTTTTAACCATCCACACATAGGGGGACGGTTTAGCCCAGCTGGCTGGACAGCTGATTTGTGATGCAGAGCGAGGCCAACAACGCGGATTCAATCTGAACAGTTAAACTTGTATTTGCAGAATGATATTCATTCAAGGCTCCAGGTGTGTAGTTATTCTGGTTTTGCACAGTGTATATGTGATATATTTTGGGTACGAAGGGTGAGCTGATTCCGATATAAAGTGGAATGAAAGTTGTTCCTCTAAGGAATCTCACTCCAGCATCAGTTCAGACTCCCCGGGCGGGATTCTCCCGGTCCCGGCGGGAAGGAGTGGCGTGAACCACTCCGGCGTTGGCACGCCCCAAAGTTGCGGAATCCTCCGCACCTTCTGGGGCTAGGCTGGCGCTGGAGTGGTTTGCGCCCCGCCGGCCGGCGTGGAAGGCCTTTCACGCCACCCCCCCCCCCCCCCCAGCGATTCGCCGACCTGGTGGGGGGTCGGTGAATCCCGCCCCCCCCCATTCTAGTTTCAGACTAAATTCACACTGCCGTGCTAATGTGAAGTGAAACCACTCTGCAATTAAGCGACCACAGTCACATAAATGCAGCCTTCGTCAAGGATAAGTTTCAAACTTGTTTCAATTTGGAGTCCATCTGCTCAGTGGGCTAGACAGCTGGCTTGTGATGCAGAACAAGGCCAGCAGCATGGGTTCAATTCCCGTACCAGCTTACTCAAACAGGCGCCGGAATGTGGCGGCTGGGGGCTTTTCACAGTAACGTCATACTTGTGACAATAAAAGGTATATTATTATTATCAAACTTAAGATTTTACAGTATAAAGAAAATCATTCCTCCTTGATTAACTCCAGGAAATTTAGAAAATGGTCTTCCTTTGAAAGGCAGATGGCAAGAAAATTGTGTTTTGCCCGACTACGTTTGTGATAAAATGTCTACTGTGAATTTTACAACAATGTTGAGTGGACTAGATAGAGGATAATGTTTGCAAGTAACCTATTACATTTACTGTTTTCTAAATTGGGTTCATTGACTCTAAACCTTCTCACCGCCAAATGTCAACTCACAAAGTTCAACAAACTAGAGTGAACCGTCATTCAAACACAGCAAACAAGAATCTTTACAATTGGAAAACAAATTGATTCAATATCTAGTTAACCTCACTATCTTCCAATTTATTTGGACCAATTGTGTATCTTTTATTTAGTTTTGATTTAGATCGAACATACTTTTGAATACATAATATAACCTAAAGCTTCATTGAGATATTCATGAAATTTCTTGTTGCTGTTTCAGGGTGGGGGTGGGGCAGGGAGGAAGGGAATTATTAGGCACTGAGCTGGGCACAGAGATGGAGAGAGGTTAGGAGATGTGACTGAAGGTACAAGGAAAGAGAAGTCCGTTTTGAAGGTGGGAGAAAAGGTGGCAAGGCAGACAAAGTGAAACGTAGAGTTTGGGGACATGGAGATATCAATGATGTTATTGGAGGCATCTGCATTTTGGAGAAGTGAGGGTACATATAGTGCGTAAGATTGGAGAAAATATGAAGTTATGGTGTATTGAGGTCGTGGATCAATTTTAAGTCAAAAACAAGATCTTTTAAACAGAGTATGTCAGAGAGGGTGGGTGATGAAAGTGTGTGACAAATTACAAGCCCTGAGCTAGACATGATTTTGGAGTTTCAGTCTGTGGAGCCCATTGAAGAACTTGAGCTTTAAGCTGATAACTTGTACACTGGAAACAGTGTACATGGATTTCAGTGGAGATGGATGCTGCAGTGGGTGTGTAGAGGCAGGGAATGATTCAGAAGCAAAAGCAAGTTTTTTTGGCATTGGAGCATATATGGGAGTCTGATAACTCAGTTCAGGTTACCAAGGGAGTAAAAACTCATCTTCAATTACTGAGGAACAGGATATAATCAGGGATATTAGATGTGACATTCTTGGGAGAAGTCAAACAGGATGTGTACAGTATACAAAGGCAGCTAAAATCTGAAATTGTCATTCACTCCCCACAGAGCAAAAAATAGGCAACGTAATCGATGAATGATTTCATTGGTGGAACAGTCTCTGACTAACATTCACGAGTTATTCAATTATGAATAAACACCAGTGATTTGCCCGCTCATGTGGGTAGCGCTCTTCAAATTACAGTACAAATGAAATACAGCTACACTTTACCAGCTACACTTTACCAACAGTTAAAAGTTAACAGTTAAGTTAAAACATAAATTCAAAGCGCAAATAGTGATCAAATTCACAAGACAGATTAAATCCTATTGTTTCAGAAATATGAATGTAAATTCTCCTTCACACTGATTCGAGACAAGAGATATTGATCCCTTCCCCTTTAAAAAGATCATAGAATCATCGAATTTACAGTGCAGAAAGAGGCCATTCGGCCCATCGAGTCTGCACCGGCCCTTGGAATGAGCAACCTCATCAAGCCTACACCTCCACCCTATCCCCGTAACCCAGTAACCCCACTTAACCTTTTTGGACACTAAGGGCAATTTATAATGGCCAATTCACCTAACCCACACGTCTTTGGACTGTGGGAGGAAACCGGAGCACTCAGATGAACCCTACGCAGACACGGGGAGAACGTGCAGACTCCATGCAGACAGTGACCCAAGCAGGGAATCGAACTTGGGACCCTGGAGCTGTGACGCAACTGTGCTAACCACTGTGCTGCCCAGATAAATCACTGGGCGACACAGTGGCAGTGGGTACCACTGCTGCCTCACAGGCCGAGGACCCGGGTTCGATCCTGGCCTTGGGTCACTGTCTGTGTGGAGTTTGCACATTCATCCCGTGTTTGTGTTTGCGTGGGTCTCACTCCCAAAACCCAAAGATGTGCAGGGTAGGTGAATTGGCCACACTAAATTGCCCCTTAATTGAAAATATAGTATTGGGTACTCTAAATTTTAAAGAAAGATAAATCAGGAAGATGTGCCAGAAGTAATTTATCTGTAAACAAAATTCACTAAAATCCCACATCGGTGGTGTTTTAACACGATCACCTCTGTCACAATCTGTATGACTGAACATCTCTCCATTGCACTTCTCAGTGGCTGTGTGGTGAGTCCTGGGAGCCTGAGATGACTTTCTAGCCATCACTGCCAGAGATTCGACTCCAGATAATTAGTTAAAGCAAACCAATTACAAACATGAGCTGCTAACAGGCAGTTTGAGTTTGTCTGTACCACACAAAGCATAAAAGCATTTGAATGAGGAATTCCTTTCCATGTCCTCACTCATGTCCTCACCCAACCCCCGTTCCCTAAAGTACAAACATTCCATTTACCAAACTAGGAAAGTTTGTGATTGGCAAGTTGTTAAAACAAAACTTAAGGAACTCTTGAGGTGCAAGAGAAAGATGAGTGTTGAATAGGCTCACTTTTACAATTAAAATATTTTTATTCCCCAAATTGAAATGTAAATGCAAGGGTGCATTGCATTTTATTCACTTAATGTTTTCCAAACTAGAATAAAAAGTGTTCCTCATAACTTGTGTAAAATGAGACTGGAAAAGCTAGTCAGGATGCACACTGCTGTTGCAGATTGCCCCCCATTCCTCTCCCTCCTGCTCTTCCTTACCTTCCAGAACCTGGGCGGCGTTGGTCATTCTACAACACCACTGTAAGAGGAGCATCTGGGCCAGGGTGGTCTTGCAGAACCTGCCACACACGCACATAAGAGGGGGGGACGGGGACCAGAGAGCAAGTTAGAAAACGGCAGGCAAGTTAACGAAAAACAGAAAGCTGAAGGGAGAGAGGCAGTGGGCACAGCCCCTTCCTTACCTGTAGTCCATGTCTGATATCCAGAGAACGATCCAGTTATGGCCACATCGATGGGAATTCGGAGCCCGCCTCAGCTGCCAGCGAGCAAAGTGAGTGACAAAGGCTGCGACTCAGAGACTGTACTTTCTAACTCACACACAGTGTAATCTGAGCTCTTCTCTTTAAAGAAAGATACAGACAGCCGTCTGACAGCCCCAGGCTGGACCCCCGTCCTGCTGGACCTCCCTCTTTCCCCACCTCCTGATGTGGAAAATCCCTCCTCCCGCCCTGACCCATCTGACTCAGCCAGAGAGTAACCAGTCCATTGAGCTGCCGGCTGCCAAGCACAGCGGGCTTTCTGTAATTGGAGAGATAAAGCAGCTCCAGCATCAGTACTGCAAAGACTCGGATCCGACATTGCAACGAAGCAATGGGCATCAAATACAGGCTGCAAATACTAAAACTAACAGAAATACATATACCAGATTAACCAGCATTAAAACTAAGCAGATGATATCAAACCAAAGCTACAAACACTAGAAACAGCAGGCTGGATTGTCCCCTACCAGGCGGGGCGGGGGTCCCGGCGGGATGCAGTGGCGTGAACCACTCCGGCGTCGGGCCGCCCCAAAGGTGCGGAATCCTCCGCTTCTGCACCTTTAGGAGCCAAGCCCTCACCTTTAGGGGCTAGGCCCGCGCCAGAGTAGTTGGCGCGCCGCCGGCCGGCGGTAAAGATCTTTGGCGCCACGCCAGCCGGGGCCGAAAGTACTCCGCCAGCCGGCGGAAGTCCATGCATGCGCGGGAGCGACGTCAGCGACTGCTGACATCATCTCCGCGCATGTGCGGCGGGAGGGTCACCTCCGCGTCGGCCATCGCTGAGGCTGATGCCCGACACGTAAGGAAAAGAGTGCCCCCACGGCACAGGCCCCCCAGTGGGCCCCGATCGCGGGCCAGGCCACCGCGGGGGCACTCCCCGAGGCCAGATCGGCCCGCACCCCCCAGGACCCTGGAGCCCGCCCGTGCCTCCTGGTCCAGCCGGTAACCCTTGTTTAATTCACGCCGGTGGGACCGGCATAACAGCAGCAGGACTTCGACCCATCGTGGGCTGGAGAATCGCCGGGGGGGGGGGGGGGCGCCGACAGGCGCGGCGTGATTCCCGCCTCGGCCGAATATCCGGTGCCGGAGAAATCGGCGGCTGGCGGGGGCGGGATTCCCCAGCGATTCTCCGACCCGGCGGGGGGGTCGGAGAATCCAGCCCAGCTAGTTTCAAAATTAAGCAAAAGTCTTCTCTGAGTTTCTCAGGAACAAGGGTAACTTGCTTCCATTGCAGTTCGATTGGTTCCAGGATGACTGGTAAGTGAGACCAGCAGGCTCTGCACAGATAGGGCAGGGTCAGGTATTTTGAGCATTTTGGTAGTTTGTACCTTTCTCTACCATACCTTGAATTCACCAGTGCGTGCTCCTGGAGTAATTAACTGTGTTTGCTGCCTTCTCATTTGAATCCCCTTCATTTTGGTTAGTCACCGACCAGGAAATACCACGAGTTGTTGAATGCTTTGAGGACAACCTTAAAGTCTTCTGCTGTATTCAAATTGTGAGGAGTTGTCAGGCACACGAGCAACATGCCCTGCCCTGCGGAGCTGGTTTTGATTGATTAGCGCCTCAACGCAGCCCATGTCCAAATGCAGCAGGACCTAGATATTATCCAGGTTTGGGCAGACAAATGGCAAGAAATGTTCTCGCTATACAAGTGCCAGGCAATCACCATCTCCAACAATAGAATCTAACCATCATTCCATGACATTTTAGTGGCATTACAATCACTGAATCGCCCACTATCAACATCCAGGGTGGGGTACAATTGACCAAAAACTGAACTGGACGAGCCATAAAAATACTGTGGCTACCAAAGCAGGTCAGAGGCTCCAATCCTGTGGTGAGTAACTCGCCTCCTGACCCCACCCCACCCCCCCCCCCCTCCCCCTCCCCCCAAAGCATGCTCATCATCAACAAGGCTCAAGTCAGGAGTGTGTGTGATGGAAAATTCTTTCTCCACTTGCCTGGATGTGTGCACCTTCAACAACACACAAAGACACCATCTAGAACAAAGCAGCCTGTTTGACTGGCATCCCATCCACAAATATTCCCTTACACCACCACAGATGCAGATGGCAGCAGTGTGTAACATCTAGAAGATGCACTGCAGAACCTTGACGTTCTTCTCCAAGCCACTCGTTATCCTGACTTGTAATAACATCACCATTCCTTCACTGTTGCTAGGATTTGGAACTCCCACCCCCGGCATGACTGTGGGTGTACTTACACCTCAGGGTCTGCAGCGGTTGAAGAAGGAAGCTCACCACCACCTTCTCAAGAGTAATTAGGGATGGACAATAAAGGCTGGCCAAGCCAGCGATTCCCATATCCTCTAAATGATTTTTTTTTTAATGACTTGGGAGAGGATGTTGCTGTTGGATTGTCTTTCTTGCCACTGGATTTGGAGGATCATGTGTAGGCATCACTGGTAGTAATACTTCAGTGCTTTGAGATGGCTGTTGTAGGTTGTCCAAATAGAAGCATGTACGACCACAGGGACCACTGCTGCTCAGTATCTATGACTTTAGTATCGGGGCTGAGATCCTGGTCCTCAAATACTCTTTTACACAGTTGGCAAAGGCTAAGCAGACAAAATGGAGGCAATTCACTAGCAACTTGCATCAAAACTAAGCAATTGAGACAAAAAACAAAAAGTTAATGATAAACACAGCTAGCAGCAACACAAACATTGAAGCATCACACAGATTGTCACACAATAGGCATAATTTAATGGGACAAAAACAGAGTCCCGTTTCGGGCACGTTTAGTGGGGTGTTTCTCAGCACCTGCAACGCCGAGAAAGACTCCGCTATCTAGTGACACTTTGCCCATTTTTTGGCCTATCGAGGCCACACTTACATAATTTCCTGCACTCATCAACTCAGCTCACCAATGTAGGAAGAGTATTTGCAGATCGGGGCACCATTTCTGAATGCCGCCCTGATCTTTTGACCCTCCCTCATGAAATGAAATGAAAAAAATGAAAATTGCTTATTGTCACGAGTAGGCTTCAATGAAGTTACTGTGAAAAGCCCCTAGTCGCCACATTCCGCCGCCTGTTCGGGGAGGCTGGTACGGGAATCGAACCGTGCTGCTGGCCTGCCTTGGTCTGCTTTAAAAGCCAGCGATTTAGCCGAGTGTGCTACACCAGCCCCTTCCACCCCATCACGGCTTCCGCCCCCCCCCCCCCACCCCCGACTGTACCCAACCTACCTCCCACGGTATCCTTGAGCCTCCGCCTTTACCCCACATCTTAAAGGCAAGGCACCCCTGGGCCCAATCCCTGGCATGGGCAACCTGCCACCTGGGCACCATACCAGGGTGGCACTGCCAAACTGTCCAGCGGGAAAGCCAGGGTACCACGCCGCCCAGAGCCCGACCACCCGGGGGTCTCTATTGGGCTGGGAGACCCCTCCCTCAGGTGCCATTACACCTGGTCCACATTTGTGGAAACCAGTGCTGAACAGCGCCTTGGTGAAGCCTTCCAGGGGTGGCCTTTATGTCTCAGGCTCACTTAAATATGCTAATCTGGGACTTCCGGTGGTGGCCATGGTGGTGGTCGCACACAGGGCAGCTCTGGCTTTAAGTGCAGAATTGAGCTCTCTTACCCGAAAACGGGAGAATTTTGATGGGAAAGTGTAGCTAAAGGTGTGGAGGAGAAGTTCCCTCTTGGGAATGGCATTTCTGCTGGTTACCAGACGCGGCAGAAGAAGGTGAAAGACCTGGTCAAGGAACTGGATGTGACCTGTGGCACAGCAGCAATTGGACAGCTAGCGGACGGGGAAGGATCACGCAGCTTGGAAAACCCTAGATGGAGCAGTTGATGGCTTTTATTAGAGAGGAGTTTCACCAACAAAGAAAGGAGATGCAGGAGGACCAATCGAAGTCCATCGAAGGGGCGGTTGCACCCTGACAGGTTCGATTGAAAGGGTCAAGAAGTGCTTGGAGGCACAGGGGATCCAGGAGATGGAGATGGGGATGTCGGACCACAGTGTTCGGGTGGTGGCATTGGAGGCGGAGAGGGGGCTCCTGGGGAAAGGTGGAAGAGCAGGAGAACAGGTCTAGAAGGCAGAGCCTTCATATCGTCGGCCTGCCTGAATGAGTGGAAGGCACGAGTGCCACGAGAGACATCTCAAAGATGCTAGTGGGGCGGGGGGTGGGGAGGGTGCTGGACAAGGCCCCAGAGGTGGATAGGATGCACAGGTCTCTGAGGCAGAAGCTAAGAGCGAGGGAGCCGCCATGGGCGATGATTGTAAGGTTCCTCAAGTTTGTGGAGAAAGAAAAAAATCCTGTGTGGGTCAGGGAGAAACAGAACTGTGAATGTGAGGAGAATAAGGTCCAAATATACGATGACATTGGAGCAGAGCTGACAACAGTGCCAAGGCGACTCTCTATTGAAAACAGATTAGTTTTGGGGTGTTGTACCCAGTGAAACTGTGGATGACTTATAGAGGCCGGAAATATTATTTTGAAACCTCAGAGGAGGCCAACAACTTTATTAAACTGGGCAGCACGGTGATGCAGTGGTTAGCACTGCTGTCTCACAGCGCTGAGGTCCCAGGTTCAATCCCAGTTCTGGGTCATTGTCCTTGTGTAGTTTGCACATTCTCCCTATGTTTGCCTGGGTTTCGCCTCCACAACCCAAAGATGTGCAGGGTAGGTGTATTGGCCACAATAAATTGCTCCTTAATTGGAAAAAATTAATTGGGAACTCTAAATTGTAAAAATGAGCATAAACTGGGCTAAATTGTACTTTGATGGTAGACGTAGGAGTTGGCATAACGGAGTTAGGGGGATACAGGACGACTCTTTGTTAAGGGGGTAATAAGTTTGTAAGGGGAAACTGCCCCGCCTCCTCTGAGGGATGGGTGGGTCAGGTATTTCACTCAGGGTTTGACGCGAAGTCGCGAGGGTGGCCATTATGCTGAGTAAAAAGGTGGGGTTTGTGAGTGTGAAGGAAGTGAGGGTGGAAGTTACGTTTTGGTTAGCGGAGTGTTGGAGGGGACACCAGTGGTGCTGTTGAACATATATGTACCGAATTGGGCGACGTGAGGGGGTTGCTGGGAGCGATTCTGGTCTTGGCCACAGTTCATTATGGGAGGAGACTTTAATTGTGTGCTGGAACCGAGAGTGGACAGGTTGAGCCCCAGGCCAATGGGAAGGCTGCGGATGGTGAAGGAGCTGGAAGAGCTCATGAAAAGGATGGGTATGGTGGACTCGTCGCGTTTTAAGAACCTGGGGGGCACACATGACAGTGACTAGGATGAGCAAGTTTTTTGGGGTAGAGGATAGGTGTGCAAGGTGCGCGGGAAGCCCAGCAAATTATGACCACATGTTTTGGGCATGCCCAAAGCTAAGAGGGTTTTGGCAGGGTTTTGCTAAGGCAATGTCCACGGTACTAAAAACACGGGTGGTGCCGAGTCCAGAGGTAGCGATCTTTGGAGTGTCAGAAGATCCGGGAGTTCAGGGGACGAAAGAGACTGGCGTCTTGGCCTTTGCCTCCCTGGTAGCCCGGAGATGGATCTTGTTAATGTGGAGGGACTCAAAGCCCCCGGGTATAGAGACCTGGGTTAGTGACATGGCTGGGTTTCTCAGTCTCGAGAAAATAAAGTTTGCCTTAAGGTATGTGATTGGTCAATGATTGGGTTCACCCAGAGGAGGCAGCCGTTCGTCGACTTTCTCGGGGAAAATGAAAATGTCAGCAGATGCAGTATTCAGAAGAGAGGGACGGATTGTTGTTGTATGGTTGGGGTGTGTGAAGATTGGGATGAGGGTGGAAATGGTTATTATACCATGTTTATGTCATTGTTATTGTTCTAAAAACTTTCAAATACCTTAATAAAAAATTTTTTTAAAAAAAGAACCTGGGGGGGGGGGGGGGGGGGGGGGGGGGGGGACGGCGGCCGGGGGGGGGGGGGGGTGTGCTGCGCTTTCTTTTCACACGTGTATAGGGTATACTCCAGAATTGATTTTTTTTGTGGTGAGCCGTGAGGTGTTGGTGGGGGCAGAGTATGTGGGGATAGTAATCTTGGACCACATGCCACACTGGCTGGAGGTCCGACTAAGTTCGGGATGGGAGCGTCAACACTAACACCGGACGCAGCGAGTAACAAAACGACTGAAAACATGCCTACTCTAAATAACGAGCAACAGCCACCAACCCATCTGCTAATACGAAAACTAACTAGTGAACGCTGTTCGCAAGTATCACCAAACACAGGCACAATAAACAACCCACAGCTAGCACCAAAATTAAACCAGAGAAAGGGATGAAAAAGAACAGCAAACTGAAATCTGAAATTAGGTGGAAACATTGAGAATGCAAGCAAGGCATTGCCCAGCTTCTGTAAAAAACCACAAAGATTAATGTTTCATATGGACTTGGATGACTAAAGAGCAGACAGAGCTCTTGGTATCCATTTGCTCACTCAAAAGCATCTGCAATTGGTGCAGAACACACTGGATGGGAGTCTCCGGTCCCCCAGCCGCATGTTTCTTGGCGGCATTCCCAATGCTTGTCAATGGGATTTCCCATTATAGCCACCCCATGCTGCCAGGAAACCCGTGGGCGGTAGTGCGCTGCCAGCAGGAAAAGAGAATCCCAACGGCAGGAGAATTCCAGCCACTGTCTTAATAATTCAGATTTTAGGAATGCCATTTGGATTACTTGATTCTGGTTCTCGAGGGTAATTAGGGCTGGGCAACAAATGCTGGCCTTGCCAGTGATGCTAACATCCCAGGAAATAATTTAAAAATACATTCCGGAAACACCATCACCACACAAACTACAGTCATTCAAGAAGAAGGTCCACCACCACTTTCGCCACGAGCACTTGGGATGAATGACAAATACTGGCCTTATCAGTGTTACCACAATTCCAAAGGATGACTTTCATGAAAGAGTGAGCAACGAGAACAAAGCATCTAGTAACAGCGAACACCAAACCATCAGTGCCAAGCATTAAATAGGAGTCAATGCCAAAATAATCAGTTGAACTCTTAAGAGACCTGGCAGCGTTTTCATCAGGCTTCCAAGAACTCTGGAAGTTGTAAAGGAGGTAGTTAACAGAACATTAAATTTCATATAAGTGGAAATGACCATGTCAAATACACTCATGAGCCACTCTGTTGAGTGTCGTCTTTTGAATGATATGTTCAGCTCAGGCTGCCTTCACAGCTGATTGGGAGGTTCCAAGAGCACAATTGCAAGAATATCAAGAGAATCCCTCCTGTTAGAAAGTACATATTTATGCTTCAGATAATATTTTCATAATATGCACCCATTCACATCATGAGGTAAAGACAGGCAGTGACAGACACCCAGCTTAGCCAATAAACACATAGGACAGAACACAACCAATCACCAGACAGAACACGAGAGCGGGCCTTCCTACTATAAAACACACGAGGCATCAGCACTCCGCCTCTTTCCACTGGTAACAACTGCAGTGACAGTCAGGGTGTATATATCATTAGCACCTTCTACACGTGGCTCAGAGCCTGTCTGGTCTAGTTAGTTAGAGTTAACATACTTAGAGTAGTACAGTGTCAACCCACAGCAAGCTGTGTGCCTTGTTACAGAAGTTCAAAAAATAGTTTTGAACCAACGTTTAAGTTTGGTGTCTGCTTTACAGTCTAACTGCATCCGTGTTACCCCAGGGTCAAGAACATACCAGGAGTGTCTACTTCCTCTAAGTAATTTACCTTGAATAATTCAGTGACGATCAGCAAGTGCCTTCAAGCGGCATGGAGAAGATCCAGGCCACTCCACAGTTCCGGATCTCCAGAAATCACGACGCCAACTGGTGGGTCTTCAAGCAGAAATGAGGCCTCGGGCCTCGAGGATGCGTCCGATGCTCCTATCGACTGCGGAGGACCAAGCCATCCAAATCTTCAACTCACTCACTTTTGCCAACGGCGAGGACAATACCAAATTCAAGACCGTGTTAGCCAAATTCAACAGTCACTGTGAAGTCGAAATGAACGAGAGCTTTAAGCGCTATATCTTCCAGCAATGCCTTCAGGGTAAGGATGAGCCTTTCCAATTCTTTCTAACTCATCTCCGTATGTTAGCCCAGTCCTGCAACTATGGTGACACCGCTGATTCCCTCATCAGGGATCAGATCGTGTTTGGGGTCCACTCCGACGCCCTGTGGGAGCAGCTCCTAAAAATAAAAAACATGACCCTGCCAGTTACAATAGAGATGTGTAAAGTGCATGAACAGGCGAAAAGTCACTATTCTCGCCTTAAATTGGCAGGACAGGACTCCAACTTGCCTCCCACGAGGCAGAGAGTGTACAGGCCATTGCCCTTATGCGGCGCCTTAGCATCGATGAAGGCGGCCATTTCGCGCACTTTTCCCGGAATCCCACTCATGCGCACCACGGACGGGAGAACGAAGCGACCGAAGGCCACACTGCGCAGATGTGAACGGTGGCTGACAGCACTGTGCATGTGCGACGCACAGAGCGTGACAACGTCAACGTCATGACGTGCCCAACCTGCGGCACCACCCGTTTAAAGTGGCAGTGCCCTGCAAGCGGCAGGCGATGTTCAAGTTGTGTGTGGGAAGCCTGGACATTATGCAGCCGTGTGCAGGTCTGCACCTCCGATCGTGGGCCAGCGATCCCATTTCCAACTCAAATGCGTTTGATGTGTGCAGCACGGGCTGCTACATTCTGATCCTGGTAGTACCACGGATCCAGAGGACGACTGCCTGGAGTCCCCATATCGTGTGGGCATCATTACTACGTGTGACAAGGCCTCCTCAAATTCAGCAACACGCTTATCCATCCTCAACGTGGATTCTGCGGACGAATGGAGTGCTGTCGTTCCCATTAACCAATGCAGCATCCGGTTCAAGCTGGACACTGGTGCTTCAGCTAATCTCATATCTCAAGCAGATCTTGATCGCATCAAAAGGCGACCAAAAATTCTTCCGCTGGCCTGCCAGCTTCTTGATTATAATGGCAACACCATTACTACATTAGGGTCTTGTCACCTGCATGTCTCCAACAAGACCATCAATGCCACACTGCGATTCAAAATCGTTAAGCCTGACAAGGCTTCCCTGCTTGGTGCCCATGCATGCAAGCTACTCGCTCTCATGCGGCGCGTACATGCCATGTCCTCTGCCAATGTGGCTGACATTGACAAAATCCTGCCACAATACCCGGATGTGTTCAGTGGGATGGGCACGGTGCCGTACCAATACAAAATCTTACTCAGGCCTGATGCCACGCCTGTGATCCATGCTCCACGCCGGGTGCCGGCTTCTCTGAAGGAACGTTTAAAGGCGCAGCTGCAGGAGCTCCAAGACCAGGGCATAGTCTCTAAAGTGACGGAACCGACTGACTGGGTCAGCTCGATGGTCTGTGTGAAGAAGCCCTCAGGAGAGTTGTGCATATATATAGATCCCAAAGATCTTAACTGGAACATAACGCTACCCGATCACAAAGCGGGTGGAGCTAACCAGTGAGATGGCACACACCAAATTCTTCACAAAGCTAGATGCATCGCGTGGTTTCTGGAAGAATCAACTGGACTGGTCCAGCAGGAAGCTCTGCACGTTTAATACACCTTTCAGAAGGTACTGTTACAACCACATGCCATTTGGTATTGTTTCAGCCTCTGAAATGTTTCACAGGATCATGGAACAGATGCTGGAGGGCATTGAGGGTTTGCGGGTCTACGTAGATGATGTAATCATATGGTCCACGACCCCCGAGGAACACATATCTCGACTCAAACAAATCTTTCGACGTATCCATGCAAATGGCCTCAAGTCGAACAAGGCCAAGTGCTCCTTTGACATGTCATCAATCAAGTTTTTGGGCGATCAAATATCCCAGCAGGGTGTGTAACCACACTCTGACAAAGTCAAGGCCATCGACACCATGAAGACCCCGGAAGACAAGAAGGCGGTACACCGCTTCCTCGGTATGGTTAACTTTTTGGGAAAGTTCATTCCCAACCTCGCATCACACCACGGCTCTCAGGCATCTGGTGAAGAAGTCAACTGCCTTCCAGTGGCTACCCATACATCAAGCAGAGTGGCTCGAGTTAAAGGCAAAGCTCACCGCTGCTCCAGTACTAGCGTTCTTTTTTAAAATAAATTTAGAGTACCCAATTCATTTTTTTCCAATTAGGGGCAATTTAGCGTGGCCAATCCACCTACTCTGCACATCTTTGGGTTGTGGGGGTGAGACCCACGCAAACACAAGGAGAATGTGCAAACTCCGCACGGACAGTGACCCAGAGCCAGGATCGAACCTGGGACCTCGACGCCGTGAGGCAGCAGTGCTAACCCACTGCGCCATATTGCCGCCCTCTAGCGTTCTTTGAACCGGAGAGGGAGACGAAAATCTCCACGGACGCCAGCCACGACGGCATTGGTGCGGTGCACCTCCGAAGGATGACTCCTCGTCCTGGGCTCCAGTGGTCTATGTGTCAAGGGCCATGACTCCCACTGAGCAGAGGTAGTCTCAGATTGAAAAAGAGTGCCTGGGCCTCCGAACCGGCATTGTAAAGTTCCGTGACTACGTCTACGGTCTGCCAACCTTAACAGTAGAGACTGACCAATGACCCTTAGTCCATGTCATTCATAAAGACTTGAATGACATGACGCCCAGGCTTCAGCGCATTCTCATTCGACTCCGCAGGTACGATTTTGAGTTGGTTTACATACCGGGCAAAGAGCTAATCATCGCGGACGCCCTGTCGTGCGCCATCCCCTCGCCCTGTGAACAGGTCGACTTCATCCGCCAAATTGAGGCACAGGTGCCAGCAACCTCCCGGCCTCAGATGAAAGAGTGGTCAACATTTGAGAAGAGACTGCCAAGGACCCTCATCTGCAGCGGGTCATGCATCACCTTGCAAATGGTTGGCAGAAAGGGCAATGCCCTCAGTTCTTTAATGTCAAGGACGACCTAACAGTTGTCGAGGGGATCCTCCTCAAGCTAGATCGAATCGTTATTTCTCGCAGCCGCCAGAGCTTAGTGCTCAAACAAATCCACGAGGGACACCTCAGTGTCGAGAAATGCGGGCATAGGGCCCAGCAGGCTGTCTATTGGCCTGGAATCAACCAGGACATATCCAACATAGTCCTCAATTGTGCGACCTGCCAACGTTTCCAGCCTGCTCAGCCCAAAGAAACACTCCAGCAACACAAAATCGTGTGGGAATTGACCTTTTTCACGCCAATGGGCGTGACTATGTGCTCATCATCAATTACTTTTCGAGCTACCTGGAAGTGGTGAAACTGTCTGACCTCACATCAAGGACAGTCATCAAGGCCTGCAAGGAGACACTTGCCAGGCATGGTATTCCGCTCACTGTCATGAGCGACAACGGTCCCTGCTTCCACAGCCAAGAGTGGTCCAACTTCGCAAAGCTGTATTAGTTCAAGCACAATGCCTCCAACCTGCATTATCCGCAATCTAATGGGAAGGTCGAAAAAGGGGTCCATATCGTGAAGCAACTGCTCTGCAAGGCTGCAGACTCAGCATCTGACTTTAACCTTGCGCTGTTGGCGTACAGGGCAAGCCCTCTGTCCACCGTTATGTCTCCAGCACAACTCCTTATGAATCAAGACCTGTGGACGACTGTTCCGGCCATTCATTGACCAGACCTGGATCACCTCCCAGTGCTGCAAAAGATGCAGCAACTCCGAAACCGGCAAAAGCGGACAAACGATGCTCATGCTACTGATTTGCCGATGCTCTCTCCGGAAGATGCTGTTCGCATCAAGTTGCCTGGTGGAGGCTGGTCAGCTCCAGCTGCTGTTGTTCGACAGGCTGCTCCCAGGTCGTTTGTCGTTCTCATGGCTGGTGGCTCCATTATCAGGCGCAACAGAAGGGCACTACGCAAACGTGCCTGCCCACCACCGAATATCACTTTTCCAGCTGTCGTTTTGCCTTCTCCAGACGCCTCGCTCCACTAAGCCACCAATCTGGCTACAATCCTGCCTCTCAGGGGTCGTCGTCCCCACCTCCACCTCTCAGGCAATCAACAAGCATCTGACGCCAGCCCCAGAGATTGGACTTAGACATTTCTTTTGTGCATATTGTTCTGTATCTGCACGCTAGACACCTTCCATGTATATATGCATTCAATCACTGTAAATGGTTATATCTGTATATATGCCGTATGTGTGTCTAAGCAACCGACAAAATTTGTTTTAAAAGGGGGGCTGTCATAATATGCTAAAGGCCTACCTCAGAAGAAATGTGCAGAGTACTGCGCACAAGGAACACATGGATTGGAAAATAAGGTATGCGGAGGCAAGGACTCCCAAACATTGTCCAGGCAATCCACAAACTGGGGCCAGCACCCTCATTCTCCCATCTACAACCTTGAGCTGGGAGGAAAGCATCCCAGCAAGCATCTGTGTGTCCCACAACCAGTTACACAAGACACAGTTCTATAAATAAAGAAATAAAGAATGTGCATTTATATAGTGACCATCTCAACCTCAGGTCAAAATAATTCTCATCCTCGTGTTCAAATCATTCCATTGCTTCACCTCTTCCTATTTCTGTCACATCCTTCAGTTCTACAGGCCTCCTAGATCTTTGAGTTCATTCAATTCTGTCGTTTATCTCTTTTGGCTGTTCAACGTGTCGTTGTTCTAAAGCGATTCACAGCCAATTAAATGCTGTGGATATGTATTCACCGGTGTAATGTCGGGAAATACGAACAATACAGGGTTATCAAGAACCTCAAACAAGGCCGACTCAGAGGCGGGGTTACAATGAAGCCGAGGAACAGGGCCCCGACCTTTTGGGGTAACCCACGCTGGGCCGGTGCACTGGGAATGCCATCGGAGACAGACTATTCTGCATTTGACTCTGATTGGTGAGGCGGAAAGAGCGGGAGTTTTCCCGCTGGTGACGAATCGATAAATTGAGGCGAGGCAAGACCATGAAGCGACATCAGGTTTGCGCCGGGCGCCGGCACTGGCGGACCCAGGCCAGCAACACGAGGGGATGGCAGGCAGAGGAGGGGACCCAGAAAACGGCAGGCAACGACGACGCAAAGCGACTCAAAGGCCACAGCGCCTGAGGCAGGCTTAAAGAGCCCAGGCGAGCAAGGTGAGTGAATTAGTAACATTGGGTATTTTTGTGGCTTCTGCCTTTGTATTCTGTGGGGTGGATGGGGCCGTGGGCAGTGGGGGTGGTGGGGGTGTGGCCAGAAATGAAGGTGAGCGCCGGACCCATTAACTGTAAATCCGCCTCTGGCTTGAATTATTTTTTTAAATTAAAAAATGGGTGGCACAGTGGTTAGCACTGCTGCCTCATGGCGCGGAGGACCCCGGTTCAAACCCCGCCCCAGGTCAGTGTGCGAGTGGGGATTGCACATTCTCCCCATGCCTGCCTGGCTCCCATCCCCACAAATCCAAAGATGGATTGGAGTAGGTGGAGTGGCCACGCTAAATTGCCCCTTAATTGGGAAAAAAATAATTGGGTACTTTAAATTTATTTTTATATATTTCCAATTAAGGGGCTAAATTGCATGGCCAATCTACCTCCGGTGGCTGCAGCTGCTCTCTCTCTCTGTTGCTCTGATTGCTGCTGTGTCCAGAGCTGGTGGTTGCTGAATTGCCGAGATGAAGGAGTGTGATACCGTCAATTCACTGTGAGACCGTGAGAACAAGTGAACGTTAGGCTTTAATATCTATGAACTCACCTGCCAGAGTTGGCTGTACAAATGAGTGCCACCCACAGGTGGCCGGTCTATATATGGCCCCGGTGAGAGCGGAGCCAGAGGCAGAGCCCACCGGGGTTCCAGTACGGTACCTGGAAGTAGCCCGTGTCTCAAAATGGAGAAGGGTGACTAGTGGTGTTCCACAGGGATCCGTGCTCGGACCACTGTTGTTTGTGATATACATAAATGATTTGGACGAAGGTATAAGTGGTCTGATGAGCAAGTTTACAGATGATACTAAGATTGGTGGAGTTGCAGATAGCGAGGCGGACTGTCAGAGAATACAGCAAAATATAGATAGAGTTGGGCAGAGAAATGGCAGACGGAGTTCAATCCAGGCAAATGTGAGGTTATGCATTTTGGAAGATCTAACTCAAGAGCAGACTATATGGTCAATGGAAGAGTCCTGGGGAAAATTGATGTACAGAGAGATCTGGGAATTCAGGTCCATTGTACCCTGAAGGTGGCGGGTCGATAGAGTGGTCAAGAAGGCATAAAGCATGCTTGCCTTCATCGGATGGGGTATTGAGTACAAGAGTCGGCAGGTCATGTTACAGTTGTATATGATTTCGGTTAGGCCACATTTGGAATACTGTGTGCGGTTCTGGTCGCCACATTACCAGAAGGATGTGGATGCTTTAGAGAGTGTGCAGAGGAGGTTCACCAGGATGTTGCCTGGTATGGAGGGTGCTAGCTATGAAGAAAGGTTGAGTAGATTAGGATTGTTTTCATTGGAAAGACGGAGGTTGAGGGGAGACCTGATTGAGGTCTACAAAATTATGAGAGGTATGGACAGGGTGGATAGCAACAAGCTTTTTCCAAGAGTGGGGGTGTCAATTACAAGGGGTCACGATGTCAAGGTGAGAGGGGAAAAGTTTAAGGGAGATGTGCGTGGAAAGTTTTTTATGCAGAGGGTGGTGGGTGCCTGGAATGCTTTGCCAGCGGAGGTGGTAGAGGCGGGTACAATTGCATCATTTAAGATGCACCTAGACAGATATGTGAACGGGTGGGGAACAGAGAGAAGTAGACCTTGGAAAATAGGCAACAGGTTTAGATAAAGGATCTGGATCGGCGCAGGCTGGGAGGGCCGAAGGGCCTGTTCCTGAGCTGTAATTTTCTTTGTATCATCACTTCCAGGTCGTGGGTCACATTATTATACAGATAGTACACACAACTCATGCATTAGGTGAAGTACATTCACCCCCTGTTAAAAAATTAAGTCCAGCGGGGGTGACGTGGGGTCATTAGAGATTCAGTCTGTCTGGAGGCCGGATCGATCTTTTAGACCTCCTCAGCTCTGGCGATGCGGCGGGCACGGTCGTTGCAGATGGTGACTCTGGGGCAGTCGTGTCTGGAACTCGAGCCTCAGTCCGGGTTGGGGGTAGGCAAGGGGTTGGCGGATGGCGGCAGTGCCGGCGTGGGCCAAGACAGGAGACCCAGGGGGGTCAGCAGGGGGTGGCTGTCGGCAGCGGGGAGGGGGGCGCGTTGGCAGGGGAATCAGCTGGCAGCTTGTCGTCCTGCTCGAGGCGATGCCTTTGTTGAGCAGGTACTGACGTAGCCCATCGCTCATGAACGATGTGCCCCGGTCGCTGTGGACGTAAGCAGGAAAACCGAACAGTGTGAAGATGCTGTGCTGTGCCTTTATTACGGTGGCTGAGGTCATGTCGGGGCAGGAGACTGCGAAGGGGAAGCAGGAGTACTCGTCGATGACAGTTAGGAAGTATGTCTTACAGTAGGTGGAGGGGAGGGGCCCTTTTGAAGTCCATGCTCAGGCGCTCAAAGGCCAGAAGGCCTTTACCAGGCAGGCCTTGTCTGGCCGGTAGAAGTGCAGTTTGCACTCCGCGCAGACCTGGCAGTCCCTGGTCATGGCCTTGACCTCCTCGGAGGAGAAGGGCAGAAGGACTGATGGCTGGTCGGTGTCGAGGGTGAACCTCCTACCAGCTAGGTAGTGTCTCCAGTGCCGCACGGCTTCCACTATGGCTTGTGCTTCCTTTTCGAACGAGGAGTGTTGGATCTCGGAAGCATGGAGGGTTCCAGAAAAGAATGCTACTGGCCTGCCAGCCTGGTTGAGTGTGGCGACCAGTGCGACGTCTGACGCATCGCTCTCTACCTAAAAGGGGACGGACTCGTCCACCGTGTGCATAGCGGCCTTGGTGATGTCGGCCTTGATGCAGCCGTCAGGGGAAAAGTGGTTGTTTGAATAAGTGGGCGGGCTTTGTCCGCATAGTTGGGGACCCACTGGGCGTAGTAGGAGAACAGCCCAGGCCTGGGGGCCTTGAGGCTGTGGGGAGGGGGGAGTACCATGAAGTGGCGTATACGGTCGGGGTCAGGCCCTAGGACTCCGTTCTCCATGACGTAACCGAGTATGGCCAGTCGTGTAGAGCGGAAAACGCACTTCGCTTTGTTGTACGTGAGGTTAAGGGATTAGATGGCCTGGAGGAACATCTGAAGGTTGGCGTCATGGTCCTGCTGATCATGGCCGCAGATGGTGACATTGTCCAAGTACGGGTATGTAGCCCACAAACCGTACCGGTCCACCATTCGGTACATCATTCTCTGAAAAACCGAGACCCCGTTAGTGACGCCGAAGGGGACCCTGCGGAAGTGGAAGAGTCGGCCGGCTGCTTCAAAAGCAGTGTAGTGGCGTTCTTCAAGGCGGATTGTGAGTTGGTGGTAGGCCGACTTCAGATCGACTGTTGAGAACACACGGTACTGTGCGATCTGGTTGACCATTTCCGCGATGCGGGGGAGGGGGTACTCATCCAGTTGCGTGAACGGGTTAATAGTCTGGCTGTAGTCTACAACCATCCGGTTCTTTTCCCCGGTCCGGACGATCACCACTTGTGCTCTCCATGGGTGTCGCTGGCCTCGATAATCCCTTCACTCAAGGGACCTCCAACTTGATAAAAGCCATATCTTGGGAACTGTACCACCTGCTCCTGGTGGCGATGGGCTTACAGGCGGGAGTGAGGTTCGCAAAGAGTGAAGGTGGGGGGGAGATCTTGAGGGTCGCGAGGTTGCATACCGTTAAGGGGGGGGGGGGTAAGGGTCCGGCGAACTGTAGGGTCAGGCTGCAGTTCCTCGTGAGTAGGATCAGTTTTTCCAGGTAATCATCTAGCAATTCCCCAGCGCGTTGACGACGAGCCGTGAAGAGATGTCGGGCATACAACTCATTTACAGGCTTTACAAAATGCTCCTTAAGGGTTGCGACCACCGCCTCGTACGTGGCCATTTCTCGATCATCACAGAAATTCGATGGCTCACCTGAGCGTGGAGGAGTCGCAGCTTGATGGTTTCAGTGGGAGGCGTTGTGAAGGAGTCAAGGTAGGCCTCGAAGCAGCGGAGCCAATGTTCGAAGATCTCCTTGGCTTCTGACGCGCACGCGTTGAGTTCGAGCTTATCTGGCTTTAGAGCGGCTTCCATGATGCTGTCGGTGGATATTACATTGTGATACCGACAATTCCGTCAATAGGGGCTGTTTAGCACAGGGCTAAATCGCTGACTTTGAAAGCAGGCCAGCAGCACGGTTCGATTCCCGTAACAGCCTTCCCGAACAGGCGCTGGAATGTGGCGACTAGAGGCTTTTCACAGTAACTTCATTTGAAGCCTACTCGTGACAATAAGCGATTTTCATTTCATTTCCTTTCATTTCAATTCACTGTGAGACCGTAAGAACGAGTGAACATTAGGCTTTGATATCCATCAACTTGCCTGCCAGATCGGCTGTACAAATGAGAGCCACCCACAGGTGGCCGGACTACATATGGCCCCGGTGAGGGTGGAACCACTGGGGTTCCAGTACGGTACCTGGAAGTAGCCCGTATCATCACTTCCAAGTCATGGGTCACATTATTATAGACCGTACAGACAGCTCATGCATGAGGTGAAGTACATTCACCACAAGGAGAAAGGAGAGAGGTAGGATGAGATTTGCTGCTGCCTGGTGTATCTGAAGCTCACCGGATGTTACAGGGAGCTGCAAGAGAGGGAAAGCAGTCTTCACAGACGAAGGTTTGGCCTGGCCTGGAGTGGATAGAGTTCCAGCCTGGGACTGGATTGAAACACTGCCTGCCTGCCTCCCTGCATTTCCAGAGCCTGCAGCAGAAGGAGAGGAGGAGGGGCCGGGACTGTTTGCTGCCTGTTTCATCTACAGGGCCCTTGGGCCTGAGGCCTCCCAGCAAACAGGAGGTTGCTGCAACACTTGGAAGGGGAGGAAGAGGAGAAGAAGGTTGGTACAACTGGACTTTATCTTGTTTTCATCTGTTGATAACGCCGAGATGGGATAATATCCGTGGACTGTTTTGCTGGGCCCATGTGGGCTGAAGACCCTGTCCCCCACCCGCCCACTGCTAGGTCAGATCTTTTGGGGGACCAGCCCGCAAGACTTTCCTCGGCACCAGCCTGTCCTTTTGTGATTTCACTTCCTGCTCCTCCCTCCCCTTCCCTCCCTTGTACTCGGGGCACACCATAGTCCGTCCCCCTGTGCCCCATCCTCCTGTCCCTTCCCTCCCCTTCGGTTACTCTCTCTCTCTCTCCCATTCTTCCCTATTGTCCACCACTGACCAGGATGGCTACAAAGCTGCCTAGGCCGGTGGTGGGACATCTACAGCTACCTATGTGGGAGTGGTGGCCTCCACCCCCCCCCTCCCCCCCACTGTTCCTGGGGTTAGGTCACCGATTCGCCTCATGACCCAAAAACGTGGAGCGAAGTGCTACGCGCACCGCACCATGTCAGTCGAGGCCTGTCTGTGCTTTGGCCGAGGTGGTTGGCCCTTTGGCCATAGTTGCAGCCTCGGAGGTGTATGGCAAAGCTGTCTTCTTTTTGAGAGCTGAGCGGGCGGTCCACCTCGCCCTGGAAAAAGGGCTCACGGTGTGCGGGATCTACCTGGCGGTGGACCCACTGGAGGCCATTGCCGAGAGAGTTATTCTCTCCAATGTCCCTCCTTTTATTCCCATGGAACTCCTCCTCACCCACCTCCATCAACTGGGGGAGGTACGGTCAGGGGTCATACCGCTCCCGCTCGGCTCAAAGATCCCACAAGTATATTTTCTCATTCCGGTGCCAGGTCTTTGTTTGCCTGGAAGGAACTTTTGAGATCCCTTTCGGGGACAAAACCTACCGCATCTTCTGGTCCGCAGGTGGCGTGCGGTGCCACGCTTGCAAGGAGGTGGGACATATTAGAAAAAATTGCCCCACCTCTAACACTGCCGCTGATGGTGCCGCCGCCCTCTCTCCTTCCACTGGCGTGGAGGTGAGGGGACACCCGCGTGGCCGGAAGGCTGAGAGGAAGATCAGCAGGCGATTCACCGGCGGTCAGGTTTGGATCCTTCTGACCCTTTGATCCTGACGAACCCAGTGCCCCTGGCTACTGACTCGAGTGCAGCCATTACGCCATCACCCAGCAACACCCTCCGCCGGTGACATTTTGTCATTGGATGCCGGGCCCAGCGACACTTCTGCGCAGGCCCCTCTAGGTGGCGGTAGTGAGGTGCGTGACCTTGAACCAGAGGGTGCTCTGTCCCAGCCACAAATTCTGTAGAGAAGCATTGAGGGACAAGAAGTCAGCCTGAAGGGGCCTCCAGAGATAGAGGTCTCCCCGGGATGTAACCCTCTCCCCTGCAAACGGCGTCAATCTAGGTTCGTTTCCATAGATGTCGTGCACAGTCCCTGAAAGAAAAGAGGTGGGAAGGATAGTGAGGAAATCCCAGCAGCTGCCACTGTCCCCTGAGCAGGGTTCTCGGGGTCGGACGGGACCCGAGAGGGTCTGTTCCACTCAGTACAATTTAGCACGCCGAACTTGTTAAATTTCTCAGGGGAGGGGGTCAGCGATAACCCCCTGCTTCTAATTAGCAGATTACATCGAGATGGACAGCGGTCTAAAACCGGAGAAGCTCAATTTGGATGCTCGGTCGCCGGAGGCCGCAGAAATTTTTAAATACCGGCTTCGGTGTTTTGAGGCCTACCTGAACTCTGCAGAAACTCCAGTGGACGGACCTCGCAAGCTGAGCTTACTACACAGCCGGTTGGGCCACAGACTCTACTCCACGATCGAAAAAGCCACCATGTACGAGACGGCGGTCGAAATCCTGCTTCGTTAAGCCAATAAACGAGGTACACGCCCGGCATTTGCTCTCGACCTGCCGGCAGCGCTCCGGGGAAACGTTGTGGTAGTATGACTAGGGGTATTACGGTACCTGGGAGTGTGAGCTGCCATTGGTGCAGAGGGCTCGCTGCCCATTGGCCCAAGTATCGTGTTCTCTGTATTCTCATTGGTCAAGAGGAAGGTAGCTCCGCCTACGAGGCGGGGTATAAGAACCCGTGTTCCCCAGCAGCCAGGTCATTTCTGTACTCCTGCTGCACATCCGAGATGCTTTTGTGTCCTGTATACGATCCACATACATCAGGCAGCGACTCCTCGAAGACGGAGCAAAAGACCTCCAAGGCACGGTAACGCTCGCCTCCTCTCTGAAAGTGGCCACCATAATCTCCACACGTACTTCGTGGACCTTGCGAGCCCCTCTCGGTCCCCTCCAGACTCGGCCATGCTACAGGCCTGAGCCGCGCGGCGACCCGCTCGCACCAGGGGCACACAGTGCTATTTCTGTGGGCAAGGCCAGCACCCACGTCAGCGTTGCCCAGCCCGCTACGCTATCTGCAACGACTGCGGAAAGAAGGGGCATTCCGCAAAGGTCTGCCTAGCTGGGCCCAAGGTTCAGAAACAAAAGTTTCATCGGGCCCACAAATCAGGCTCAGAGGCCCCGCAACGTGGCTGCGCGCCGGCCGGACACGTCCCCTTCTAACGCGTCATCGGCCTCGTGCGAGTCATGGCGGTGGCCATCTTGGCGGTGGCCATTTTCAAAATCCGACTGGTGCAACCGACAGCGGTGGCCATTTTGTGACTCCGGACAGCTATTTTGTGAGTCTGACTCAGCTGAGGACTGACTACCCGCAACTGGGAGCGTTCATCCTCGATCAATCACGGCCGAAACACCTACGGAACTCCATAATGCAGGTCCAAATCAACCGCACGACACCCCCTGCCTCTTCGACTCTGGGAGCACGGAGAGCTTTATTCACCCAGAAAAGGTAAAGCGCTGCGCCCCTACGCAGCTATCTCGCCTCCCAAACTATTGCCTTCGTGTCTGGGTCCCACTCGGTCGAAATCACTGGGTATTGTATCGCGGATCTCGATCCAGGGCGCCGGATACGCCCATTTCAAACTGTATGTCCTCCCTCACCTCTGCGCCCCCCTGCTGCTCGGTCTGGACTTTCAGTGCAGCCACCGAAGCCTGACACTGAAGTTCGGCGGACCCCTCCCCCCACTCACGGTATGTAGCCTGGCAACACTTAAAGTTGCACCACCCCCCCCTTCGCGAACCTCACCCCCGACTGTCAGCCCGTCGCCACAGGAGTCGGCTTTACAATGCCCAAGACGTTTATCAAGTCAGAGATTCAACGGTTTCTGAAAGAAGGGGTCATAGAGGCTAGCAACAGGAGAGCACAAGTATTGGTAATCCGGTCTGGGGAAAAGACACGGATGGTGGTGGACTATAGTCAGACCATAAACAGTTTTACGCAACTCGATGCGTACCCCCTTCCCCGCATAGCAGAAATGGTTAACCAGATCGCCCAGTACCAGGTATTCTCCACGGTTGACCTAAAATCCGCCTACCATCAGCTCCCTACCCGCCCTGAGGACCACCCCTACCATCAGCTCCCTACCCGCCCGGAGGACCGCCCCTACACGGCCTTCGAAGCAGCCGGTCGGCTTTTTCACTTCCTCAGGGTTCCTTTTGGCGTCACAAATGGAGTCTCAGTTTTTCAAAGGGCAATGGACCAAATGGTGGACCAGTACGGCTTACGGGCTACTTACCCGTACTTGGACAATGCCACACAACCCGACTAGCCATCCTCGGCTATGTCATGGAAAACAGGGCCCTAGGCCCAGACCCCGACTGCATTCTCCCCCTAAAGGAACTTCCCCTCCCCCATAGCCTCCAGGCACTGAACCGGTGCTTGGGGCTCTTTTTTCCTATTAAGCCCAGTGGGTCCCCAGATATGTGGACAAAGCCCGACCATTCATTAAGGCCACGGTTTCCCCTGATGGCTGAGGCCCGGCCGGCCTTCAGTCGTTTTAAGGCCGATATCATCAAGGCCGCCATGCATGCGGTGGACAAAATCATCCCCTTCCAGGTCGAAAGCGATGCATCAGACGTCGCCCTGGCTGCTACTCTCAAGCAGACAGGTAGGCCAGCAGCATTTTACTCCCGAACCCTCACCGCCTCGGAAATTCAGCACTCTGCAGTCGAGAAGGAGGCACAAGCTATTGTGGAGGCCGTGCGGCACTGGAGGCACTACCTAGCCGGTAGCAGGTTCACCCTTGTCACCGACCAACCATCGGTAGCCTTCATGTTTGATAACGCACAACGGGGCAAAATAAAAAATGATAAAATTCTGAGGTGGAGGATCGAACTCTCCACATATGTGTATGATATTACAGATCGTCTGGGGAAGCTCAATGAGTCCCAGATGTCCTATCCCGTGGAACGTGCGCCAACGTGTAGAAAGACCGTCTGCGGGCCATCCACAATGACCTCTATCACCCGGGGGTCACTCGGCTTGCTCATTTCATCAAGTCCCGCAATCTACCTTACTCCACCGAGGAGGTCAAGGCCATGACCAAGGCTTACCAGATCTGTGCGGAGTGCAAACTGCATTTCTACCGATCAGACAAGGCCCGCCTGGTGAAAGCCTCTGGGCCCTTTGAGCGACAAAGCGTGGACTTCAAAGGGCCCCTCCCGTCCACCAACCGCAACATTTTATTTCCTCACTGACATCGACGAATTCTCCCACTTCCCATTCGCCATCCCCAACCCCGATTTGACCTCGGCCACCATAATCTAGGCACTGCACAGCATCTTCACCCTGTTTGGTTTCCCCGCCTATATCCACAGCTACCGGGGTACATCGTTCATGAACGATGAGCTGCGCCAGTATCTGCTCAACAAGAGCATCGCCTCGAGCAGAACGACCAGCCATAACCCGCGGGGAAATGTGCAGGTGGAGAGGGAGAACGCGACAGTTTGGAAGGCTGTCCTTCTAGCCCTGCGGTCAAGAAGTCTCCCAACCACCCGCTGGCAGGAGGTCCTACCCGATGCCCTCCACTCCATTAGGTCGCACGGCCACGAACGAGACCCCTCACAATCGCTTGTTTATCTTCCCCAGGAAGTCCTCCTCTGGGGTCCTTGCAAGAGTGATGCATGGCGCCGAGTATGCCCAGTTTCCCTGCAAGAGCTGGCACCTGCTGGCTCTCCCACTGAAGTCTCTACCGGCGCTCCCCTCCCCGCACCGGCTGCCGACACCGACAGCACCCTCCCCTCTAGCGCCCCCTCACCCCCCTTCGCCAGCACCAATCACCCGGGTACCCCCCCTGCTCCAACACGGGCAAAGGTTCAGACCACCGTGCTCCTGGATATACTCCTATTGAAGACGCCCGTGTCCGCCGCACCACCGCTGGAGCTGAGAAGGTCAACATGGACAATCAGACCACCCAAAAGACTAAACATGTAATTCCACTTCACCCCCGATGGACTCTGTTTTCTTTTAAAACGGGGTGAATGTGATGAATGATTACTGCACCTTTAATGTAATGATCCCTTTAAGACTGGATTTGGAACCCTGGGGGACTCCGCCTCCGGCTCCACCCCCCGAGGGAGCCATATATAAGGTAATGTTCAGTGGGCAGTGTGCAGTGAGGACACTTCTCGGTAGCTGTCTGGTTCTCTGCTCATTAAAGCCTTTGTATTACCAATCTTCTCTCTCGAGTTGTAATTGAGGGTATCTCAATGGGTTATAGTTTGGAAGACCCGCTGTCTTCGGGCACCACTGCCACCATCCTGGACCTGTTTCCGGAGTTATTTTCGGGACCGTCTGGTGACCAGGCGGCAGGGGCGGAGCCGGCATCGGCACCACAGCCTCCCACTGGCTCGGGACCCTGGGAGGAGCCTGAGGAGATCCCGCCTATCGATGATCCCAGTGGCAGGATCCCGCTGCACTCAGTATGGTGGAGGATTCGGGCCCGGAGGGCGACTGTCCGAAGGCTGTCAGCCGCCCAGTGTCGGGAGTGCATTGTGCACGAAACGCTCTGTAATGGGGTGTGGGTCTCACTCGTGCCTGACACTATGTCGTCCCTCACCCCTTCTGGGGAACTCCCAGAATCTGGCACATCATAATTGAAGGTTCTTTTGTTCTTTCTGCCTCTGGAGATAGTTCAGGCAGTGCCCTATTGGGCCCCTCCTTCACCAACACTCCGACTCCCTCCCTCCCCACCACCCTCCTTTCCCCACTCTCCCCACCACCCCCCTTCCTTTCCCTTCTGTTGGTACAGAGGCGAGGGTATCTGGTCTCTTCAGCGCTAAGTTTAGTGCTTGTACCGTTTGTATTTTGTAGAAACGTGTTTTGAATTGTTTTACTAATCAGAGTATCCACCTCCCCTCCCCGTACGTTGGTAATGAGGGAAGGGTACCATGTTTCTCCAATACAAAATGAGTGTTTGTACCGTTTGGACTTGTATATTTTTTTTTTACTGTTTTAATAAAAAGATATGGCCAATCCACCTTGGGTGGTTGCAGATGCTCTCTCTGTTGCTCAGTTTGTTGCTGTGTCCAGTGCTGAACTGAGAGCTGAGTTTAGAAACAGGAAAGGAGAGGTCACCCTGTTAGAGGTTTTCTATAGGCCTCCGAAAAGTTCCAGAGATATAGAGGAAAGGATTGCAAAGATGATTCTGGAATCGGAGCGAAAGTAACAGGGTAGTTGTTATGGGGGACTTTAACTTTCCAAATATTGACTGGAAACACTATAGTTCGAGTAGAAGGGTTTCCTGACGCAGTATGTAGATAGGCCAACGAGAGGCGAGGCCGTATTGGATTTGGTACTGGGTAATGAACCCTGGTGTCAGATTTGGAGGTAGGTGAGCACTTTGGTGATAGTGACCACAATTCGATTACGTTTACTTTAGTGATGGAAAGGGATAGGTATATACCGCAGGGCAAGAGTTATAGCTGGGGGAAAGGCAATTATGATGCGCTGAGGCAAGACTTAGGATGCATCGGCTGGAGAGGAAAACTGCTGGGGATGGGCACAATGGAAATGTGGAGGACGTTCAAGGAACAGCTACTGCGTGTCCTTGATAAGTATGTACCTGTTGGGCAGGGAGGAAGTGGTCGAGCGAGGGAACCATGGTTTAGTAAAGTAGTTGAAACACTTGTCAAGAGGAAGAAGGAGGCTTATGTAATGATGAGACGTGATGGTTCAGTTGGGTCGCTTGAGAGTTACAAGTTAGCTAGGAAAGCTCTAAAGAGAGAGCTAAGAGCCAGGCGAGGGCATGAGAAGTCTTTGGCAGGTAGGATCAAGGATAACCCTAAAGCTTTCTATAGATATGTCAGGAATAAAAGAATGACTAGGGTAAGAGTAGGGCCAGTCAAGGACAGTAGTGGGAAGTTGTGCGTGGAGTCCGAGGAGATAGGAGAGGTGCTAAATGAGTATTTTTCGTCTGTATTCACACAGGAAAAAGACAAATTTGTCGAGGAGAATACTGAGATACAGGCTACTAGACTAGATGGGCTTGAGGTTCATAAGGAGGAGGTGTTAGCGATTCTGGAAAGTGCGAAAATAGATAAGTCCCCTGGGCCGGATGGGATTTATCCTAGGATTTTCTGGGAAGCTAGGGAGGAGATTGCTGAGTCTTTGGCTTTGATCTTTAAGTCACCTTTGTCTTCAGGAATAGTGCCAGAAGACTGGAGGATAGCAAAAGTTGTCCCCTTGTTCAAGAAGGGGAGTAGAGATAACCCTGGTAACAATAGACCAGTGAGCCTTACTTCTGTTGTGGGCAAAGTCTTGGAAAGGTTTATAAGAGATAGGATGTATAATCATCTGGAAAGGAATAATTTGATTAGAGATAGAGGTTTTGTGACGGGTAGGTCACCCTTATTGACAAACCTTATTGAGTTCTTCGGGAAGGTGACCAAACAGGTGGATGAGGGTAAAGCAGTTGATGTGGTGTATATGGATTTCAGTAAAGCATTTGATAAGGTTCCCCACGGTAGACTATTGCAGAAAATACGGAGGCATGGCATTCAGGGTGATTTAGCAGTTTGGATCAGAAATTGGCTAGCTGGAAGAAGACAAAGGGTGGTGGTTGATGGGAAATGTTCAGCCTGGTGTCCAGTTACTAGTGGTGTACCACAAGGATCTGTTTTGGGGTCGCTGCTGATCGTCATTTTTATAAATGACCTGGAAGAGGGCACAGGACACAGGGTGAGTAAATTTGCAGATGATCCAAAAGTCGGTCGAGTTGTGGACACTGCAGAAGGATGTTACAAGTTACAGAGGGACATAGATAAGCTGCAGAGCTGGGCTGACAGGTGGCAAATGGAGTTTAATGCAGAAAAGTGTGAGGTGATTCATTTTGGAAGGAATAACAGGAAGACAGTACTGGGCTAATGGTAACATTCTTGGTAGTGTGGATGAGCAGAGAGATCTCGGTGTCCATGTCCATAGATCCCTGAAAGTTGCCACCGAGGTTGAGAGGGTTGTTAAGAAGGCATACGGTGTGTTAGCTTTTATTGGTAGAGGAATTGAGTTTCGGAGCCATGAGGTCATGTTGCAGTTGTACAAAACTCTGGTGCGGCCGCATTGGAGTATTGCGTGAAGTTCTGGTCGCAGCATTATAGGAAGGATGTGGAAGCATTGGAAAGGGTACCGAGGAGATTTACCAGAATGTTGCCTGGTATGGAGGGAAGATCTTATGAGGAAAGGCTGAAGGACTTGAGGCTGTTATCGTTAGAGAGAAGAAGGTTAAGAGGTGACTTAGTTGAGGCATACAAGATGTTCAGAGGATTAGATAGGGTGGACATTGAGTGCCTTTTTCCTCGGATGGTGATGTCCAGCACGAGGGGGCATAGCTTTAAATTGAGTGGAGATAGATATAGGACAGATGTCAGAGGTAGGTTCTTTACTCAGAAGTAGTAAGGGCGTGGAATGCCCTGCCTGCAACAGTCGTGGACTCGCCAACACTAAACACATTCAAATGGTCATTGGATAGGTAGGCATATGGACGAGAAAGGAATCGTGTAGATGGGCTTTAGAGTGGTTTCACAGGTCGGTGCAACATCGAGTGCCGAAGGGCCTGTACTGTGCTGTTATGTTCTATGAGGTGATGTGAGGAAGTGGAGCGGCAGTATTTGCTTCCCCAATCCCCAACCCTACCTGCCTCCCCCCTACTCATTGGGGAAGCTCATGCTCATGAAGGATTTTGAAATGGGTACAGCCACTGTCTCTGTTGCTGTTACTGTTTCCAGTGTTGAGCTGCATAAAGGAAGGCTGAGAGCTGGAGCCGATATGTTGCTGGAAATGGCAGACTGTGGTTGGATTCAGGCCAAGGATGGAAGGCCTACTTGGCGATGTATTGTTAAAGAGCGTGGCCCTCCTCTTGCAGCTCGAGGTGAATTGATGGTGGCCTGCTGCTGCTCCTGGAGGCTCCAGGCGTTGGCCCCTTGGACTGTTGTAGTAGACTTTGAGATTTTTGTAGCTTTCTATTGACTTTTGTCTGTTTTGGAGAGTCTATGTGGGGTATTCCCCTAGGCGTTGCCATGTCACCGAGTGGCCATTTTCTGGATTGTTGCTGAATTTTTCAAGGTGTCAGTGAGTTTTTTTGTCGGACACTGTTTTGTTGCACATGGACTGACTTTTTGGGACTTTTGTGTTTGATCTGTTACTGTTGTCTGTCCATGTTGTTAAAGTGTTCTGCTTGCCGATTGAGCAGGTTGCCACGGTGAGGAAGGTCCCTCTCTCCTCTGCAACACCCGGGTGTGTACCTTTCTGGTGGTCTGTGCTCCTTGCGGAGGGAGCCTTTCTTCTGATGGAAGGCTACCAGGCCGGGTGGGGATGGGAGGGTTGGTGATGAACGGCACAAGAACTGACTTTTTGGACTTTTGTGTTGATTTATTACTGTTGTTTCTGTCCATGTTGTTCAACTGCTCTGCTTACCAATGGTTCCTTGCGGGTTGGGCAGGTTACCACGGCTCCGTGAAGGAAGGTCCCTCTCTCCTCTGCCACGCCCAGCTGTGTATCTTTCCGGTGGTCTGTTGCGGAGGGAGCCTGTCCTCCGATGTGAGGCTATCGGGCCGGGGGCGAGGGGCAGGTGATGAATGAAGTGGCCGCTTGCTGGTTTTTGGCTGGGTTTTAACTGGGAACCCCTTTGGGGGGTGGGAAAACAGGGGGTGATTGTGTATGTATATTGGTGGTTTTCTGCATTGAGTTGATGTTTTTAACCTGCTACTGTTTTCTGTTGTCTCTAACTATGCTGTTTCTATATGTTGATGTTGACAGATTATATACGAGCTGTGAGGGAATAAATTGGTTATACGCTGGCTTTTCGCCATTGGCCTGTTTCATGGCTCATTGTTTTGAGCTGTATTGTGGCCCCTTTTGTGGGAGAGGCAAAGTACTTTCTACTCTCTCGTACTGTGCCCTATGTTGACCTGCCCCTTTTCGGTGGTCTGCGTTGCTCACTGGAGCCCCTCTTCCGCTGGTGTGGGGCTGCTATTCGGGGCGAGGGTGGTTGTATGTATGTGCATACTGAAAATTTTGTATCTTGTGCCTGTTTTTGATGTGTGATTTGCTGCTCTGTTTCTGTCCCAACAGCATCGCCAATACTGTGGGTATTTCTATTTATCTTGGTGAACCACAAGTCTTTCCCTTATATCGATCAAATGACCACACGTCCAGTTAGTTAGCTTTATTTACATCCACAAGAGTTATCTCAACATGCAAACACAATATCTACTATGAGTTAAACGGCAACTAGCAGCCACAATAACCTATACTTAACTTCAGGGCAACCGGCACTGTGCATATGGATAAAGGCCTTTATCTGGATTTCACTTAGCTGGTTCGAAGAAAGTGGCTCTGTCTCTGCTGGCCTCGGCCGTCGGGTAACGATCGTTCGTCTTGAACTTATCTGGCTGTTCCTGCTGCAATTGGATTGCACGTTTCAACGATCTGTAGCCATCTAAGATACAAAGGCCACCTGCAAAGGACCATGGAATTATGGCCAACTCAGCTCTCGGATGCATTGGGTTGGCACAGGCTGGATCCAAAAGAGACAGAACACGTGGCTGTGCTCTCTTTTATCCTCCTGGGATTTTGCACTCTTTGGGGCGGTCCTTAACCTTGGACCCAATAGTTCGACAGGTCTCTGATCACTCTCTTCGATTTTGGCCAATAAAGGGGTGGGTGCCTTGGTAGCTATGCGGGTCCTTAGCGGTCATCAACCTTGGTAGTTGTGCTTTCGGAATAAGGAGAGTGGCGCCGATCAGTCTGTGGCAGTACCGGTTGCTTGATTGGAGTTCTATTGTCCTGGAAAAATGGGCCATTGAAATGTAAACGACCGGGGGTTTCTGTCAGGTCTGGTTACCTGTGTTTTAGATGCACGTAGGCTGTGTATCTCTCTGAGTCCTGGGTTGGCCATAATTCCCATGGTCCTTTGCAGGTGGGCTTTACATCTTAGATGGCTACAGAGCATTGAAGCGTGTTGAGGCCTGGTGCCTTGCGACTGTCTTTGCTATGTAACCGTTGTGTTGTGTTGAGGCCTTGTGACTGTTTTTTTCTATGTTTTATGCTGGCTCTGCCCAGCAGGCGACGTATAAATGTGTGTGCCCTCCGATGCTGCAGCCATTCTGGTTCCAGCTACAGGAGGCACAACATCTTGCTCAATAATTGATGATGCACTATCAATTACCACAAAGACGAGCATAGTGGAACAATCGAGGCTTTATTGAGCAAGATGTGGCCCGGCGTTCCTACAGCCCCCCACGTGTGACCCAGGGACACCGCCATCTTACTCACCGCAAGCCACGTGCAGCCCGTGGGCGCAATTGAATGAGATAATGGCTGATTTGATAATCCTCAACTCTACTTACCCACCTATTCCCATAACCCTTGCTGATTAAAAATCTGTTTGTTTCAACCTTGAACATATTTCTCTACAATCCTCTACTCTTTGCGGCAAATAATTCCACAAATTCATTACCCTCAGAAGAAACTCCTCCTCATCTGTCTTAAATGGGCGACTCCATAATCTTTGATTATAACCCTCTGGTCCTAGACTCTCCCACAAGAGGAAACATTCAGCATCTACCTTGTCAAGTCCGTTCAGAATCCTGTATGCCTCAATAAGGTCACCTCGATTCTTCTAAACTCCAATGAGTACTGGCCCAATCTACTCAACCTCTCCTCATAAGAAAATCCCTCCATATCCAGGATCAACGTAGCGAACCTTCTCTGGAGTACCCCCAATGCCAGTAATTCTTTACTTCGATAAGGAGACCAAACTCTTCCCAGTACTCAAAATGTGGTCTACCTAGTGGCTTGTATAGTTTTAGCAAGACTTCCCTATTTTTAGACTCCATTCCCTTTGAAATAAAGGCCGACATTCTATTGGCCTTTCCTATTACCTGCTGAACTTTGCATGCTAGCTTTTTGCTGTTTATGCACAAAGACCCCCAAATTGAAAACTTCAGTGTCCAACACCAAAAGGTGCTTCAGTGGCACAGCAACAGAGATGGCAGAATCCCGAAACAAGTTTTTATTTCCGAGTTTCAACAGAGGAAATAAAGTCAACAACCGAGAGTTGAAATATTTTCTTTGTTCTCCAGTTTTGAAGATAAATGAACAATGACCGCACAGAAAGAAAATTGTAGCCTCACCACAAGCAAGCACTGATTTTCTCATTTGCACAACTTTGCCTGTCAACATTTATTTGGCCTAATGCTGAACTCTCACATTAACACCACTGCGTATTACATTGCAAATCTGTGACCAAAATCATAGCTGACACAAGAATCATTCAAACATAATTGAGTTAAGCCTGCAACTTGAAAGAGTGACGCTGTCTTAAATAATGCCAGCTTTAACTTTATCTGAACGTCATCTTTCTTTGGAATCTTTTTAAAATTTAGATTTTACCATTTTTGTGGTCCAGACGGAGGCGGGGGTTGATTGTTAATTTACGTCTCCTTAGTAATGCAGCATGTTCCTTTTTTGCAGGATAAGGTTACAAAAAGCTGTGTTTTTAAAACCTTACTAGTGACTGTTCTATTTAAAAATCTCCCAGCAATTTACTTTTAATTGTGCAACTTAATAGGATCAGGGATGAGTGGGAACAATCTTTTTTTGATGGACACTGATCAGTCATTCAAACAACGTCACGTTCAAAACAATATTTGCTCCAGTTACACAGTTGATCACAGGACATCATTAATTTACTGAGATTTGTTATGAATCATAAATCAAACGCAGCATTCTGCAAATATTTATTGTTGGACTATTAATCCAACAGCCACCTAGCACGTGATGGATTCTAAGTATTTTCCTAACCTCTGGTAAATCATAAACTGTTCTGGGAAAGTTGCAAACTGCCACATGTTTGAGAGCTGCAACACATTAGAGTGAAACACTTAGCATTCATAACATTGGTTTTAGAAATTAAATTTTTAATATTAGAGAAACAAACATGCAATGTTTCTTGCGGTTCAGTCACACTCCACAAGGTTAGTGCCAGGAATTTAACACAAAAAAGTTCTGGATTGTATGAATCATAGGCCCATTGAGTCTGCACCAGTCCTCAGAAAGATCACCTTACTTAAGCCCACTCCTCCACCCTACCCCAGTAACCGTACCTTACTTTTTGAACACTAAGGGGCAATTTAGCATGGCCAATCCACCTAACCTACACATTTTTGGACAGTGGGACGAAACCGGAGCACTAGGAGGAAACCCACGCACGGGGAGAAAGTGCAAACTCCACTTATGACACTCCTTCAGAACAGTTCCAGTCACCTGTTTGGAACAAGGAGTCCTATTCCCCTCAAAAGAGTAACTCTGTGTCTTGCTCCACACGTGCTGCTGGACCTGCTGAGTATTTCCCCACTTTCTGTTTTGATTTCAGATTTTCAGCATCTGCAGGTTTATGCTTTCATTTTAGGAACTTGTCCGTCTCCCTTTTGAAGGTTTGCATGTGAAGCTATCCTCACCATATGTACTTGCTTCAGAGTTTAATGAATCTCCTCTGAAAAATAACGACTTCCTGGCACTTAGCCAAACCCTATGCTTTCCTAACTAAAGCAAAAATACTGCAGACGCTGGGAATCGGAAATAAAAACAGAAAATACTGAAAATTCTCTGCAGCTGTGCCATCTGTTTGAGTGAAACAGAGTTAACCATTTCACATCAATGACCTTTCATCAGGACTGTCCGAGTTCGATAATGAGAGAAACTCATTGGAATGACTTTGACTAGGCTTTTGAGATTGGCCAATTGGAATATGAGTTCCCTGATTTGTGGCCTAATCAGGGAACCTCTTTTCTGTATACAACACTGAGTGTCAGAGCCTCTGCACTCCCAGTGTAGTCGTACTGCTGTTGGTTTTGTCAGTAAAAGGAATTCTGGTGAAAGGACTTCAGCCTCCCTGAACTTATTACAGTGGCGGCGAGGAAAACGGAACGACCAGAAGGAACCTGCTCTTTATATAAGCCTCCACATTTTGAGGGTAAGCCACTGACAGGCAAAATGCCTTTCTTTGAGAAGTTGGATTCTTTTGACCCTCCAGTGGAAGACTGGGCCCAATATGTAGAGCGGATGAAGTACTTTTTCAGAATGAATGATATAGTCCCGGATTAGGCAGCAGTGCAAGGTTCATGGCACCGTGGCTGGCTCTGCTGCGAAGCAGGGCAGGAAAAAGAATGGCAGGGCTCTAGTGATAGGGAACTCAATCGTAAGGTGAATAGACAGGCGGTTCTGCGGACGCGATCAAGACTCTAGGATGGTATGTTGCTTCTCTGGTGCAAGGGTCAAGGATGTCTCGGAGCGGCTGCAGGACATTCTGGGGGTGGGTGGGGGGGGGTGGTGAACAGCCAGCTGTCGTGGTGCACATAGGTACCAATGAAAGAGGTAAAAACCGGACGAGATCCGACAAGCTGAATTCAGGGAGTTAGGAGTTAAACTAAAAAGTAGGACCTCAAATGTAATAATCTTAGGATTGCTACCTGTGGAACGAGCTAGTCAGAGTAGGAATGTCAGGTTCGATAGGATGAATGCGTGCATCGAGAGATGGTGCAAGAGGGAGGGATTCAAATACATGGGGCATTGGAACTGGTTCTGGGGGAGGTGGGATCAGTACAAACTGGATGGTCTGCAACTGGGCAGGACTGGTACCGATGTCCTGGGGGGGGGGGGGTTCTAGAGCTGTTGGGGAGGGTTTAAACTAATGTGGCAAGGGGATGGGAACCGGTGCAGGAAGTCGGAAGGTAGTAAAACAGGGACAGAAACAAAAGGCAGTCAGGGGAAAAGTGTAAGGCAGAGAAGCCATAGTCAAAAATCAAAAAGGGCGACAGTACAAGGTACAGTGACTGAGGGGGGCTCAGTGAATGGGCCCAGTCATATTAAAAGGAATAAAACGGGAAGTAAAAACATAAATGGTAAGCAATGCGGCAAGTTGTTACATGAAGATATGGGTTCAACAACAAGGAAAATTAGGAGAAAATTTAAAAGGAAATTTCCTTAGGAGAGGTTACTGATCGAGGTGTTAAGATTCAAAACAGAGGTATAAAAGCCAACATAAGCCTTTGGCTTTGATTTTTAGGTCATCATTGGCTACAGGAATAGTGCCAGAGGACTGGAGGATAGCAAATGTGGTCCCTTTGTTCAAGAAGGGGAGTAGAGATAACCCCGGTAACTATAGGCCGGTGAGCCTAACGTCTGTGGTGGGTAAAGTCTTGGAGAGGATTATAAAAGATACGATTTATAATCATCTAGATAGGAATAATATGATTAGGGACAGTCAGCATGGTTTTGTGAAGGGTAGGTCATGCCTCACAAACCTTATCGAGTTCTTTGAGAAGGTGACTGAACAGGTAGACGAGGGTAGAGCAGTTGATGTGGTGTATATGGATTTCAGTAAAGCTTTTGATAAGGTTCCCCACGGTCGTCTATTGCAGAAAATACGGAGGCTGGGGATTGAGGGTGATTTAGAGATGTGGATCAGAAATTGGCTAGTTGAAAGAAGACAGAGAGTGGTAGTTGATGGGAAATGTTCAGAATGGAGTACAGTTACGAGTGGCGTACCACAAGGATCTGTTCTGGGGCCGTTGCTGTTTGTCATTTTTATAAATGACCTAGAGGAGGGCGCAGAAGGATGGGTGAGTAAATTTGCAGACGACACTAAAGTCGGTGGAGTTGTAGACAGTGCGGAAGGATGTTGCAGGTTACAGAGGGACATAGATAAGCTGCAGAGCTGGGCTGAGAGGTGGCAAATGGAGTTTAATGTGGAGAAGTGTGAGGTGATTCACTTTGGAAAGAATAACAGAAATGCGGAATATTTGGCTAATGGTAAAATTCTTGGTAGTGTGGATGAGCAGAGGGATCTCGGTGTCCATGTACATAGATCCCTGAAAGTTGCCACCCAGGTTGATAGGGTTGTGAAGAAGGCCTATGGTGTGTTGGCCTTTATTGGTAGAGGGATTGAGTTCCGGAGCCATGAGGTCATGTTGCAGTTGTACAAAACTCTAGTACGGCCGCATTTGGAGTATTGCGTACAGTTCTGGTCGCCTCATTATAGGAAGGACGTGGAAGCTTTGGAACGGGTGCAGAGGAGATTTACCAGGATGTTGCCTGGTATGGAGGGAAAATCTTATGAGGAAAGGCTGATGGACTTGAGGTTGTTTTTGTTAGAGAGAAGAAGGTTAAGAGGTGACTTAATAGAGGCATACAAAATGATCAGAGGGTTAGATAGGGTGGACAGCGAGAGCCTTCTCCCGCGGATGGAGGTGGCTAGCACGAGGGGACATAGCCTTAAATTGAGGGGTAATAGATATAGGACAGAGGTCAGAGGTGGGTTTTTTACGCAAAGAGTGGTGAGGCCGTGGAATGCCCTACCTGCAACAGTAGTGAACATGCCAACATTGAGGGCATTTAAAAATTTATTGGATAAGCATATGGATGATAAGGGCATAGTGTAGGTTAGATGGCCTTTAGATTTTTTCCATGTCGGTGCAACATCGAGGGCCGAAGGGCCTGTACTGCGCTGTATCGTTCTATGTTCTATGTTCTATAAGTGTACTTTACCTCAATGCTCGCAGTATTCGGAATAAGGTAAATGAGTTGATGGCGCAAATCATCGTGAATGACTATGATTTAGTGGCCATTACTGAAACATGGTTAAAGGATGGTCACAACTGGGAGTTAAATATCCGAGGGTATCAACTATTCGGAAGGACAGACTGGATGGTAAGGGAGGTGGTGTAGCTCTGTTATTTAAGGATGACATCCGGGCAATATTAAGGGATGACATCCGTGCTATGGAAGATCAGGTAGAATCCATTTGGGTGGAAATCATAGAACATAGAACATTACAGCGCAGTACGGGCCCTTCGGCCCTCGATGTTGCGCCGACCTGTGAAACCATCTGAAGCCTATCTGACCTACACTATTCCATTTCCATCCATATGTCTATCCAGTGACCACTTAAATGCCCTTAAAGTTGGCGAGTCTACGACTGTTGCAGGCAGGGCGTTCCACACCCCTACTACTCTGAGTAAAGAAACTGCCTCTGACATCTGTCCTTTATCTACCACCCCTCAATTTAAAGCTATGTCCCCTCGTGTTGGTCATCACCATCCGAGGAAAAAGACTCTCACTGTCCACCCTATCTAACCCTCTGACTATCTTATATGTCTCTCTTAAGTCACCTCTCAGCCTTCTCCTCTCTAACGAAAACAACCTCAAGTCCGTGAGCCTTTCCTCGTAAGACCTTCCCTCCATACCAGGCAACGTCCTAGTAAATCTCCTCTGAACCCTTTCCAAAGCTTCCACATCCTTCCTATAATGTGGTGACCAGAACTGCACGCAGTACTCCAGGTGCGGCCGCACCAGAGTTTTGTACAGCTGCAGCATGACCTCTTGGCTCCGAAACTCAATCCCCCTACTGATAAAGGCTAGCACGCCATATGCCTTCTTAACAGCGCTATTAACCTGGGTGGCAACTCTCAGGGATTTATGTACCTGGATGCCGAGATCTCTCTGTTCATCTACACTACCAAGAATCTTGCCATTAGCCCAGTACTCTGCATTCCTGTTACTCCTTCCAAAGTGAACCACCTCACACTTTTTAGCATTAAACTCCCATCTGCCACCTCTCAGCCCAGCTCTGCAGCTTATCTATGTCCCTCTGTAACCTATAACATCCTTCAGCACTATCCACAACTCCACCGACTTTCGTGTCATCTGCAAATTTACTAACCCATCCTTCTACACCCTCTTCCAGGTCATTTATAAAAATGACAAACAGCAATGGCCCCAAAACAGATCCTTGCGGTACACGACTAGTAACTGAACTCCAGGATGAACATTTGCCATCAACCACCACCCTCTGTCTTCTGTCAACTAGCCAATTACTGATCCAAACTGCTAAATCACCTTCAATCCCATACTTCCGTATTTTCTGCAATAGCCTACCGTGTGGAACCTTATCAAACGCCTTACTGAAATCCATATACACCACATCAACTGCTTTACCCTCATCCACCTGTTTGGTCACCTTCTCAAAAAACTCAATAAGGTTTGTGAGGCATGACCTACCCTTCACAAAACCGTGTTGAGTATCGCTAATCAACTTGTTCTTTTCAAGATGATTATAAACCCTATCTCTTACAACCTTTTCCAACATTTTATCCACAACCGAAGTAAGGCTCACAGGTCTATGATTACCAGGGTTGTCTCTACTCCCCTTCGTGAACAAGTGGACAACATTTGCTATCCTCCAGTCTTCAGGCACTATTCCTGTCGACAAAGATGACATAAAGATCAAGGACAAAGGATCTGCAATCTCCTCCCTGGCTTCCCAGAGAATCCTAGGGTAAATACCATCTGGCCCAGGGGACTTATCTATTTTTACACTTTCCAAAATTGCTAATACCTCCTCCTTGTGAACCTCAATCCCATCTAGCCTGATCGACTGTACCTGAGTATTCTCCTCGACAACATTGTCTTTCTCCAGTGTAAACACTGACGAAAAATATCCATTTAACGCTTCCCCTATCTCCTGTGATTCCACACACAACTTTCCACTACTATCCTTGATTGGCCCTAATCTTACTCTAGTCATTCTTTTGTTCCTGATATACCTATAGAAAGCCTTAGGGTTTTCCTTGATCCTATCCGCCAACGACTTTTTGTGTCCTGTCCTCGTTCTTCTTAACTCTCCCTTTAGGTCCTTCCTGGCTAACTTGTAACTCTCAAGTGCCCTAACTGAGCCTTCATGTCTCATCCTAACATAAGCCTTCTTCTTCCTCTTGACAAGTGCTTCAACTTCCTTAGTAAACCATAGTTCCCTTGCTCGACAACTTCCTCCCTGCCTGACAGTAGCTGTTCCTTGAAAAAGCTCCACATTTCGATTGTACCCATCCCCTGCAGTTTCCTTCCCCATCCTATACATCCCAAATCTTGCCGAATAGCATCATAATTGCCTTTCCCCCAGTCTTGCCTTTCGGTATATACCTATCCCTGCCCATTGCTAAAGTAAACATAACCGAATTGTGATCACTATCACCAAAGTGCTCACCTACATCTAAATCTAACACCTGGCTGGGTTCATTCCCCAGTACCAAATCCAATCTGGCCTCGCTCCTTGTTGGCCTGTCTACATACTGTGTCAGAAAACCCTCCTGCACACACTGCACAAAAACTGACCCATCTATAGTACTCGAACTATAGTATTTCCAGTCAATATTTGGAAAGTTAAAGTCCCCATAACAACTACCCTGTTACTCTCGCTCCTGTCGAGAATCATCTTTGCTATCCTTTCCTCTACATCTCTGGAACCATTCAGAGGTCTATAGACAACTCCCAACAGGGTGACCTCTCCTCTCCTGTTCCTAACCTTGGCCCATACTACCTCAGTAGACGACTCCTCAAACGTCCTTTCTGCCGCCGTAATACTTTCCTTGATTAACAATGCCACCCCCTCTTTTACCATCTTCTGTTTTCTTACAGAAACATCTAAATCCTGGAACCTGCAACAACCAGGAAATCAGGAATAGTAAGGCGAAAAAGTCACTGATAGGAGTAGTCTATAGGCCACCAAATAGTAACATTATGGTGGGGCTGGCAATAAACAAAGAAATAACTGATGCATGTAGAAATGGTACAGCAGTTATCATGGGGGATTTTAATCTACATGTCAATTGGTTTATCACTAAGGAGGTAGTGATGGGCAAGCTAATGGGGCTAAAGGTAGACAAGTCTCCTGGCCCTAATGGAATGCATCCTGGAGTGCTAAAAGAGATGGCTAGGGAAATTGCAAATGCACTAGTGATAATTTACCAAAATTCACTGGACTCTAGGGTGGTTCTGGCGGATTGGAAATTAGCAAACGTGACACCACTGTTTAAAAAAGAAGGTAGGCAGAAAGCGGGTAATTATAGGCCAGTGAACTTAACTTCAGTAGTAGGGAAGATGCTGGAATCTATCATCAAGGAAGAAATAGCGAGGCATTTGGATGGAAATTGTCCCATTGGGCAGACGCAGCATGGGTTCATAAAGGGCAGGTCGTGCCTAACTAATTTAGTGGAATTCTTTGAGGACATTATCAGTGTGGTGGATAACGGGGAGCCGATGGATGTGGTATATCTGGATTTCCAGAAAGCCTTTGACAAGGTGCCACACAAAAGGTTGCTGCATAAGATAAAGATGCATGGCATGAAGTTGTAAAGTAGTAGCATGGATAGAGGATTGGTTAATTAATAGAAAGCAAAGAGTGGGGATTAATGGGTGTTTCTCTGGTTGGCAATCAGTAGCTAGTGGTGTTCCTCAGGGATCAGTGTTGGGCCCACAATTGTTCACAATTTACATAGATGATTTGGAGTTGGGCACCAAGGGCAATGTGTCCAGGTTTGCAGATGACACTAAGATGAGTGGTAAAGTAAAAAGTGCAGAGGATCCTGGAAGTCTGCAGAGGGATTTGGATAGGTTAAATGAATGGGCTAGGGTCTGGCAGATGGAATACAATGTTGACAAATGTGAGGTTCTCCATTTTGGTAGGAATAACAGCAAAAGGGATTATTATTTAAACGGCAAAATATTAAAACATGCTGCTGTGCAGTGAGACTTGGGTGTTCTAATGCATGAGTCGCAAAAAGTTGGTTTACAGATGGAACAGGTGATTAAGAAGGCAAATGGAATTTTGTCCTTGATTGCTGGAGGGATGGAGTTTAATACCAGGGAGGTTATGCTGCAATTGTATAAGGTGTTAGTGAGGCCACAGCTGGAGTATTGTGTTCAATTTTGATCTCCTTACCTGAGAAAGGACGTACTGGCACTGGAGGGTGTGCAGAGGAGATTCACTAGGTTAATCCCAGAGTTGAAGGGGTTGGATTATGAGGAAAGGTTGAGTAGACTGGGACTGTACTCGTTGGAATTTAGAAGGATGAGGGGGGATATTATAGAAACATTTAAAATTATGAAGGGAATAGATAGGATAGATGCGGGCAGGTTGTTTCCACTGTTGGGAAAGCAGAACTAGGGGGCATAGCCTCAAAACAAGCGGAAGTAGATTTAGGACTGAGTTTAGGAGGAACTTCGTCACCCAAAGGGTTGTGAATCTATGGAATTCCTTGCCCAGTGAAGCAGTTGAGGCTCCTTCATTAAATGTTTTTAAGATAAAGATAGTTTTTTGAAGAATAAAAGGATTAAGGGTTATTGTGTTCAATCCAGAAAGTACAGCTGAGTCCACAAAAGATCAGCCATGATCCCATTGAATTGCAGAGCAGGCTCGAGGGGCCAGATGGCCTACTCCTGCTCCTAGTTCTTCTGTAAAAGCAACGGGTCATTCTGCTGACCGCGTGTGGGATGGCAGCTTTTGCCATTATGCGCCGTCTCACTTTTCCAGAGGCACCGGACATGAAAACATTCCAGGAATTGACGGACTTGGTAAAAGAGTACTATGAACCTAAGCCACCTCTGATCCTGCGAATGTACCGGTTTTACTCCGCATTCCGAGACACGGTGAAATCAGTCATTAATTTTTAAATAAGATTAAGACAATTAACAGAGGCTTTAAAATTTGGCCTGACGTGAATGAGATGCTCCGAGACCAGTTGGTGTGTGGAATTAATAATTTAGCAATACAAAAACGTCTTTTAGCAGAGGCCGAGCTGGATTGCAAACAAGCATTGCAACTGGCTTTGTCCCTGGAAAAAGCGGCAAGCGGAGCACATGAGTTCCAGGGTAGTGTGATCGCGGTAGACGCCCATACCAGTGAAACTGAGTTAAAGGGCTACCACTGGGGGATAGGCAACTGCATAGCCACCCTCAGGAACGTCACAGAGACTAAGGAACCCAGGCCCACTTGCAGAACCGCTCCCAAGCAAGGGGAAATTAGGACCAGACAGACGGCAGCCCTGCAGCCTTCTACCCAGCAAGATATTCTAGTTGCCAGAGTTCGGAGCCAGAGGAGAAATAGAAATAGAGCAGAAATAGAAATAGAGCAGAAATAGAAGTCCAAAACCAACATTTCAGCGAAGGACACATCGGCTGAGGTACAGGAGAATGCAGACGCTGGAAGTCCCACCTACGTCTGATGAGGAACAACGAAATTGTGTAAAAATGAATATTTAACCCATTAAATTAACCAAAAAGCTGAATGGATGTCCAACATTAATGGAGGTTGACACGGGTGCAGCCGTATCAATGAGAGGAGAGACAGTATTTAATAAAATTCGCACTGGACTCCGACACTTAGCCATAATCAGGACCTCGGGAAAACTGAGGACGTACACTGGACCCACTGAGAGTATTGTGCACAACACATGAACAAAGAACAAGGAAAAGTACAGTAGAGGAACAGGCCCTTTGGCCCTCCAAGCCTGCACCGACCATGCTGCCCGTCTAAACGAAAAACTTCTACACTTCCAGGGTCCATATCTCTTTATTCCCATCCTATTCATGTATTTGTCAAGATGCTCCTCAAACGTCACTATCGTCCCTGCTTCCACCATCTCCTCCTGCAGCGAATTCCATGTACCTGTGGCTTATGGAGAGTAACTGGTTAGGCTGCCTTTAATGGTAGTGGAAGGTTTGGGACTGAGCTTATTGGGACAAAACTGGCTAAAAGAAATCCAGCTGGATTGGGTAAACACTTTCCAGCTGGAAAATGGTCGCCAGAGCGAATTCCTTTGCAGATATCCAGAGGTTTTCCAAGAAGTACAGGAAAAACAAGGGCAGAACACCTGCAAAACCTGGAGTAAGTCCTTAGGAGGTTTTCAGCAGCAGGCGTGCACCTAAAGAGGGAGAAATGTGTTTTTCTAGCACCTCAAGTAACTTATCTGGGTACAAAGTTGACAAGTCAGGGCTACACCCTTTGGAGGGTCGGGCGAGGGTGATAAAAGATGCCCAGCTCCCACCACAATCCAGGAGTAAAGATCTTTTTTAAGACTGGTGACGTACTACAGAAAGTTCATATAGAACCATCTTGGACTTCCTACACCAATTACTAAAAAGCCTGGGAATGGTCCACCTGCCAAGACAGGGCTTTCAAGAATTTCTCTCCTCAGAAAACGTCTTGGCACACTATGACCCCAGGAAAGAGATGGTGTTCGCTTGCGATGCATCTCCATATGGCGTTGGTGCAGTACTGGCACACACAGGGCAAAACGGACAGGAACAGCCTATAGTGTTTGCCTCCAGGACTTTAGAAACAGCAGAGCGAAAGTACGTGCAAATTGAAAAAGAAAGACTGGCTGTGAACTTCACGGTGAAGAAATATCACCAGTACTTGTATGGGCGGAATTTCACGAAAATCATAGACCACAAGCCATTGCTGGGCTGGCTGAAAGAAGATGAAGTGGTGCCACCAATAGCTTCGGCCTGGATCCAATGCTGGGCCCTACCTCTGGCAGCGTACCAATTATCTACTGGAGCACCAGCCGGGAACCCGGGTGACAAACGCCAACGCACTAAGCAGGCTGCCATTACCAGACACCCCACCATTGGTACCCAGAATGGAAGAAACGGTGATGACACTACATTTCCTGGACACCCTTCCGGCGCCTGCACAAAATATTCATTTGTGATCACAGAGGGACCCAGTTTTAGCAAAAATAAAACACATGGTGCGAACAGGGGAGTTGGAAAGAGCAGCCCAGGCAGAATTCCACCCCCACTGGAGCAGAACATAAGAACTAGGAGCAGGAGTAGGCCATCTGGCCCCTTGAGCCTGCTCCGCCATTCAATGAGATGATGGCTGATCTTTTGTGGACTCAGCTCCACTTTCTGACCCGAACACCATAACCCTTAATCCCTTTATTCTTCAAAAAACTATCTATCTTTACCTTAAAAACATTTAATGAAGGAGCCTCAATTGCTTCACTAGGCAAGGAATTCCATAGATTCACAACCCTTTGGGTGAAGACGTTCCTCCTAAACTCAGTCATAAATCTACTTCCCCTTCTTTTGAGGCTATGCCCCCTAGTTCTGCAAAACTCCATTTGCCTTCTTAATCACCTGTTGCTCCTGTAAACCAACTTTCTGTGACTCGTGCACTAGCACACCCAGGTCCTTCTGCACAGCAGCATGTTTTAATATTTTATCATTTAAATAATAATACCGTTTGCTGTTATTCCTACCAAAATGGATAACCTTGCATTTGTCAACATTGTATTCCATCTGCCAGACCCGAGCCCATTCACTTAATCTATCCAAATTCCTCTGCAGACTTCTGGTATCCTCTACACTTTTTGCCTTACTACTCATCTTAGTGTTGTCTGCAAACTTAGACACATTGCATTTGGTACCCAACTCCAAATCATCTATGAGCAGATCACTGAGGAAAAAGGGACACTGCTATGGAGAGCACGAGTAATAGTTCCAAGTTAGGGCTGTCGAGCCAAATTGGCCGAACGCCATCATGGGCACCCTGAAGTCTTCAAAATGAAGATGCTGGCCAGGAGCTATGTCTGGTGCTGGGCCTGGACACAGATATAGAGGCATTAGTCGGTCGGTGCCAAGAATGCCAACAAGGGCAGAAGGTGCCATTAGCAGCCCCGCTGCACCCATGGGAATGGCCGCGTAGACCAGGGTCACGACTTCATGTTGATTTTGCAGGCCCGTTTATGGGTTCAATGTTTTTTGTGATAGTAGACGTTCATTCCAAATGGCTAGATGTCTACAAAATGAACTTGGCAAATACAACAGCAACCATCGAAAAACTTGGTAACACATGGTATCCAAGAGGTGTTAGTTTCAGACAATAGATCGGTTTTCACCAGCCAGGAGTTCACAAATTTCCAGAAGTCAAACGGCATTCGGCACATAAAGACGGCACTATACCACTCAGCACACCCAGCATCAAATGAACAAAGAACAAAGACAATTACAGCACAGGAACAGGCCCTTCGGCCCTCCCAGCCTGCGCCGATCCAGATCCTTTATCTAAACCTGTCTCCTATTTTCCAAGGTCTACTTCCCTCTGTTCCCGCCCATTCATATACCTGTCTAGATGCTTCTTACATGATGCTATCGTGCCTGCCTCTACCATCTCCGCTGGTAAAGCGTCCCAGGCACCCACCACCCTCTGCGTAAAAAACTTCCCACGCACATCTTCCTTAAACTTTCCCCCTCTCACTTTGAAATCGTGACCCCTTGTAACCGACACTCTTGGGAAAAGCTTGTTGCTATCCACCCTGTCCATACCTCTCATAATTTTGTAGACCTCAATCAGGTCCCCCCTCAACCTCCGTCTTTCCAACCAAAACAATCCTAATCTACTCAACCTTTCTTCATAGCTAACACCCTCCATACCAGGCAACATCCTGGTGAACCTCCTCTGCACCCTCTCCAAGGCATCCACATCCTTCTGGTAATGTGGCGACCAGAACTGCACGCAGTATTCCAAATGTGGCCCCACCAAAGTCCTATACAACTGTAACATGACCTGCCAACTCTTGTACTCAATACCCCGTCCGATGAAGGCAAGCATGCTGTATGCCTTCTTGACCACTCTATCAACCTGCGTTGCCACCTTCAGGGTACAGTGGACCTGAACTCCCAGATCTCTCTGCACATCAATTTTCCCCAGGACTCTTCCATTGACCATATAGTCCGCTCTTGAATTTGATCTTCCAAAATGCATCACCTCGCATTTGCCTGGATTGAACTCCATCTGCCATTTCTCTGCCCAACTCTCCAATCTATTTATATTTTGTTGTATTCTCTGACAGTCCTGCTCGCTATCTGCAACTCCACCAATCTTAGTATCATCTGCAAACTTGCTAATCAGACCACCTATACCTTCCTCCAGGTCATTTATGTAGATCGCAAACAACAGTGGTCCGAGCACGGATCCCTGTGGAACACCACTAGTCACCCTTCTCCATTTTGAGACACTCCCTTCCACCACTACTCTCTGTCTCCTGTTGCCCAGCCAGTTCTTTATCCATCTAGCTAGTACACCCTGAACCCCTTACGACTTCACTTTTTCCATCAACCTGCCATGGGAAACCTTATCAAACGCCTTATATACGTATACGTCCATGTATACGACATCTACAGCCCTTCCCTCATCAATTAACTTTGTCACTTCCTCAAAGAATTCTATTAGGTTTGTAAGACATGACTTTCCCTGCACAAAACCATGCTGCCTATCACTGATAAGTCTATTTTCTTCCAGATGTGAATAGATCCTATCCCTCAGTATCTTCTCCAACATTTTGCCTAACACTGACGCCAAGCTCACAGGTCTATAATTCCCTGGATTATCCCTGCTACCCTTCTTAAACAAAGGGACAGCATTAGCAATTCTCCAGTCCTCCGGGACCTCACCTGTGCTCAAGGATGCTGCAAAGATGTCTGTTAAGGCCCCAGCTATTTCGACCCTCGCTTCCCTCAGTAACCTGGGATAGATCCCATCCGGTCCTGGGGACTTGTCCACCGTAATGTCTTTTAGAATACCCAAAACGTCCCCCTTCCGTATGACAACTTGACCGAGAGTGTTTAAACATCCATGCCTAGCCTCAACATCCGTCTTGTCCCTCTCCTTTGTGAATACCGATGCAAAGTACTCATTAAGAATCTCACCCATTTCCTCTGACTCCACGCATAAATTCCCTCTTTTGTCTTTAAGTGGGCCAATCCTTTCTCTAGTTACCCTCTTGCTACTTGCATACGAATAAAATGCTTTGGGATTTTCCTTAACCCTGTGAGCAAAAAAGTATTTTAGGATCAGAGAGATCAGTGCCCGCGACATCGTCGGGGGCAAAGCCCCCCCTCCCATGCCTCATTGAAAGCTCGCACCAACATGGGGCCCACCAGATCCGCATACTTTTTATAAAATTCCACCGGGAACCCGTCCGGCCCCGGCGCCTTACCTGACTGCATTTGTCCAATCCCCCTGACTAGCTCCTCCAACTCTATCGGCGCCCCCAGCCCCTCTACCAGCTCCTCTTGAACCCTTGGGAACCGTAGCCTGTTCATGAAGCTCTCCATCCCCCCTCTCCCCATCGGAGGTTCTGACCGGTACAGTTCCTCGTAGAAGTCCCTAAAGACCCCATTTACTTCTGTCCCCTTCTGCACTACATTCCCACCCCTATCCGTTACTCCACCAATTTCCCTAGCCGCATCTCGCCTGCGGAGCTGATGCGCCAACATCCTGCTCGCCTTCTCCCCATACTCATATACAGTGCCCTGCGACCTCCTCCACTGTGTCTCCGCCTTTCTGGTGGTCAACAAGTCAAATTTGGCCTGCAAACTGCGCCGTTCCCCCAGCAACCCCTCCTCCGGTGCCTCCGCGTATCTCCTGTCCACATCCAGGAGCTCCCCCACCAGTCTCTCCCTCTCCTTCCTCTCCCTCCTTTCCCTATAGGCCCGGATGGAGATTAGCTCCCCCCGGATCACTGCTTTCAGAGCCTCCCAGACCATCCCCCCCCCGGACCTCCCCCGTATCATTGGTATCAAGATACCCCTCAATACTTCCCCGGACCCTCCTACACACCTCCTCATCAGCCAGCAGCCCCACATCCAGGCGCCAGAGCGGGCGCTGGTCCCGCGCCTCCCCCATCTCCAGATCAACCCAGTGCGGAGCATGGTCTGAGATTGCTATGGCCGAATACTCTGCATCCTGCACCTTCGGGATCAATCCCCTGCTCAGGATGAAAAAATCTATTCGGGAATAGACCCTATGGACATGGGATAAAAAGGAATACTCCCGCGCTCTCGGCCTCCCAAACCTCCAGGGATCCACCCCTCCCATCTGGTCCATAAACCCCCTCAGCACTCTGGCCGCCGCCGGTCTCCTACCCGTCCTTGAACTGGACCGGTCCAGTGGGGGATCCAGCACTGTGTTAAAGTCTCCCCCCATGATCAGGCCCCCTGCCTCCAGGTCCGGAATGCGGCCCAACAAGCGCCTCATGAAGCCAGCATCATCCCAATTCGGGGCATATACATTAACCAGCACCACCTTCTCTCCCTGCAGCCTACCCTTCACCATAATATATCTGCCCTCCTTGTCCGACACCACCTCAGCCGCCTCGAACGCCACCCTCTTCCCCACCCGGATCGCCACCCCCCGGTTCTTCGCGTCCAATCCTGAGTGAAAAACCTGCCCCACCCACCCCTTCCTCAGACGAACCTGGTCCGCCACGTTCAAGTGGGTCTCCTGGAGCATAGCCACGTCCGCCTTCAGCCCCTTCAGATGAGAAAATACCCTGGTTCTCTTAACCGGCCCATTCAGCCCCCTCACGTTCCAGGTAATCAGCCGAATCAGAGAGCAATCTGCCCCTCTCCCCCGCCGGCTAGCCATAGCTTATCGACTGCTCGCCCCAGGCCAGCTCGCCCCGCCTGACCCGTTCCCCATGGCGATAACGCCTCTCCTCTACCCCCCCGGCCCACGCCAGCTCCTTCCTGGCCATTCCAGCAGCAACCCGGTATCCCCCCCCCCCCCCCCCCCCCCCCCCCAGGCTAGGACCCCACCTAGCCGCGACGCACCCTCCATGGTACTTCCGTGAGTCAGCTGACTTCTGCTGACCCGGCAGCTCCTGCCAAAACCCATCTCCTCCCTCTTGCCACACCTCCTTGGCACCGCTTCAGCGCGGGAAAGAAAACCAGTAGAGGCCACGCCCCACCTCCAGCTCCGTCCCCCCTGCTCCGCAGCGCGGACAACCAGAGGAAAGCCCGCGCTTTCACACTGCCACACCCCACCCTTCCGACGCAGCTCCTCAAAATCCAGTTTCACCCCAACCCCCGGCCCCGTACAGAAGAGAACATATAAAGCACATACCCCCAACAGACAAACCCACCCGGAAACAGAGCAAAAAGAAAAGCAGCATAAAAAAAACACGTGTCAAAATTGAAGAACAGCAACAGCGAAAACGGCAACGGCCATAGTGTGTCCCCAGATCCTAGTTCGAGTCCAGTTTCTCCGCCTGTACAAAGGCCCACGCCTCTTCCGGGGATTCGAAGTAGTGGTGCCGGTCCTTATATGTCACCCACAGACGCGCAGGCTGCAGCATTCCAAATCTGACCTGCTTGGCATGCAGCACCGCCTTCGTCCGGTTGAACCCGGCCCTCCGCTTTGCCACCTCCGCACTCCAGTCCTGGTAGATTCGTACTACCGAATTCTCCCACTTGCTGCTCCTCTCTTTCTTGGCCCAGCGCATCACACACTCCCGGTCACTAAATCGATGGAACCGCACCAGCACCTCCCGCGGGGGTTCATTTGCCTTAGGCCTCCTGGCCAGCACTCTGTGAGCTCCCTCAAGCTCCAGGGGCAAATGGAAGGACCCCGTTCCCATCAACGAGCTCAACATCGTGGTCACGTACCACGGGAGATCCGACCCCTCCAGCCCCTCCGCCAGGCCCAGGATCCTCAAATTCTTTCGCCAACGTCCAGCTCCTCCAAGCGGTCTTGCCAATTTTTGTGAAGTGCCTCGTGCAACTCCACTTTCCCCACGAGGACCACGGCCTCCTCCTCCCGCTCAGCGGCCTGCTGCTGCAACTCCCAAATGGACGCCTCCTGGGCCGCAAGCAGCTTGTTGGTAGTCGCATTCAGTGAGTCCAGCAACTCAGCCTTCAGCTCAGCAAAACAGCGCAGAAGAGCAGCTTGCTGCTGCTGCGCCCACTTCCACCAGTCCTCGGGTGTTCCGCCGGCCGCCATTTTGTCCTTCTTCCCCCGCTTTTCTTGTGGAGCTGCTGCTGCCTTTTCCTTTGCCCCACTCCGGGTGAGCACCATAAATTATGGGGAATGCTCCTCTGGACACCTTCCCCCACCGGGATTCGTTGCGACAGCGCCGTTTGGGGCCCTCAAATCGGCCCAAAAGTCCTTAAGTAGCGGGAGCTGTGGTGCGGCTTAGCCGCAACTGCAAAGCCGGTTTTCTGACCGCGCCACTCCTAGTCCAGGCCATCCACCGGTGGAGAATCTGAGAAGGAGTGTTCCCACACGGGGAAAATTCCAAACAGCACCACTACGAGCCCTTTAAAAGAGCCCCAAAGTCCGAAAATAGTGGGAGCCACTGAACGTGCGGCTTAGCTCCGCATCACCGCTACCGGAAGTCCGTCTCCGCTTCTTCAATGGCCTTGGTGAGATCTTTTCACAGTTCTTCCCTCTGCTGCTAGAATTCAGCTTTCATAAAGGCCCTCAGGTCAGCTTGAGACCTATAAGCTGGCCCTTCCCCCGCTAGCATGCTTGCAGAGGCTTTTGTTTGTTGCTGTTCAGACAAATCTTGCACTGTTTCTGAGGGTCTGATAACCAAGAAACATCCTATTCCTGGGGGAAAATACTACTTGAACATTCACCCACGCCTTTTCATCGAAATTCCAACCCGTGCTGCCCAAAAAAGAGCTCTTTTCTGCAACCTTAGGCAGGAGCTGCCTCTGTGTGCTCACTCACTTCATGATGCACACCGGAAGTCCCATCGTGCCCTCCTTAATCACAGCTGTGATATAATCTCTGACGAGTAATGCAACTCCTCCACCGCTTCTACCTCCCTCTCTATCCCTCCTGAAGCATCTATAGCCTGGGATATTCAGTTGCCAGTCCTGCCCTTCCCTCAACCAAGTCTCAGTAATACCAATAGCATCATATTCCCAGGTACTGATCCAAGCCCTAAGTTCATCTGCCTTACCTGCTACACTTCTCGCATTAAAACAAATGCACCTCAGACCACCTTTGCGTTCATCATCTCTTCCCTGTCTACTCTTCCCCTTAGTCACATTGAGTTTATTGTCTCGTACCTTACTGGCTTTAGTTGCTGCTTCTTTACTGACCTCTAACTTCCTAATCTGGTTCCCATCCCCCTGCCACATTAGTTTAAAACCTCCCTAACAGTGTTAGCAAAAGCACCCCCTAGGACATTGGTTCCAGTCCTGCCCAGGTGTAGACCATCCGGTTTGTAATGCTCCCACCACCCCCAGAACCGGTTCCAATGTCCCAAAAATCTGAACCCCTCCCTCCTGCACCATCTCTCAAATGCGTTGGCAGAGAGCCGTCCAGACCCTAAAAGTCGGTTTGAAAAAATAGTCAGCAGCGTCAGTAGATACTAAACTATCGTGCTGGCTATTCGACTATAGGACAACCACACATGCCACAACGGAAATTGCACCGGCAGAGCTACTCATGGGCAGACGACTCCAAACCTGGCTGAGCCTTCAATTCCCAAATTTAGGCGGAAGAATAGAAAAACACCAAGAGGCCCGATGCAGGGGCTACGACAACACTCGCCGAGAAAGGCAGTTGAACGTAGGTGAAAATGTATGGGTCAGAAATTATGCGAATGGCCCTAGATGGTAGCAGGAACGGTCAATGCCAGGATAGCACCTGTCATATCAGATATTGGTGGGGAGAACACATCGTAAAAAAGCACCTGGACCAGGTGCGGGCCTCTGATTCATTTCCTCCTTTAAAGCAGACCAAGCAGGCCAGCAGCACGGTTCGATTCCCGTACCAGCCTCCCCGGACAGGCGCCGGAATGTGGCGACTAGGGGCTTTTCACAGTAACTTCATTGAAGCCTACCCGTGACAATAAGCGATTTTTATTTCATTTCATTTTCATATCGTGGACCGTGGAGAGTCCTCCCCGACAGACTATCCATGCCCCTCCGGCACCACTGGTCAGGCCATCAGATTCTGATATGGATAGCATTGATGAAGCCGCGGCTGTCCACCTGCCGCCGGAGGAAGTGTGCGAACCGCCCCTTGGCACTCTCATTGGAAAAGGTGGGCGCCTAGCTGTTATACCTCCCCTACATCGGAGGATGAAGTGGAGGATCTGGACCTGGTGCAGGCAGGGGGCTCTGTAATGATTTAGACTAAGCTTTTGCACATGGTTGTACTGCTGTTGGTTTTGTTATCAAAAGTAATTCTGCTGAAGGGACGTCTGCCTCCATGGACGTATTACACTCAGTAAGAACAAGGGTCAGAAAAGAGCCAATGACATTATGATAAACCCAGTGATATAGCACATGCCACCACGCTCTTCCCCAATGTTAGCAAGTTGATGACTTGCCATTCCATCTGATTCCGCGCGGGTATTTTTATTGAACTTCATCCCAATCCAGGTAAACAGTACATTTAAGCAATGACAAACTGTTTTATTAATCTCTGAGAACTGTTACATCTCCTGTTCCAAATAAAATTGCCACTTATTACCATAAACCCATCGCACTATTCTGTCACCTACCAACACTTCAGAGTAACTGAAAATCTTCAGGGCCCGGCAGAGGTGGGTGCACAAGGTGTGGGGAATAATCATTGGCCAGATGGCTTTTAAATCTGGCTGATTGGTATCCAAAGCAGCCAATCTGGTGCCTACCCATCTCACTTGACAGGCTACTTAGCCAATGATAGTTGTTCTGAACATTAGCAATCATTGGCTCAGTAGGATGTGCTGGATTTCCCCAGCCCCCCCTTTCTTGCTTACTACATGGATTGTTCTGTTTGGGCCTTGTCAGTTGCTGCTTTCTTCATTCCTCTGACTGCAGAAGTGTAAGATACATGGCCTAGTGCCTCCTATGTTTAGTTTGTCCACACAAAGCTCTTGGCTTCCTGACCTCTTCCTTGAGAACTCCCTAAAGCTGATGATGTCTGGGTGTGGCCCCATGCCCTTCCCGACCTCTCCTTAATTCCTCGACGATGGTGTGGCCATAAGCCTGGCATCCCCTGTGAAAGAGTGTGAGAGTGAGACAAAATGTATAATAATAATCTTTATTAGTGTAACAAGTAGGTTTACATTAACACTGCAATGAGGTAACTGAAAAGCCCCTGGTCGCCACAGTCCGGCGCCTGTTTGAGCACACTGAGGGAGAATTCAGAATATCCCATTCACCTAACAGCACATCTTTTGGGACTGTGGCAGGAAACCAGAGCACCCGGAGGAAACCCACGCAGACACAGGGAGAACGTGCAGACTTCGCACAGACAGTGACCCAAGCCGGGAACCTAATCCTGATCCTGAGCGCTGTGAAGTAACGGTGCTAACCACTGTGCTATCGTGCATGTGTGAGAGAGAGAGGGACTGGAGACTGGGCATGCAGGAAGGGGTCAGACATACACGACTTGGAGTGGGGAGAAGACGAGAGATAAGGTGAGACAAAGACCCCCCCCCCCCTGTCTTTGGGGGGGTGTCCTCCAGGACGAGTGGAAGTGTGAAAGATTGTCCAGGGGCAAGCATTAAAAGGATGTGTGTGGAAGAGTGTCTGGGGTCAAAGTTTAAAGGAATGTCCAGGGAAGTTTCAAAGACTGACCGGGGCCTGAGGCCATATTGTCGGGGACATATTTCAGAGTCTGTCCAGAGGCTGTATGACCATATTAGAGCGCACTGGATAGCATGCATGACTGGTCCCAGTCTTGGACAGGTCAAGGCCTCCCTGTGAAGTGATGGTCATGCACAGTATGGAGTGTAGGGCATGGTCAGTCACCTAAGGCATTTGTTCCTGAGGGTTCAGGTCATGATACTGTATGCCAGAGGGCAGTGTAACATTCAAGGGAGGCCTCTGGATTCTGGATGTTTGTAATTGAAAAATCATGGGAGATATTGGATGGCCATGTGGGCGGGGGGCATGCCCATGCAGCCTCAGGAAGAGGTAGGGTCACGTCATCAAAGGGCATGGGGAAATCAATATTGATTTTGGAGGAGAACAGAAACATCAACATGTACAATAATGGGGTCAAGGGTAATGGGAGTGGCAGGATAGTGACGGGAGGAATGGGAATTAGAAGGCGTTGACTATGGAGGAAACAGGTGGGTTATGGGGGAGGTTGGCAGATCGTCACACTTACAAAAGAGATAAGCACCATATTCACATTCAATGATGTAGTGGAAAGAATACGTTTGAAAAAAATTGATATGGGAGGAGTCCCAAGACGTGTGGGTGAAATCCAGCACAAGAAGTTTGGGCCGCTTTGTTGAAGGGACACTCTATTAATTTCCCAGTGAAACCATGGAGAATAGGACTTAGCTGAATGGTGGATTCACGGGTGTAACGCACAAGGTCTAATGCACGATGAACAAGCTTTGCACCTTTACTAATAATGTGTGTTCAGGCGAGAATCCAATACATTTTGATGCTGCATTGCAGTTGGTATTAATCAGCATCAAACCTCAGAGAGGCTTGTGAAAAGGGAAGGAGAATCAAACAATCACTGGCCTTGTCTATAGTGCAGAAGCTATATGGATACTACAAGCTTCAATGTTCCCAGTGCACTTGTCATGACTTTCAAAGCACCATACTTACATTCATTTTTTTAAATAAATGTTTTTACAGCACATCAGTGGGTGACTGTTGGTGGGGTGGGGGGGGGGGGGGGGGGGGGTGGAGACTGGGGAGGGTAAATATACATTTGGGTGCCGGAGAAACAATTACAGTGGGCAATACTCGAATGGGTCTGGTGTTGGTGTTGTCACTTGCTTCTCCTGGACGGACCTCGCTGCTGTCTCGCGCTCACCTCCGCTTCTGCCGTTCCTCCCATCTTTCGTCTTTATTCTCCTCGTTCCCTGCTCCTGGAGATGCCATGTTTGTTATTGTATCCTGTGCCTTCCTTCCGGCTCCCATTTCCCTGCCCCCCCCCCCCCCCCACCTCCCTGGTTCTCCTCTCTTGTTCCCTGTCTCTTTCTCCCCCCCCCCCCCCCATCCTGTGATTCGCCTTTCTATCCTCTTAGGTATAGCTGTCCCCCCCCCCACCCTCCCGGTCTATCTCTCCCTTGTGGTGATATAACCACTGTAGATATGTGTACTTGCAATAGGGGGATGTATGGCTGTACCTGTAATACAGGTTCCTCCGGTAAGCCCCTGCCGGCTAGCTCCGCCCACAGGGAGCTTGTGTATAAATATGCATGTGAGTCACTGAGATCCTATTCTACAGCTGCCGCCGGAGGAATAGCATCACACAGCAATAAAGCCTCGATTGTACATGTCTCGAGTCTTTGTGTGCAATTGTTAGCACCACAATTTATTGCTGTGTGATTTTCCTTCCACCATGGACATCAGGATTAAGTCTGACCGTCTGCAGCTGGGTCCGCCGTCGCCTCACGCCAGGAAAGACTTTGTTCACTGGCTTGCAGTCTTCGAGGCCTACATCTCTTCAGCGGACCCTCCCCCGACGGAGGCTCAAAAAAGGCAACTCCTGTACTCAAGACTTAGCTCCAGTGTCTTTCTGCTAATTCGAGATGCGCCTGACTACGCCAGAGCTATGGAACTGCTCAAGGAGAACTATGCACAATCGACGAACACCCTGTTTGCGAGACATCTACTCTCTACTCGTGTCCAGCTGCCGGGTGAGTCGATTGAGGACTTCTGGAGGGCCCTTATACCTCTGGTACGAGACTGCGACTACCGGGCCCTCATAGCCACAGAACACTCTGATTTACTCATGCCTTTGTTACAGGCATTGCATTGGACCCCATCCGGCAACGACTGCTGGAAGGGGCCGCCCTTGACCTCGCGGCCACAAAGACTCCGGTGCTTTCAATGACGGCCGCCTCCCGTAGGGTGCGATCTTACTCCGCTAGCCACTCGGTCCACCCGTCCTACCCCTCGTGGACCCTGCAACCGCCCCCCCCAGCAGACACCCCCGCACACTACGCCTGCGCTGCTCGCTGCACCGCGCTCCCTGGGGTTCCTGGCTGTTACTACTTCTGCGGTCAGCAGAAGCACCCCCGCCAACGCTGCCCGGCCCGCACTGCGACCTGCAAAGCTTGTGGCAAGAAAGGCAGTCCAAAGATGTGCGGGTTAGGTGGATTGGCCATGCTAAATTGCCCGTAGTGTCCTAAAAAGTAAGGTTAAGGGGGAGTTGTTGGGTTACGGGTATAGGGTGGATACGTGAGTTTGAGTGGGGTGATCATTGGTCGGCACAACATCGAGGGCCGAAGGGCCTGTTCTGTGCTGTACTGTTCTACATCTAAATCTAAATCCTTCCTATAATGAAATGAATGAAATGAAATGAAAATCGCTTATTGTCACGAGTCGGCTTCAATGAAGTTACTGTGAAAAGCCCCTAGTCACATTCCGGCGCCTGTCCGGGGAGGCTGGTACGGGAATCGAACCGTGCTGCTAGCCTGCTTGGTCTGCTTTAAAAGCCAGCGATTTAGCCCAGTGAGCTATACCAGATAATGTGGTGACCAAAACTGCACGCAGTACGCCAGGAGCGGCCGCACCGGAGTTATGTACAGCTGCAGCATGACCTTGTGGCTCTGAAACTCAATCCCCCTACTGATAAAGGCTAGCACACCATATGCCTTCTTAACAGCCCTATTAACCTGGGTGGCAGCTTTCAGGGATTTATGTACCTGGATGCCGAGATCTCTCTGTTCATCTACACTACCAAGAATCTTGCCGTTAGCCCAGTACTCTGCATTCCTGTTACTCCTTCCAAAGTGAACCACCTCATACTTTTCCGCATTAAACTCCATCTGCCACCTCTCAGCCCAGCTCTGCAGCTTATCTATGTTCCTCTGTATCCTATAACGTCCTTCAGCACTATCCACAACTCCACCGACCTTCGTGTCATCTGCAAATTTATTAACCCATCCTTCTACACCCTCTTCCAGGTCATTTATAAAAATGACAAACAGCAGTGGCCCCAAAACAGATCCTTGCGGTACACCACTAGTAACTGAACTCCAGGATGAACATTTGCCATCAACCACCACCCTCTGTCTTCTTTCAGCTAGCCAATTACTGATCCAAACCGCTAAATCACCTTCAATCCCATACTTCCTTATTTTCTGCAATAGCCTACCGTGGGGAACCTTATCAAACGCCTTACTGAAATCCATATACACCACATCAACTGCTTTACCCTCATCCACCTGTTTGGTCACCTTCTCAAAAAATTCAATAAGGTTTGTGAGTCATGACCTACCCTTCACAAAACCGTGTTGAGTATCGCTAATCAACTTGTTCTTTTCAAGATGCTTATAAACCCTATCTCTTACAACCTTTTCCAACATTTTACCCACAACCGAAGGCTCACAGGTCTATAATTACCAGGGTTGTCTCTACTCCCCTTCTTGAACAAGGGGACAACATTTGCTATCCTCCAGTCTTCCGGCACTATTCCTGTCGACAAAGACGACATAAAGATCAAGGACAAAGGCTCTGCAATCTCCTCCCTGGCTTCCCAGAGAATCCTAGGGTAAATCCCATCTGGCCCAGGGGACTTATCTATTTTTACACTTTCCAAAGTTGCTAACACCTCCTCCTTGTGAACCTCAATTCCATCTAGCCTGGTCGACTGAACCTGAGTATTCTCCACGACAACATTGTCTTTCTCCAGTGTAAACACTGACGAAAAATATCTCATCCTAACATAAGCCTTCTTCTTCCTCTTGACAAGTGCTTCAACTTCCTTAGTAAACCACGGTTCCCTTGCTCGACAACTTCCTCCCTGCCTGACAGGTACATACTTATCAAGGACACGCAGTAGCTGTTCCTTGAAAAAGCTCCACATTTCGATTGTACCCATCCCCTGCAGTTTCCTTCCCCATCCTATACATCCTAAATCCTGCCGAATAGCATCATCATTGCCTTTTCCCCCAGCTATAATTCTTGCCTTGCGGTATATACCTATCCCTGCCCATTGCTGAAGTAAACATAACCGAATTGTGATCACTATCACCAAAGTGCTCACCTACATCTAAATCTAACACCTGGTCGGGTTCATTACCCAGTACCAAATCCAATCTGGCCTCGCTCCTTGTTGGCCTGTCTACATACTGTGTCAGAAAACCCTCCTGAACACACTGCACAAAAACTAGTACTCGAACTATAGTATTTCCAGTCAATATTTGGAAAGTTAAAGTCCCCATAACAACTACCCTGTTACTCTCGCTCCTGTCGAGAATCATCTTTGCAATCCTTTCCTCTACATCTCTGGAACTATTCAGAGGTCTATAGACAACTCCCAACAGGGTGACCTCTCCTCTCCCGTTCCTAACCTCGGCCCATACTACCTCAGTAGACGAGTCCTCAAACGTCCTTTCTACCGCCGTAATACTTTCCTTGATTAACAATGCCACACCCCCCCCTCTTTTACCATCTTGCCTGTTCTTACAGAAACATCTAAATCCTGGAACCTGCAACAACCATTCCTGTCCCTGCTCTACCCATGTCTCCGAAATCGCCACAACATCAAGATCCCAGGTACCAACCCATGCTGCAAGCTCACCCACCTTATTCCACTCTGCTCCTGGCGTTGAAGTAGACACGCTTCAAACCAGCGTCTTGCTTGCCGGTTCCCTCTTTCGAACTTTTAACCCTATCCCTGACCTCACTACTCTCAACATCCTGTACACTGGGACTACAATTTAGGTTCCCATCCCCTTGCTGAATTAGTTTAAACCCCCCCCCCAGGAAAGCTCTCAGCTTCCACCCTAGCTCCCTGAATTTCTGTCTCAAATCCCCATCTCCCTTCCTACCTATGTTGTTGGTATCTATGTGGACCACGACTTGGGGCTGCTCCCCCTTCCCCTTAAGGATCCCAAAAACACGATCAAATGATGCAAAAAGGCAGCGACTCCCCAATGACGCCGCTCCGCGTCGTAAAAAAGCACCCCCTTCCCCCCCTCCCCCCCCACCCCCCCCTCCTCCCCCTCTCTCTCCCTCCCACCCCCCCCCCCCCCACCCCCCACTGTTCGCTGCGGTCTCCGGGATGCCATCCCCAGTTTGCTTACAGTCCGGCGGTCCGCTCACCTCCTCTGGCTGACGAATTTGAAAAGCAGGTGTGTCAGCCGGCGTACTCAACTTGCGTGCCGACGTCGGGACTTCGGCCCATCCGGGCCGGAGAATAGCGGGAGGCCGGATTTGGCCGTTTCGGGCAATTTGACGTGGTTATTCCTGGGAAATGCGGTCGGAAAACTTTGCGCGTTGGGGAGAATAGCGGGAGCGTGTCGGACCGGAGTCGTGGGAAAAAACGGTGCGTCCCGCTATTCTCCGCACCGGCGTGAGGTCGGAGAATTCCGCCCATAATCTTTCACCTGCTACCCAATCTCCAACTCTCCCTAAACCCATATCTGTGCCCCTGATCTCTGACCCCTCACCAATTTCTTCCTCACCAGCCTGTTCTGATTTCCCAACCCCCATGATCACCACACAACCTTCCACCCAGCCCCACAACATCTACATCTCACATGAACTAACCCGATCATGGGCTCTGGGCATTTCTGGAGCAACCTCGACTGACGAACATCCAAGCTTGTCAATGAAGCTGGATTTTGGGCAGGGTATTTGTTCAAAAATACACACACACAGACATCATGCAGCAAACCTCTAGATTTGCTGACGAGAAGTTTGGAACCACCACTCCAAACCCCAACTTCAATAAATATCAGGGCCAGTTTGTCTAGGGAAGATCCAGTTCTGATAGGTTGTATTTGGTATCAAACAAATTGTGTCCCACACCCTTTGCAGAAATTAAAGTATCCACTTTAAATTGAACATCTGAAGTACAGTTGAACAATTACGTGACATGGGGGATCTTCAAGTCACCCAGACTCGTCCAACACAAGCCTCAAACCATTATGTCAAAGTGGGAAATCCTGAACATAGAATTTACAGTGCAGCACCCTACCTAAGGTCAACACTTCTACCCTATCCCCATAACCCAGCAACCCCACCCAACACTAAGGGCAATTTTGGTCACTAAGGGTAATTTATTATGGCCAATCCACCTAACCTGCACATCTTTGGACTGTAGGAGGAAACCGGAGCACCCGGAGGAAACCCACGCACACACTGGGAGGATGTGCGGACTCCGCACAGACAGTGACCCAAGCCGGAATTGAACCTGGGACACTGGAGCTGTGAAGTGATTGTGCTATCCACAATGCTACCGTGCTGCCCATAAGTGATGAGAAAGGGTGTTGAATGAAGGCCTCCATCCTAATCTGAAAAAAAATCTATGTAAATCGGAGGCTGGGTAATGGATAGCATACAAAGTAATAGAATTAACAGCTTTGCTGCGTCCAAATGATTGAGACAAGCATTAGATATTCCTTGACATCTATAATAGCTTATAACATTGGAATTTGTCACTGAAACTCTCTCATTTTGATTGTAAATTAAAGAACTAAACTGCTGCTTGACTATGTTCAGGATCATTGGCTATTGGGCCTCACAGTAGAACTACATTGACCAATCCATCTGAAGCTCTCAATCTGACTCTCTCTGACTAATCATTATTGCACAGCTGCTTCACATTGCTGAGGAAAAGCATCTGTCTCTTGATTCTATGTTTTTAAGAGAGAGAACTTTGATATGTTTTCCAAAGAGGAAATTGTGGACAGTGATACATGTATTTAACTCTTCATGTAGGATTACAGTGTTGTCCAGCACACTAGCCAGATGTGGCTGATTGGGATGTAGGTAACTATTTGTAAGTCTGATTAGTAAATAAATAATAGACATTGCCATTGGGCATGTGATCTTATGGGGTAGGCATGTGAACGTTAACTGTTTTGTGCAATTGTTGATAAAATGGTAAGATAAAAAGTACAGTGCCTGAGTGTTGTGCAATTGTTGGCTTACTCCCTTGGTTACTGAATGATGGCAGAGATTTAAAAATATATGGACATGAAGTACATTTATCTGTATTGTTTGAATGTGTGTCAACCAATTTCTACTAAAATTAATACAAGCAGCTAAAATAGTGTCACCTTAACCAAATCTGCAGTTGATCAGCAATTTCTATCAGCTCAGACTGGTATATTATAATGTTTGGTGGTAATAAGTCTGTGCTCTACTGGGAAAATCATCTCACATTACCCTTCCTCAAAATCACAACATTTCCCAATTATTATGCTAACAGTGCTGTGTAAGAGAACTACTAAATACCCTCACACAAAGATCCTTCAACCTCAGCTGAGTACGAGCCAGTCTGGCGTAAAAACTCCCCTTATAAAGCTTAATGACATGAATCATAATTCAGATGCCTCAGAGAGTTATTAAGGTCTTTCCTGTATGGTTTGTTTTCCTTGGATGGGACTCTGAAATTTGAAAAGAGCTCATTGACGACTTGTATCCAAGAAAGAACACAGCAGAGCTAACTCTGAGACGTATGCCGTTTCTTGAAGAGATTCCTAAGGTTCCTTCTAATAAGGTGTTTACTTTTCATGGATATAGGAATGTACACTGCTGTGTACTCCTTTACCACCTGGGTATTCAACATCACCAGTGCTGCCAAAAATAACAGCACTGTACAATCCTCCGAACCTGTTGAGTATTCGGTTAGTGGAAAGCAAGGGAAGGAAATTCCAGTGAGCGCAATAAAAGGAGTGCATCCCCTCCATTGCATTGGCCTCCTGTCCACTGCATTAATGCCCAGCCAGTAAGGGTGCAAGTATCTAACAAGATGCCTGTGGGGGACTGTTTTTATATATTGCCTTTGGTCTGCTTTGTTTTACACTGTCTACTTAATGATGATTCACCCTATCTCTGTCTTTACTCATTCATGGGATAAATGATTCATTGGCATTTATTGACCATCCCTAATTACTCCTTGGAAGGTAATGGTGCACCGTCTTTTTGAACTAGTTTGTGGCGGGTGGAGGTGCTTCTATTTGGACTAATCATGCCCATAGTGCAGTTAGGGCAGAAATTCCAAGAATTTGACCTAACCACTAGGAAGGAACAGCAATATAGTTCCAGGTCAGGATGGTGCATATCTTGGCAGGGAACTTGCAGGTGGTGGTGATCCCAAGTGCCGGCTGCCCTTGTAGTGGTAGAGGTTGCAAGTTTGGAGGGTTTGCTGAAGTTTATCGTGTAGATTGTGTATACTGCTGATACCATGCACCAGTGGAGGGAGTGAATATTTAAGGTAGTAGATGGCATACCTATCAAATGGGCTGCTTGGCCTGGACGCTGTTGACCTTCTTGAGTGTTGGACCCATGTTGATTCAGACAAGTAAAAAGTCTCCATAACACTCTTGATTTGGTCCTTTGAGACTGTGGACTGCCAAAGATGTGTAGGTTAGGTGGATTAGCCATGCTAAATTGCCCTTAGTGTCCAAAAGGTTAGGTGGTGTTACAGGGCTAGGGTGGAGTTGTGAACTTAAGTGGGGTGCTCTTTCAAAGTGCAGGTGGCGTATGGCCTCCTGCACTGTAAAGTCTATGGTTCGTTGATTGGGGAGTCAGGAGGTGAGTTGCTGTTTTTGTAGCCACAGAATATGTCTGATCCAGTTAAGTTTCTGACAATGTAAACCCCAGAATATTGATGCTGGTGGATTTGGTAATGTTAATGTCATTGAATGTAAAGGGGGTTGGATTTTCTCTTGTTGGAGATGGTACTCCTGTGTTGCAAATGTTACTTATCAGCCCAAGTCTGAATGTTGTTTAGGTCTCACTGCCTGTGAGCATGAACTGCTTCAATATCTGAGGAGTTGTTAATGTGTACTTATCAGCGAACATTCCCCCTTCTGATGGAGGGAAGGTCATTGAAAAAGAACATAGAACATAGAACAGTACAGCACAGAACAGGCCCTTCGGCCCTCAATGTTGTGCCGAGCCATGATCACCCTACTCAAACCCACGTATCCACCCTATACCCGTAACCCAACAACCCCCCCTTAACCTTACTTTTATTAGGACACTACGGGCAATTTAGCATGGCCAATCCACCTAACCCGCACATCTTTGGACTGTGGGAGGAAACCGGAGCACCCGGAGGAAACCCACGCACACAGGGGGAGGACGTGCAGACTCCACACAGACCGTGACCCAGCCGGGAATCGAACCTGGGACCCTGGAGCTGTGAAGCATTTATGCTAACCACCATGCTACCCTGCTGCCCCTAGCAGCTGAAAAGCAGCTGAAAATGATTGGGCTCACCTACATATCACTAGGAACTCCTGCAATAATGTCCTGAGACTGAGACGATTGGCTTCCAACAACCACAGCCATCTTCATGGTGGGTATGACTCCAACCAGGAGTGAATTTTCACCCTGACTTCAATTTTACTGAATCTCCTTGAAAACATGCTCGGTCAAATGCTGTCTTGATGTCAAATGCATTCTGCTGGTGGGACAGGACATTCACAGGGATGGTGATGGTGGAGTCTGGGATTTTGAATGTAAGGTATGGGTTGGTGAGTCTGACTATGTTCGACTGTCATAATGACATAAAAACCCAGATAACAGATGCTTGAGATTTTATTGCACATGTAATCTGATTTTGTACATTTTTAATGAAGCAACAATATATTCCATTTGAACAGCACCATTTAGATATCCATTCACATGGAAGAGAGATAGATCAAGTGATAGAGAATTTGGGAGGCTGACAGAATTGCAGGTCGATGATTTGGGAACAATCAAAAGGTTTGGTTTTGAGTGGCAGGCAAGGGAAAATATTTCGGGAGGAAGACCCGAGACTGCAGGAAATTCTGCCACCAAATAAGAAAGGACGCAGGATTGAGATTAAGCAATGAAAGTTTATTTTAATTCCAAGCTGCCTAGAAATATAACTTGAATAATAGGAAAATCAAAACATACTTGTACTACTGTTCCACATTTGGTAGTCATGCCTGCAGTTACCTCGACTTCGAGTGCTGGAATTCTATCCCTAATATGTTTCTTTGTAACCTACCTCATTTATTGTTCACTTATCCTAATATACCCTTAGGTGGCTTAATGTCAAGCTTTGTTGGATAATGCTCTTGTGAAGTGAATTGAGACATCTTAAAGGTGCTATCTAAATACAAGGTGTTGTTGATACATGGTTAACTCAGTATATAGGTCAGAAGCTGAGTGGTGGGGCTTCAATGGTACTATAGAGGTGGTAGCTCGGAGTCGAGCAACAGTGACGGTAAAGGCAAAAGGCAGAGACTCCTGTTGAATTTCCTCATTGCCAAATGATTCATAGATGTTTACTGCATAGAAGGAGGTTGTTATAACCTGCCTGCTTATCACTGGTTGGGGACTAATGGCAATCCCACAATCCTTTGGGAGTATGAGCTTCCCCAATGAGGGGGCGGAGAAATCATTAGCAGATTCCCTGCATAAATACAGTTGGCCAGTTTGGAACCGGCGAGAGGAGAGTGAGCAGCAAGGAAGTTGCTGCTGCTGTTGTATATATGTATATTATTGTAAATAAATGTTATTTCTATCTGTCCTTCAACTCGTGCTGGATTCTTCATGGCTCTCACAAAACTGGCGACGAGGGTTAAAGTGAACAGCTATCTACACTGCTGCAGCCGCCTCCCTGGATTTTTGTTGGACACAGGTTGGAAGTTGTTTTCTATTACACCATGCCTCTGTATGGACGTGTGGATATTTTTGACGCTGCGCTGGAAAGCTGGGACCATGCACAACGGATGCATTACTATTTCTGGGCAAACAACATCACCAAAAACGAGCGCCAGGTGGTCATATTGCTCACGACCTGCGGCTCGCATATGTTTGGGGTGATTAGGAGCCTTACGTACCCAGCTGCGCCGGACACCAAAATGTTTGATGAACTTGTGAACTTAGTGGGGCAACATTTTAACCCAAACCCATCCACGATAGTCCAGCGTTACCGGTTTAATACCCTTGAGAGGACCCCAGGAGAATCCCTTGCCGATTTTCTATCCAGGCTACGCAGGATTGCGGAGTATTGTGACTGTGGTGAAACCTTGTCAGAAATGTTTAGTGACCATTTGGTTAATGTGGCCACCCAGAGAAAGTTGTTAGCTGAACCAACATTGACTTTTCAGCAGGCCATTCAAAAAGTATTGTCCCGAGAGAGCACAGAACGGGGAGTGCAGGAGCTACAGGGAATGGAGGTGCATGCCTTTGGGTGCAATCCCTTCCATCCAAAAGCGTCCCCCCGCACCCCTGCGGTACCTTGGGCGAGGCAGCATCCGGATCAACGCCAGTGGCCGTCGGACATTCCTCCCCGAAGGGAGCCTTCTCCAGAACCAATGGATGAGGAGCCATATCAGTGTCAGACTTGTGGTCGCCGACCCCGTCGCGGACGCCAGTCCTGGGGGTGCCAGAGGCGCCGTCGTTCCGACAGAAACTTGGGCCAGCCCAGGGGCCGTTCCTTCCATTTGGATTAACCTGCGGCGACTACTCCCAGGCATGTGGAGACGGAAGACGTCTGCCTGCAACTGCATTGTGTGGCAGCTCCCTGTGTGGCCCCCATTAAGGTGACAGTAGGGTCAATGGTCACCCGCTTGAAATTGAGTTGGACACTGGCGCAGCGGTCTCCGTGATCGCCCAGAGGACATTCATCAAGCAGGGTATACAGACCCTTATATTAACTGATACACAGGCCAGGTTAGCCACCAAACGGGGGAACCATTTGACATTGCAGAAACTATGATGACCCCTGTTGTTTATGGACGCCAGGAGAGGCGTTTCCCACTTATCGTGGTGTGTGGCCACGGGCCCAGCCTGTTGGGTCGGGGCTGGTTGCACCATTTATGGATGTAGTAGCAGCACATCCTCCAAACAGTTTCTGGAGAGTTGACTCGGGTGCTAGGACGATACACAGATGTTTTTCAACCCGGTTTGGGGAAAATAAAAGGGGCCGTAGCCCGTATCCAAATAGAACGAGGAGCCACGCCGCGTTATTTCCGGGCGCTCCTTACGCCTTGCTCGAGAAGGTAGAAGGGGAGCATATTCATTTGGAGACTTTGGGTATATAGCCACCTGGGGTGGCCACGTCCCGATTACAAAATGGACACTTTGCAAAGAATGCAGGGAAAATGGACAATGCTGAGAAAGAACGCAGGTGCAAGGTTTGTCTGTTGATTGGAGCTGCAGCTCCCAGACAAGACCGATACTGCAAAGCCATTACCATACTAATGAGCCATCTCCGGGGACAAAAGAGAAACATTTAGGTAAACAATACTAAAGCAGACACCCCGGCGCCAGAGGAGACTAGAACAAAGCAGGCCAACGGCCACCTAGGATCCGCCCAGCAATCAGGGCACCCACCCCTTTATTGGAGGAAATCGATACTGATGATCAGGATATGGTCCAATTAATTGGGACCAAGTTCAAGGCCCGCCCAAAAGCGCGCAAAGCTTTGGGTATAAGAAGAAGCACCCAAGAGAGAATCGTTCTTCTTGGCCTTTGCTCTCAGCGATGAGAGGACTGCCTAGCAGCTCCACCAGAACAAGTAAGTCCAAAGTCAACGCACGCTACGAGATAAATGCTCCTAGCTACTATTCCATACCAGCTCGACCCCAGCAGCCTCAGAACCGGACAACGGCCATTGTTCCTCTGACTGAATGGGCGCCCAAAGCAAAGTATAGGCTTTAGTAGTAGTAATAGTTTAGTTGGTAGAGTTTGTGCATGAGTATAATTGACTGTGGGTGTAAACAAATGAGCATTGATTTCAAAGTTACTAACTGGTGTATTGAGTCTTTGATCAGTATTCAGTTTTGAATCTTGTGGCGGTATTGAAAGATACCTGGCGACTCTTGAGCAAACGTAATTAGAATTAAGGAAGACAATCATATTAACCGCTATAAACAGCCAATTAAAGAGAGAACACAACTGGGCAGCACCAATTGTACCTGTAATGAAGCCAGAGGCCACAGTTCGCTTGTGCGGCGACTATAAACTTACAGTGAATATGGTTTCCCGGCTCGACCGATATCCAATGCCTCGCATAGAGGATCTCTATGCGAAGCTTGCAGGCGAACTCTCGTTCACAAAATTAGATATGAGTCACACCTACCTACAGTTGGAGCTGGACCCTGCCTCCCAGCCATATGTAACGATTAATACACACCGAGGCCTGTATGAATATACACGGTTGCCCTTTGGAGTATCCTCTGCCTGCGCTATTTTTCAACGCATCATGGAGGGCATTTTGAGAGATTTACCGCATGTCGCTGTCTACTTAGACGACGTTTTGATTACAGGGACGTCGGAGCAGGAACATTTGGAAAATTTGGAGCCTATCCTTAAACGCTTTTTGGAGGCCGAATTCCGTTTACGGTGCATCTTTCAGGCGAAGGAAGTGGTCTGTCTGGGCTATTGGGTGGACCGCGAAGGTTTGCACCCCGTCATAGAGAAGGTACGCGCAATTCAACAGGCCCCCGCCCCGACTGACTCTTCGCTCTTTTCTCGGCCTCGTAAATTATTACGGGAAGCCCCTCCCCAATCTGGCAACTACGCTGGTCCCATTGCACGTTCTGCTAAAGAAGAATCACACTTGGGTTTGGGGTCAGCCGCAAGAAACCGCTTTCCGGGGGGGGGGGGTAAAACACCAATTGTCATCATCTGGGTTACTAACCCACTATGATCCTGGAAAACCTTTGATCATCACATGTGATGCATTCTCGTATGGTATTGGGGCCGTCCTGTCCCACAAGATGGAGAATGGGACCGAGCGGCCGATAGCTTTCGCCTCCCGCGCATTGACTGCAGCGGAAAAGAATTACGCGCAGATCGAGAAGGAGGGCCTGCCGGTGGTCTTTGCGGTGAAACGCTTCCACCAGTACTTGTATGGCTGCCACTTCACTATTATGACTGATCATAAATCTCTCCTGGGACTTTTCGGAGAGGATAAGCCAACACCGCCCATTACTTCCGCACGGATCCAGCGCTGGGCTTTCTTGCTCGCCGCCTACGAGTATTTTCTGGAGTACAAACCAGGCATCCAGATAGGGAATGCCAACGCACTGAGCCGATTGCCTTTATCGACTGGCCCCATGTCGACCCCCACGACTGGTGAGGTGGTTGCAACCCTAGATTTTATGGACAACTTGCCTGTCACAGCATCACAGTTCCGTGAGTGGACCCAGACGGAACCAGTCCTGTCAAAGGTTCGGCACATAGTCCTGTATGTGGGCAGCATAGACAGCTCCCAGGCGAGTTGCGGGCATTTTCCTCCAAGCTGTCAGAATTTAGCGTGGAAGACGGTATTCTCTTGTGGGGACGCGTGTGATTGTACTGGAAAAAGGACAGGAGCTGATACTAAGAGACTTGCACAATGGGCATCCGGGTGTGACCAAAATGAAAATGTTGGCCCGGAGTTATGTCTGGTGGCCAGGCCTCAACACCGACATTGAGAAGCTGGCCCAAAACTACTCGATTTGCCAGGAGCATCAGAGGTTTCCGCCGGCCGCGCCCCTACATCACTGGGAATGGCCAGGGCGGCCTTGGGTGCACTTGCATGTGGATTTCGCCGGCCCTTTCCAAGGATCCATGTTCCTTCTATTAATCCATTCCCAGTCTAAATGGTTAGAGGTGCTTAAGATGGTAGGCACAACATCCTGCGCAACAATCGAGAAGATGCGTTTGTCTTTCAGTACGCATGGCCACCCCGAGGTGCTCGTCACGGACAACAGCACTCCGTTCACAAGTGAGGAGTTTGCGAGGTTTATGAAGATGAACGGCATATGGGCATAGAACATAGAACAGTACAGCACAGAACAGGCCCTTCGGCCCTCGATGTTGTGCCGAGCAATGATCACCCTACTCAAACCCACGTATCCACCCTATACCCGTAACCCAACAACCCCTCCCCCCCCCTTAACCTTACTTTTTAGGATACTACGGGCAATTTAGCATGGCCAATCCACCTAACCCGCACATCTTTGGACTGTGGGAGGAAACCGGAGCACCCGGTGGAAACCCACGCACACACGGGGAGGACGTGCAGACTCCGCACAGATGGGAACCTAAATTGTAGTCCCAGTGTACAGGATGTTGAGAGTAGTGAGGTCGGGGATAGGGTTAAAAGTTTGAAAGAGGGCACTGGCAAGCAAGACGCTGGTTTGAAGTGTGTCTACTTCAACACCAGGAGCATCCGGAATAAGATGGGTGAGCTTGCAGCATTGGTTGGTACCTGGGATCTCGATGTTGTGGCGATTTTGGAGACATGGGTAGTGCAGGGACAGGAATGGTTGTTGCAGGTTCCAGGATTTAGATGTTTCTGTAAGAACAGAGAAGATGTAAAAGAGGGGGGGGGTGGCATTGTTAATCAAGGAAAGTATTACGGCGGTAGAAAGGACGTTTGAGGACTCGTCTACTGAGGTAGTATGGGCCGAGGTTAGGAACAGGAGAGGAGAGGTCACCCTGTTGGGAGTTGTCTATAGACCTCCGAATAGTTCCAGAGATGTTGAGGAAAGGATTGGAAAGTGCAGCACGGTAGCATTGTGGATAGCACAATCGTTTCACAGCTCCAGGGTCCCAGGTTCGATTTCGGCTTGGGTCACTGTCTGTGCGTAGTCTGCACATCCTCCCCGTGTGTGCGTGGGGTTTCCTCCGGGTGCTCCGGTTTACTCCCACAGTCCAAAGATGTGCAGGTTAGGTGGATTGGCCATGATAAATTGCCCTTAGAGTCCAAAATTGCCCTTTAGTGTTGGGTGGGGTTACTGGGATATGGGGTTATGGGGATAGGGTGGAGTTGTTGACCTTGGGCAGGGTGCTCTTTCCAAGAGCCGGTGCAGACTCGATGGGCTGAATGGCCTCCTGCACTGTAAATTCTATGATTCAATGATTCTCGACAGGAGCGAGAGTAACAGGGTAGTTGTTATGGGGGACTTTAACTTTCCAAATATTGACTGGAAATACTATAGTTCGAGTACTATGATGGGTTAGTTTTTGTGCAGTGTGTGCAGGAAGGTTTTCTGACACAGTATGTAGACATGCCAACAAGGGGCGAGGCCACATTGGATTTGGTACTGGGTAATGAACCCGGCCAGGTGTTAGATTTAGATGTAGGTGAACACTTTGGTGATAGTGATCACAATTCGGTTATGTTTACTTTAGCAATGGGCAGGGATAGGTATATACCGCAAGGCAAGAATTATAGCTGGGGGAAAGGCAATTATGATGCTATTCGGCAAGATTTAGGATGTATAGGGTGGGGAAGGAAGCTGCAGGGGATGGGTACAATCGAAATGTGAAGCTTTTTCAAGGAACAGCTACTGCGTGTCCTTGATAAGTATGTACCTGTCAGGCAGGGAGGAAGTTGTCGAGCAAAGGAACCGTGGTTTACTAAGGAAGTTGAAGCACTTGTCAAGAGGAAGAAGAAGGCTTATGTTAGGATGAGACATGAAGGCTCAGTTGGGGCACTTGAGAGTTACAAGTTAGCCAGGAAGGACCTAAAGGGAGAGTTAAGAAGAGCGAGGAGAGGACACGAAAAGTCGTTGGCGGATAGGATCAAGGAAAACCCTAAGGCTTTCTATAGGTATATCAGGAACAAAAGAATGACTAGAGTAAGATTAGGGCCAATCAAGGATAGTAGTGGAAAGTTGTGTGTGGAACCAGAGGAGATAGGGGAAGCGTTAAATGGATATTTTTGTCAGTGTTTACACTGGAGAAAGACAATGTTGTCGAGGAGAATACTCGGGTTCAGTCGACCAGGCTAGATGGAATTGAGGTTCACAAGGAGGAGGTGTTAGCAATTTTGGAAAGTGTAAAAATAGATAAGTCCCCTGGGCCAGATGGGATTTATCCTAGGATTCTCTGGGAAGCCAGGGAGGAGATTGCAGAGCCTTTGACCTTGATCTTTATGTCGTCTTTGTCGACAGGAATAGTGCCGGAAGACTGGAGGATAGCAAATGTTGTCCCCTTGTTCAAGAAGGGGAGTCGAGACAACCCTGGTAATTATAGACCTGTGAGCCTTACTTCGGTTGTGGGTAAAATGTTATAAGAGATAGGGTTTATAATCATCTTGAAAAGAACAAGTTGATTAGCGATAGTCAACACGGTTTTGTGAAAGGTAGGTCATGCCTCACAAACCTTATTGAGTTTTTTGAGAAGGTGACCAAACAGGTGGATGAGGGTAAAGCGGTTGATGTGGTGTATATGGATTTCAGTAAGGCGTTTGATAAGGTTCCAGACGGTAAGCTATTGCAGAAAATAAGGAAGTATGGGATTGAAGGTGATTTAGCGGTTTGGATCAGTAATTGGCTAGCTGAAAGAAGACAGAGGGTGGTGGTTGATGGAAAATGTTCATCCTGGAGTTCAGTTACTAGTAGTGCACCGCAAGGATCTGTTTTGGGGCCACTGCTGTTTGTCATTTTTATAAATGACCTGGAAGAGGGTGTAGAAGGATGGGTTAGTAAATTTGCAGATGACACGAAGGTCGGTGGAGTTGTGGATAGTGCTGAAGGATGTTATAGGATACAGAGGGACATAGATAAGCTGCAGAGCTGGGCTGAGAGGTGGCAGATGGAGTTTAATGCGGAAAAGTGTGAGGTGGTTCACTTTGGAAGGAGTAACAGGAATGCAGAGTACTGGGCTAATGGCAAGATTCTTGGTAGTGTAGATGAACAGAGAGATCTCGCCATCCAGGTACATAAATCCCTGAAAGTTGCCACCCAGGTTCAAAGGGCTGTTAAGAAAGCATATGGTGTGCTAGCCTTTATCAGTAGGGGGATTAAGTTTCGGAGCCACAAGGTCATGCTGCAGCTGTACATAACTCTGGTGCGGCCGCTCCTGGAGTACTGCGTGCAGTTCTGGTCACCACATTATAGGAAGGACGTAGAAGCTTTGGAAAGGGTTCAGAGGAGATTTACTAGGATGTTGCCTGGTATGGAGGGAAGGTCTTACGAGGAAAGGCTCAGGGACTTGAGGTTGTTTTCGTTAGAGAGGAGAAGGCTGAGAGGTGACTTAATAGAGACATACAGGATAGTCAGAGGGTTAGATAAAGTGGACAGTGAGAGTCTCTTTCCTCGGATGGTGATGACCGACACGAGGGGACATAGCTTTAAATTGAGGGGTAGTAGGTATAGGACAGATATCAGAGGCAGTTTCTTTACTCAGAGTAGTAGGGGTGTGGAACGCCCTGCCTGCAACAGTAGTAGACTCGCCAACTTTAAGAGCATTTAAGTGGTCGCTGGATAGACATATGGATGAAAATGGAATAGTGTAGGTCAGATGGGCTTCAGATGGTTTCACAGGTCGGCGCAACATCAAGGGCCGCAGGGCCCGTACTGCGCTGTAATGTTCTATATGCCATATCCGCACTGCCCCATACCACCCGGCTTCAAATTGGTTGGCGGAGCGCGCAGTGCAGTCATTCAAACGAGGCCTAAAGAAGTCTTTCTGGTCGATGGATACGAGACTGGCTCGTTTTTTTGTTTTCATATAGGACTACCCAACATGTGGTGATTGGGGTAGCTCCCGCGGAACTCCTAATAGGCCGGAGACTTCGCACCCGCCGAAGCTTGGTTTTCCCGGACATTGGCGCAAAAGTACGCCGCGCACAAGAACGGAAGGGACATGGTTTTTCTCGGCATCGGCCGATTCGGCAGTTTGCACCCAGTGACCCAGTGTTCATTCGGAATTTTGCTGGGGGTGCCCAGTGAGTCCCTGGTGTAATATTTCACCAAACGGGCCCTCTCTCTTACCAGGTGCAAGCCCAGGGTCGTCTCCAGCGCAAGCGTGTAGACTAGGTTCGGTCCAGAAAACCATCCCTTCTAAAGATTTCCCACCCCCGGAGCTCATTTCTTCAGTCACAGAGACCAGACATAGTGGAAAGTATTCCTCACAATCGTCCTCTGGTGCCGCATTCAAAGCCTGAGCAGGTCGTTGCAGAACCGCATGGAGATAGAGACGCCCTTCTTTGCCAGGGTCTTCGGTGGATTCCTTGGACTTTGTGGGGGAGGGATGTTATAACCTGCCTGCTTACCACTGGTTGGGGGCTAATGGCAATCCCACAATTCTTTGGGAGTATGAGCTTCCCCAATGAGGGGGCGGGGAAATCATTAGCAGATTCCCTGCATAAATACAGTTGGCCAGTTTGGAACCGGCTAGAGGAGAGTGAGCAGTAAGGAAGCTGCTGCTGCTGTTGTATATGTGTATATTATTGTAAATAAATGTTATTTCTTTCTATCCTTCAACTCGTGCTGCATTCTTTGTGGCCCTCACAAAAGAGGCCGTCCAGGCTGGTCAACAAAGATCTGGCTACACTAATCCCACTTTTCCAGTGCTTGGCTCTTAGACCTGGAGGTTAAAAGTGAATATCTAAATACTTCTTAAATGTTACGAGAGTTTCTGACTCAACCACCTTTCTGGCAGTGAGTTCCGGATTCCCACCACTCTGGGTGAAAAGGTTTCTCCTTAACTCCCATCTTTTACCTTAAATCAATGCCGCCCTGGATATTGACTCCTGTACTAATGGAAAAAATCCTTCCTATCCACCCAATCTATGCCCCTCATAACTTTAACACCTCTATTCGAACCCCTCTCAACCTCTGCTGCTCCAAGGAAAAACAGCCCCAGCCTATCCAATTTTTCCAAATAGCTCAGCCTCTCCAGTCCAAGCAGCACAACATTCTGGTTAATATTCTATTCAGTGCAAACACATCCGTCCGATAATGTGGTGACCAGAACTGCATGCAGTATTCCAATGGTGGAGTAACCAGTATTTTATATAGTTCCAGCATGACCTCCCTGTTCTTGTACTCTAAGCCTTTGCTAATAAAAGTAAGTATCTCATATGGCACCTTATGTGCCTGTCCTGCCCACCTTTAGGGATCTGTGGATATGCACTCCAGAGACCTCTGATCTTCAGTACTTTCCAGGGTCCTACCATTCTTGGTGTAATCCTTTGCCTGGTTAGCCCTCCAAACTGCATTATCTCACAGTTTTTCAGGTTGAATTCCATTTGTCACTGTTCTACCCACCTGACCAGTCCATTGATATCCTCCTGCACTCTATGGCTATCTTTGTCACTATTTACCACCATTCCAATTTTCATGTCATTTGCAAACTTCTTGATCATACCCCGACATTTAAGTCCAAATCATCAATGTACACTACAAATATCAAACGCTGAATCCTGAGGAACCCCGCTGAAACAGACTTCTAGTCACAGACACATCCCTCTCATCACATCTCTGCTTCCTGCCTCTCAGCCATATGCCACTTTGCCTTGGATCCCTTGGGCCCTTACTTACTTTACCAGTAAGCCATAAGAGACCGTGCCAAAACCTTTGCTGAAGTTCATATGGACCACATCAAATTCATTACCTTCATCAACAGTCCTGGTTACCTCCTCAAAGAATTTGATACAATTTGTCAAACACGACCTTCCCTTTTGAAATCCTTGCTGACTACCCTGGATTAATTCATGTCTATTGTTATGGGCCAGGGTTTAGAGAATACCAAAGTATATCATGGAGTTCACCTGACCCACAACTTTTAATAGATTTTGGTTATGAAGGGCACAAGGGCCCACTTTACAGGTGTCATGCAACAGAGACCTTAAGTATTTTTAAACAAAACAATGTTTATTCTAGGAATTCAGTTAACATTTTATAAACACACAGTAAACAGTTTATCAGCTACCAACACGAATTGGTAACCCTTAATAACTTTCCGAACAACATCCATGAGCCAAATACCCTTTTTTAACAAAGACAGTGGGCGGGATTCTGTGATCCTGAGGCTAAGTGTTGACGCCATCAGAAACGCCGTCGCGTTTCCCAAAGACATCAACATGGCCTCAGGATCAGCAATTCTGGCCCCAACAGGAGGCCAGCATGGCACTGGAGCGACCCTCGCCACTCCAGCTGCTGATCCCGGTGTCAACTGGGCACCGCGGGGTCCACGCATGCGCAGTAGCACCGGTACCAGCATGCGCAGTGGCACCGGTGCCAACGAGAACATGCGCAGTGGCTCCCTTCTCTGCCGGCCCCGACGCAACATGGCATAGGGCTACAGGGGGCCGGCGTGGAGGAAAGCAGCCTGCAGCACGAGAGGCTGGCCCACCGATTGGTGGGCCCCGATTGCGGGCCAGGCCACAATGGAGGCCCCCCCCCCCCCCCACACACAGGCTGCCCCTGGACCATTCTACGCCGAGGTCCCACCGGCTGAGAGCAGGTTGGAATGGCGCCGGCGGGGCTCGGGTATTTTGTAGCAGCCGCTTGGCCCACCCCGGGGGGAGAATCGCCAGGGGGAGGGGGCTCCGTAGAGTGGCCTCTGGCCGGCGCCGACCACGCCGGTGCCAATGGCGTCAATTCTCCGCTCTGTGGAGAATCACGTCGGGGTAGCGTGGCGCGATTTGCGCCGGTCGCGGCAATTCTCCGGCCCGTCCCCGGGCTGAGAGAATCCCGTCCAGTAGGTTTGAATTCTCTACAGAAAATAGTTATCACTTTTAAATCATCTAGTGATCTGACACCTTTTTAACATACAGAGAGAGATACGAAAAATAAACCTGCTTTGTCTGAGTGCAGCTCCCAGCTAACTAAAACAAAAGTAAAACACAGCCACAAAACAGCTTAAAACGCAAGTAAAATCCAGTGACATCACAGATCCACCCACACAATGACATCATTACAGTTATTTGATAAGCACCAATTTCTTAAAGGTACACTCACATGACACTATCCAGTGCAGATGTATTCTATCCCTCAGAATTCTTTCTACTAGCTTCCCCACCATGGAGGTTAGACTGATTGCCCTGTAATTTCCATAGAACATAGAACCTGCAGTGCAGAAGGAGGCCAGCACATCAGGTCTGCACTGACCCACTTAAGCCCTCATTTCCACCCCATCCCCGCAACTCAACAACACCTCCCAACCCTTTTTGGTCACTAAGGGCAATTTATTATGGCCAATCCACCTAACCTGCATGTCTTTGGACTGTGGGAGGAAAAAACCCATGCAGACACGGGGAGAACATGCAGACTCCACACAGACAGTGACCCTGCAAGGAATCGAACCTGGGACCCTGGCGCTGTGAAGCCACAGTGCTAATCACTTGTGCTACCGTGCTATCCAATCCATCCCTACCTCCCTTTTGTTACACTGGGATAATGTTAGGAGTCCCCCAGTCCCTCTGGCACCTCATCTATGGCTCAAGTGAAATGAAAATAACTGCCAGTGCTCCTGACATCTCCTTCCTTGCCTCCCTCAACAGCCTGCATTAGATTTCATCCGAGCCTGCGCATGTATCCTCTTTAAGGCTGCTAAACCTGCTAGTAGCTCCTCTCTCTCTATGTTAATTTCCTCTAATATTTCACAGTCGTCCGCTCTGATGTCTATACTTGTGTCATCCTTTTCCATTGTGAACAACGCAAAGTATTCATTGGGGTCTGTACCCATGCCTTTGGGTCCAAACACATATTACCTATGTGGTCCCTAATTGTCCATGCTCTTTCCCGTTATTCCCTTGCTCTTTGTATATTTTTGAAAAAGCCCTTTGGGGTTTTATTCTTCGTTCTATTCACTAAAACATTTCCATGCACTCTCTCAGCTTCCCTAACTTCATTTTAAGTTCCCCCAGTACTTTTTAAACTCCTCGGGATTCTACCGTATTGAGCCCTCTGTGTCTGTCAAAAGCTTATTTTTTTTCTTCTTCATTCTGATCTTTTCTGTCCCTCGACATCCAGGGTTCTCTGTTCTTGGTCCCACCCTTTGAACAGAATCGTCCGAGAATGTGTCAATGTGTCAGACTTGGACAGAAAGCTGGCTTGTAATTCTCCAGTTGCACAGACCACTTTTATCATCGAATCTTGAACCTCTCACACGCAATGAAATGAATTGCCATGGTTTATGCTGTCACTCTGATGTGGTGGGATTTTGTAGATCTAGGAACTAGCTCCAAAGAGATTGGGGCACCATCTTTAAAGGGCGCCCTGAACAGTACTGCAGCCAACTGACCCCCAGCCCCAATCATGGAGGTATTGGGGGCATCGCCCCGCACTGCCCCTTCCCTCTGATGTTCATCACTGGCATTGTCCCCCTCCTTGCCCTAATACCACCAAAAATTCTCACTGGCATTGCAACCCCCCACCCTGACTAACATCGCAGAGGTGTAGCTGGCACTCTCTCTAAGCGCCCCCCAAACGTGTCTACTTTTCCTGCCCTCCCCTTCCACCCACAACATGTCAATGAACCCTTCCCCTCATGGGGATCCCACCAGGATTTGCCCTGGCTCTGTGCTAACCTAGCAGTGCTACCCTGTGCCCTGGCACTGCCCAGGCATGACCCTATTTCTCCCCTGGGGCTATATTTACCTCTGCGCCCCCAGAGGGATCCCCTCGACTGCCTCTAATTTGGGGCAAGGGCAATTTCGAGGGTATTCGGCGGGAACTTTCAAAAGTTGATTGGGGTTGCCTATTTGCAGGCAAGTGATCAGCTGGTAAGTGGGAGTCTTTCAAAAAGGTGTTAGCTCGGGTTCAGGGTGAGCACATTCCTCTGAGAGTGAAGGGTAAGGCTGGTAGAAGGGGGAACCATGGATGACTCGGGATATTGAGGCCATGGTCAAAAAGAAGAATATGACGTGCATAGGCAGCTGGGATCAAGTGGATCCCTTGAAGAGTAAAGTTAAGAGGGAAGACCGGGGGGAGTGGCAAAAAGGGGACATGAAATTGTCTTGGCAGATAAGGCAAAGGATAATCCAAAGAGCTTTTACAGATACATAAAGGGCAAAAGAGTGACTAGGGAGAGGGTAGGGCCTCTTTAAGGATAAACAAGGTTATCTATATGCATATCCACAAGGGATGGGAGAGGTCCTAAATGAATATTTCTCGTCAGTATTTACTGTTGAGAAAGGCACGAATGTTAAGGAAATTGGGGAAATAAAAAGTGATGTCTTGAGGAGTGTACATATTATAGAGAAGGAGGTATTAAGAACATGAGAACTCTGAGCAGGAGCAGGCCATATGGCCCCTCGAGCCTGCTCCGCTATTCAATGAGATCATGGCTGATCTTTTGTGGACTCAGCTCCACTTTCCCGCCCGAACACCATAACCCTTAATCCCTTTATTCTTCAAAAAACTATCTATCTTGAAAACATTTAATGAAGGAGCCTCAACTGCTTTGCTGGGCAAGGAATTCCATAGATTCACAACCTTTTGGGTGAAGAGGTTCTTCCTAAGTGCACTCCTAAATCTACTTCCCCTTATTTTGAGGCTATGCCCCCTAGTTATGCTTTCACCCGCCAGTGGAAACAACCTGCCCGCATTAAAGCGCATCAAGGTAGATAAATCCCCGGGACCTGATGAAATGCATGCCAGGACATTGTGGGAGGCTAGAGAGGAAATTGTCAGCCCCCTAGCTGAGATATTTGAATCATCGACAGCCACAGGAGAGGTGTCTGAAGATTGGAGGGTAGCAAATGTTTAAGATAGGCTGCAGGTATAAGCCTGGGAACTACAGATCGGTTAGCCATACTTCTGTAGTGGGTCAATTGTTAGAAGATATTCTGAGGGACAGGATCTACAGGCATTTAGACAGGCAAGGGCTAATTAGTGAAAGTCAGCATGGCTTGGTAAGGGTTAAGTCATGTCTCACGAATTTGGTTGAGTTTTTTTGACAGGGTAACCAAGAAGGTAGATGTGGGCAGTGCAACCGACGTCATCTACATGGACTTTAGCGAGGCCTTTGACAAGGTACCACATGGTCGGTTGTTGCAAAAAGTTAATTCTCATGGAATCCGGGGTGAGGTAGCCAATTGGATCCGAAATTGGCTAGGCTACCGAAGCCAAAGGGTGATTGTGGGCAGCACGGTAGCACAATTAGAACATAGAACATGACAGCGCAGTACAAGCCCTTCGGCCCTCGATATTGCGCCGACCTGTGAGACCACTCTAAAGCCCATCTACACTATTCCCTTATCATCCATATGTCTATCCAATGACCATTTAAATGCCCTTAATGTTGGCGAGTCCACTACTGTTGCAGCCAGGGCATTCCACGCACTTACCACTCTCTGCGTAAAGAACCTACCTCTGACATCTGTCCTATATCTATCTCCCCTCAATTTAAAGTTATGTCCCCTTGTGCTAGACATCACCATCCGAGGAAAAAGGTTCTCACTGTCCACCCTATCTAATCCTCTGATCATCTTGTATGCCTCAATTAAGTCACCTCTTAACCTTCTCTCTAACGAAAACAGCCTCAGGTCCCTCAGCCTTCCCTCATAAGATTTCCCCTCCTGGGACAGAATGTACCAGGCAACATTCTGGTAAATCTCCTCTGCACCCTTTCCAATGCTTCCACATCCTTCCTATAATGCGGTGACCAGAATTGCACACAGTACTCCAAATGAGGCCACACCAGAGCTTTGTACAGCTGCAACATGACCTCGTGGCTCCGAAATTCAATCCCTCTACCAATAAAAGCGAACACACCGTACGCCTTCTTAACAACCCTCTCAACCTGGGTGGCAACTTTCAGGGATCTATGTACATTGACACCAAGATTTCTCTGCTCATCCACACGACCAGGAATCTTACCATTAGCCCAGTTCTCTGTCTTCCTGTTATTCCTTCCAAAATGAATTACCTCACACTTTTCTGCATTAAACTCCATTTGCCACCTGTCAGCCCAGCTCTGCAGCTTATCTATGTTCCTCTGTAACTTGTAACATCCTTCCGCACTGTCCACAACTCCACCGACTTTAGTATCATCTGCAAATTTACTCACCCATCTTTCTACGCCCTCCTCCAGGTCATTTATAAAAATGACAAACAGCAGTGGGTTCAAAACAGATCCTTGTGGTACACCACTAGTAACTGGACTCCAGTTTCCCATCAACCGCCACCCTTTGTCTTCTTCCAGCGAGCCAATTTCTGATCCAAACTGCTAAATCACCCTGAATCCCATGCCGCCGTATTTTCTGCAAATGCCTACTGTGGGGAACCTTATCACACGCTTTACTGAAATCCATATACACCACATCAACTGCTTTACCCTCATCCACCTGTTTGGTCACCTTCTCAAAGAACTCAATAAGGTCTGTGAGGCACGACCTACCCTTCACAAAACCGTGTTGACTATCTCTAATCAAATTATTCCTTTCCAGATGATTATACATCCTATCTCTTATAAACTTTTCCAAGACTTTACCCACATCAGAAGTAAGGCTCACTGGTCTATAGTTACCGGGGTTGTCTCTACTCCCCTTCTTGAACAAGGGGACAACGTTTGCTATCCTCCAGTCTTCTGGCACTATTCCTGTAGACAAAGATGACTTAAAGGTCAAAGCCAAAGGCTCAGCAATCTCCTCCCTAGCTTCCCAGAGAATCCTAGGATAAATCCCATCCGGCTCAGGGGACTTATCTATTTTCACTCTTTCCAGAATTGCTAACACCTCCTCCTTATGAACCTCAAGCCCTTCTAGTCTAGTAGCCTGTATCACAGTAGTCTCCTCAACAACATTGTCTTTTTCCTGCGTGAATACTGATGAAAAATATTCATTTCGTACCTCTCCTATCTCCTCGGACTTCACGCACAACTTCCCACTACTGTCCTTGACTGGCCCTACTCTTACCCTAGTAATCCTTTTATTGCTGACATATCTATAGAAAGCTTTTGGGTTATCCTTGATCCTACCTGCCAAAGACTTCTCATGTCCCCTCCTGGCTCTTCTTAGCTCCCCCTTTAGGTCCTTCCCTAGCTAACTTGTAACTTTCGAGCGCCCTAACTGAATAGCACTGTGGCTTCACAGCACCAGGGTCCCAGGTTCGATTCCCTGCTGGATCACAGTCTGTGCGGAGTCTGCACATTCTCCCTGTGTCTGCGTGGGTTTCCTCCGGGTGCTCCAGTTTCCTCCCACAGTCCAAAGACGTGCCGGTTAGGTGGGTTTGCCATGCTAAATTGCCTTTAGTGTCCAAAAGTGTTCGGAGAGGTTATTGGGTTACGGGGATAGGGTGGAAGTGAGGGCTTAAGTGGGTTAGTGCAGATGCGATGGGCTGAATGGCCTCCTTCTGCACTGTATGTTCTATGCCAGTTGTTTTTCAAACTGGAAGCATGTGACCAGCGATGTCCCTAAGGGATCGGTGCTGGGTCTACTGTTATTTGTTATATATATATATAAATGATTTGGATGAGAATGTAGGAGGCATGGTTAGTAAATTTACAGATGACACCAAGATCGGTGGCAGAGTGGCTCATGAAGAAGGTTACATAAGATTGCAACAAGATCTTGACTAATTGGGCCAGTGGGCCGATGAATGGCGGTTCGAGTTTAATTTGGAAAAATGTGAGATGATGCATTTTGGTAGATCAAATCATGGCAGGACCTACTCAGTTAACGGTAGGGAGTTGGGGAGAGTTTCAGAACAAAACGATCTTGGGGTACAGGTTCATAGCTCCTTGAAGGTGGAGTCGCAGGTGGACAGGGTGGTGAAGAAGGCATTCAGCATGCCAGGTTTTATTGGTCAGAATATTGAATACAGGAATTGGGACATCTTGTTGAAGTTGTACAAGACATTGGTCAGACCACACGTGGAATCCTGTGTTCAGTTCTGGCCACCCTATTATAGGAAGGATATTGTTAAACTAGAAAGAGTGTAGAAGAGATTTCCGAGGATGCTACCAGCCCATCAACGACTACTTTATCTGAAGACTAAGGAAATTTGGCATGTCAGCTACGACTCTCACCAACCTCTACAGATGCACCATAGAAAGCATTCTTTCTGGTTGTATCCCAGCTTGGTATGGGCTCTGCCCAAGACCACAAGAAACTACAAAAGGTTGTGAATGTAGCTCAATCCACCACGCAAACCAGCCTCCCATCCATTGACTCTGTCTATAATTCCCGCCGCCTCAGAAAGGCAGCAGCATAATTAAGGACCCCACACACCCCGGACATACTTTCTTCCACCTTCTTCCGTCAAGAAAAAGATACCAAAGTTTGAGGTCTCGTACCAACCGACTCAAGAACAGCTTCTTCCCTACTACCATCAGACTTTTGAATGGATCTACCTTGTATTAAGTTGATCTTTTCTCTACACCTTGCTATAACTGTAACATTAATTCTGCAGTCTCTCCTTCCTTTCCTACGGTATGCATTGTTTGTACAGCATGCAAGAAACAATACTTTTCATTGTATACTCATACATAAGACAATAATAAATCAAATCAAAAAATTGATGGTTTAAGTTATAAGGAGAGGCTGGATAGACTGGGTCTTTTTTTCCTGGAGCGTAGGAGGCTTAGGGGTGACTTATAGAGGTTTATAAAATAATGAGGAGCATAGATAAGGTAGATAGTCGACATCTTTTCCCAAAGGTGAATGAGTCTAGAGGTAGAGGGCACAGGTTTAAGATGAGAGGAGAGAGCTACAAAACAGACCAGAGGGAACATTTCTTCACACAGAGGGCGTTGAGCATCTGGAACGAGCTGCCAGAGACAGTGGTCGAGACAGGTACAACTTTTTTCCTTTAAAAAAACTGTTAGACAGTTACAGGGCAGGGAGGGTATCGAGGGATGTGGGCCGAATGCAAGTGGGACTAGCTTAGTGATAGAAACTGGGCGGTATGGCCAAGCTGGGCCGATGGGCCTGTTTCCATGCTGTAAACAGCTGATTCTATGAGTCACACCTGGCCGTGGCTGTTGTCAACCTCACTGATGTGATATCATGTCGGCAAGGTAGGAACGTTTAGTGAGGGATGATCATTTGGCAGGGAGGCCACTAATAACATTTAAATGCATTAAAATTTATTAAAATAATGCCTTTGTGGGCATGAATCTCATGATGTCAGCAACGAGGGGCAGGGGCAATCTCTCTGAGAATTGCACTTCCCGATTCACATGAGGTTTTCTGTTGGCATTGCCAATTCCGCGAATGGTGAGGACGGGTTGAAGATCACGGGAACATAATTGCCCTGCATTCTCACGATCTCCTGCTTGAAGGCCTCCCACTGCTCTAACAGTTTTATTTGCAATATTCCCGCCTGCCATGGTTACCGTGCTATCTTGCCTCAGGTTTGATACACGCTGATCACCTTCCAGTATTACAGCAGTGCTTGGGGCAAAATGTGGCTCTGCTCTGTTGACAACACACACCAACTGTAGACATAATTCCAGCTGGTCAGCTCCAGCTAGCTTTTAAATGTTAATAATAAAACCACAGACAACCCGGTGCTGCATCTGTCTATTTTCTTTTGGATGATCAAAAGACCAGAATCTCCTGGAATTTCCCTTCCAATCCATTAGCACTTTTAGCAGCAGTGGAATGTCTGTTAGACATTTCAGGCAGAACTTAAAAGGGCAGGTATGAGGAGGTGGGGGGGGGGGTCGTTGTTCTTCCTGTCAGTGTGTTCAAGGACAGGGCCTGTACATACAAGATTAAGAGATATTAAGAAGGGATGAGGAGAATATTCTTTGCACGTTAAATGGCTGATATAACTGCACATCTTACCAATTGGCTCAGCCGTCCACTCAGATTTTGTTGATCAGGATAAAGAAACCTTCAATACCAGGAAGAGGGGCAAAGAAGTGTTCCGGAGTTTGAAGGTTTTATTGTCATGTGGGGAGGATGAGGTGGCCATGGAGATTGCGAGTGAGCAGGGTATTGCAGTCGGCAATGTTGGGTTTCATTGCCGATAGAGAGACTGGTTAGCTAATCAGCAGAGTGAGAACGTCTCCATAATAAGGATGTGGAAGCATTGAAAAGGGTGCAAAGGAGATTTACCAGGATGCTGCCTGGTTTTATGAGGAAAGGCTGAGGGAGCTAGGGCTTTTCTCATTGGAGCGAAGGAGGATGAGAGGCGACTTAATAGAGGTTTTTAAGATGATGAGGGGGATAGATAGAGTGGACTTTCAGGGACTATTTCCTCAGGTGGATGTAGCTGTTACAAGGGGGCATAACTATAAGATTCAGGGTGAGAGATATAGGAGGGATGTCCGAGGTAGGTTCTTTACTCAGAGAGTGGTTAGGGTGTGGAATGGACTGCCTGCTGTGATAGTGGAGTCGGACACTTTAGGAACTTTCAAGTGGTTATTGGATAGGCACATGGAGCACACCAGAATGACAGGGAGTGGGATAGCTGATCTTGGTTTTGGACAAAGCTCGGCACAACATCGAGAGCTGAAGGGCCTGTTCTGTGCTGTACTGTTCTATGTTCTAATGGAGACATGTGAGAATGCAGTTTCTGGATTAGCTGTGCTTCTCCTTTTAATATCTATCTTTTTGTTTTCCAATAGAGGCAGCACACAGGGCCAATCTACAGAAGAAAGCGACAATTCCACTCCTCAGCACAAAAACCCCAGACAACGCACCGTCATCTGCCTCTCCCTCATCCTCCACAAGCTCAGTTACATTGTGTGGATTTTGGCGGGGGGGGGGGGGGGGGGGGGGGGGGGGTGTGGCTTCATGAATAGGATTGGGGGCACATGCTGATGAACACTTCATGGATAGTTCCAGCGTCTAAGGGAAGTAGTTTCAGCCAATGGGCCTGACAGTGGAAGGACTGATGGGAATCAGGCCTCTGCTGGGCTGCAGGCCGATCGATGACAAGCCTCTGGTCTCAGCTGCAATAAACCTACTGGAGGTGCAGTAAATTCTGGCAGAATCCCCCCCCCCCCCCCCCCCCCCCCCCCCCCGCCCCCCCCGCCGCTGATCCCTCAATCGATAAACAGCTTCTACCTCAAGGTAAACCCCCCTGCCCGTACCAGCCTCCCCGAACAGGTGCCGGAATGTGGCGACTAGGGGCTTTTCACAGTAACTTCATTGAAGCCTACTCGTGACAATAAGCGGTATTCATTTCATTTCAATAGGTGATCAGCCAAAGTGTTGCCCCCGGTGGAATTGAGGAATCGGTGGAAGGCGATGTACTGCCAGCGAGAGACAATTCTATTGAAGCAAGTCCAACTGAAGCCTCCTTTTTCATTTCATTTTCATTTCACATTCGCAGAGCAAACTTGGACCTTTTCCAGCCTCAGGAATTCTGCCCGTTAGCTCATCCATAATCCTGCGGACAGTGACCCAGGGCCGGGATCGAACCCGGGTCGTCAGCCTGTCTCACCCCCTGGACTCCTGTGTCTTCTGACACTCCAAATATAGCCACCTCCGGATTCAGAACCACCTCACACCCAACACCTCGGACATCATGTCCCAGAACTCCCTCAGTCTTGAACACACTCAGAACATGTGGACGTGATACGCGCCCCCACACCTATCCTCTATCCCGCGAATAACCCACTCGTTCTCGCCACCAACTTATGAGCCCCATGCGCCACCTTGAACTGGGTGAAACTTAACCTCGCACACAACGAGGACCCTAGGCATGGCCTCCGCCATATCTTGGTCCCCACCTCCTCCTCCCATTTATGCTTAATGTCCCCCACCAAGGCTCCCTCCCACTCCATCAATTCCCCTCCCCTGTTTCATACTTCAACAGCACCTTGTCCTGCCACCTCAGGGGTGGCATTCCGGCATTCCGGAAAAGACAGTACCTCCTGCCTGACGATATCCTGAACCTGCAGGTCCCTAAAGCCATTTCCCCCTGGGCAAGTCCTTTAGCCTTCAAACTTTAATAATAATTGCTTCTTATCACAAGTAGGCTTCAATGAAGTTACTGTGAAAAGCCCCCCGATAAACAAGTCCACAATGCGCTTAATCCCCGCCTGCTTCCACCCCCTAAACCTAAACCGATGGTTATCACAGATAGGTGCCCACACTCAGCCTCGGGCACCCTCCAGCCCCAAATGCTGCCTTCACTGCCCCCACACCCTTAGAGCCAACACCACCACTGGGTTCGCAGAGTACCTGGCGAAAATGGCAAAGGCGGCAACAAAACTCGTACCCCTACATAATGCTGCATCTACCCGCCCCCACACGGAACCCTCCTCCACAATATTCGCTGCCCAGTAATAAGTCATCATATTTGGCAACACCAGAAACCTCCCCCTGTTCCAAAAAGCCGCCCACATAAATGCAGAAATCAGCCCTTTGACTTTCTAAAGAACGACTTGGGGAAAAGATCAGGAGCTTCTGAATATCAGAAACCTAGGCAGCACCGTCACTTTCACTGTCTGCACCTGCCCAGCCAGTGACAGCGGCAACACATTCCACCTCTTAAATTCCGCCTTCCTCTGGTCCACCAGCCGAGCCAAGTTCAGTTAATAAAACTGTGCCCAGCTCCGGGCCACCTGGATATCCAAATATCTGAAACTAGCCCCCATCACCCTAACAGCAACTACCCAAATTTCCTTTCCTACCTTTGGCAATAATCGGGAGCACCTCACTTTTTCCCATGTTCAATTTATATCCTGAAAACCGGCCGAGTTCCCCACAATTTCCATAATACCTCCAATGCTGCCCACCGGGTCCGAGATATACAATAACAGGTCTTCTGCATACGATGAGGCCTTTGCTCGGCACCCCCCCAACTCAATTCCTCTCCAATCAATCATACCCCAAGTGCCATTGCCAATATGAACAGCAAAGAGTAGAGCGGGCACCCCACCTCGTCCCCCAGTGTAGCCCAAAGTATCCAACTGACTTGGTTTGTCCTCCCACTCACCAGCTGAGCCTTGTACAGCAGCCAATTCCAATCCACAAACCGCTGTCCAAAGCCGAACTGCCCCAGCACCTCCAACAAATGTGCTCAATCCACCCGGTCAAAAGCCTTCTCTGTGTCCATCGCTGCCACTGTTTATACCTCCTGCCTCTCCCAAAGCATCATAATCATATTACGTGTCCTTGATATGTATGTCCCTGTCAGGCAGGGAAGAAATGGTTGAGTGAGGGAACCCTGGTTGACAAGAGAGGTTGAATGTCTTGTTAAGAGGAAGAAGGAGACTTATGTAAGGCTGAGGAAACAAGGTTCAGACAGGGCGCTTGAGGGATACCTTCACTGCCAGGAGGGAACTGAAGAAAGGGATTAGGAGAGCTAAAAGAGGGCATGAAAAATCTTTGGCGGGTAGAATCAAGGAAAACCCCAAGACCGTTTAAACATATGTGAGAAATATGAGAATGACTAGAGCGAGGGTGGGTCCGATCAAGGACAGTAGCGGGAGATTGTGTATTGAGTCAGAAGAGATAGGAGAGGTCTTGAACGAGTACTCTTCTTCAGTATTTACGAATGAGAGGGGCCATATTGTTGGAGAGGATAGTGTGAAACAGATTGGTAAGCTCGAGGAGATACTTGTTAGGAAGGAAGATGTGTTGGACATTTTGAAAAAACTTGAGGATAGACAAGTTCCCCGGGCCTGACGGGATATATCCAAGGATTCTATGGAAAGCAAGAGATGAAATTGCAGAGCCGTTGGCAATGATCTTTTCGGCCTCACTGTCAACAGGGCGAATGTCGTGCCCCTGTTCAAAAAAGAGAATAGGGATATCCCTGGGAATTATAGGCCAGTTAGTCTTACTTCGGTGGTAGGCAAAGTAATGGAAAGGTACTGAGGGATAGGATTTCTGAGCATCTGGAAAGACACTGCTTGATTAGAGATAGTCAGCATGGATTTGTGAGGAGTAGGTCTTGCTTCACAAGTCTAATTGAATTCTTTGAGGAGGTGACCAAACACATGGATGAAGGTTAAGCAGTGGATTTAGTAAGGCATTTGATAAGGTTCCCCATGGTAGGCTCATGCAGAAAATAAGGAGGCATGGGATAGTGGGAAATTGGCCAGTTGGATAACGAACTGGCTAACCGATAGAAGTCAGAGTGGTGGTGGATGGCAAATATTCAGCCTGGAGCCCATTTACCAGTGGCGTACCTCAGGGATCAGTTCTGGATCCTCTACTGTTTGTGATTTTCATTAATGACTTGGATAAGGGAGTTGAAGGGTGAGTCAGTAAATTTGCAGACGATATGAAGATTGATGGAGTTGTGGATAGTGAGGAGGGCTGTTGTCGGCTGCAAAGAGACATAGATAGGATGCAGAGCTGGGCTGAGAAGTGACAGATGGAGATTAACCCTGAAAAGTGTGAGGTTGTCCATTTTGGATGGACAAATATGAATGTGGAATTCAGGGTTAACGGTAGGGTTCTTGGCTATGTGGAGGAGCAGAGAGATCTTGGGGTATATGTTCATAGATCTTTGAAAGTTGCCACTCCAGTGGATAGAGCTGCGAAGAAGGCCTTTGGTGTGCTAGCGTTCATTAGCAGAGGGATTGAATTTAAGAGCAATGAGGTGATGATGCAGCTGTACAAAACCTTGGTAAGGCCACATTTGGAGTACTGTGTGCAGTTCTGGTCACCTCATTTTAGGAAGGATGTGGAAGCTTTGGAAAAGGTGCAAAAGAGATTTACCAGGATGTTGCCTGGAATGGAGAGTAGGTCTTACAAGGAAAGGTTGAGGGTGCTCAGCCTTTTCTCATTAGAACTTAGAACAGCGCAGTACGGGCCCTTCGGCCCTCGATGTTGCACCGACCCGTGAAACCATCTGAAGCCTGTCTGACCTACACTATTCCATTTTCATCCATATGTCTATCCAGTGACCACTTAAATGTCCTTACATTTGGCAAGTCTACTACTGTTGCAGGCAGGGCGTTCCACACCCCTACTACTCTCTGAGTAAAGAAACTGCCTCTGACATCTGTCTTATATCTAACACCCCTCAATTTAAAGTTATGTCCCCTCGTGTTGGTCATCGCCATCCGAGGAAAAAGACTCTCACTGTCCACCCTATCTAACCCTCTGACTATCTTATATGTCTCTATTAAGTCACCTCTCAGCCTTCTCCTCTCTAACGAAAACAACCTCAAGTCCCTGAGCCTTTCTTCATAAGACCTTCCCTCCATACCAGGCAACATCCTAGTAAATCTCCTCTGAACCCTTTCCAAAGCTTCCACATCCTTCCTATAATGTGGTGACCAGAACTGCACGCAGTACTCCAGGTGCGGCAGCACCAGAGTTTTGTACAGCTGCATGACCTCGTGGCTCCGAAACTCAATCCCCCTACCGATAAAGGCCAGCACACCATATGCCTTCTTAATAGCCCTATTAACCTGGGTGGCAACGTTCAGGGATTTATGTACCTGGATGCCGAGATCTCTCTGTTCATCTACACTACCAAGAATCTTGCCATTAGCCCAGTACTCTGCATTCCTGTTACTCCTTCCAAAGTGAACCACCTCACACTTTTCCGCATTAAACTCCATCTGCCACCTCTCAGCCCAGCTCTGCACCTTATCTATGTCCCTCTGTAACCTATAATATCCTTCAGCACTATCCACAACTCCACCGACCTTTGTGTCATCTGCAAATTTACTAACCTATCCTTCTACACTCTCTTCCAGGTCATTTATAAAAATGACAAACAGCAGTGGCCCCAAAACAGATCCTTGCGGTACACCACTAGTAACTGAACTCCAGGATGAACATTTTCCATCAACCACCACCCTCTGTCTTCTTTCAGCTAGCCAATTACTGATCCAAACCGCTAAATCACCTTCAATCCCATACTTCTGTATTTTCTGCAATAGCCTACCGTGTGGAACCTTATCAAACGCCTTACTGAAATCCATAAACACCACATCAACCGCTTTACCCTCATCCACCTGTTTGGTCACCTTCTCAAAAAACTCAATAAGTTTGTGAGGCATGACCTACCCTTCACAAAATGTGTTGACTATTGCTAATCAACTTGTTCTGTTCAAGATGATTATAAACCCTATCTCTTATAATCTTTTCCAATATTTTACCCACAACCGAAGTAAGGCTCACAGGTCTATAATTACCAGGGTTGTCTCTACTCCCCTTCTTGAACAAGGGGACAACATTTGCTATCCTCCAGTCTTCCGGCACTATTCCTGTCGACAAAAACGACATAAAGATCAAGGACAAAGGCTCTGCAATCTCCTCCCTGGCTTCCCAGAAAATCCTCGGATAAATCCCATCTGGCCCAGGGGACTTATCCATTTTTACACTTTCCAAAATTGCTAACACCTCCTCCTTGTGAACCTCAATCCCATGGTCGACTGTACCTGAGTATTCTCCTCGACAACATTGTCTTTCTCCAGTGTAAACACTGACGAAAAATTAGAACGGCGAAGGATGAGGGGCGACTTGATAGAGGTTTATAAGATGATCAGGGGAATAGATAGAGTAGACGGTCAGAGACTTTTTCCCCGGGTGGAACAAACCATTACAAGGGGACATAAACTTAAGGTGAATGGTGGAAGATATAGGGGGGATGTCAGAGGTAGGTTATTTACCCAGAGAGTAGTGGGGCATGGAATACACTGCCTGTGGAAGTCGCTGAATCGGAAACATTAGGGACCTTCAAGCGGCTATTGGATAGGTACATGGATTACGGTAGAATGATGGGGTGTAGATTACTTTGTTTTTTATCTAGGATAAAAGTTTGGCACAACATCGTGGGCCAAAGGGCCGGTTCTGTGCTGTATTTTTCTATGTTTCTATATTGGGTAGATTCCGTACATTCGCCGACAACTGCCTTCCCTTCACATCACCCCCAGCACACAGTCCTCAATCAACACCTTGGCCAATAACTTGGCATCTATATTCAACAATGAGGCTCCGATTCGTAGAGCCTCCTGTAGAACGCCTCAAACACCCAATTCACTCCCTCCGGGTCCATCACCACTGTACCCTTATCATCCCTAGCTCTACCGATGTTCCTCACCTCCTCCTGCTTTCTCAACTAATGGGCCAATATCCTGCACGCCCTCCGCAACTGTCCCACTGCCTTCTCTGTAGAGACTGACCCAAATTCCATCAGGAGCCTCTGCCTCTCCTTCAATATCTCCTGTCAAAATCTCATCCAACAGGTTTGCCCTGTCCTCCTGCTCCGCATTCTCCCTGTGCGCCTGATTCAACATAAACTCCACCCTGACTACAGCCGTAAGTGCCTCCCATCGCGTGGCAGCTATGACATCCCCGTGCAGTTCCACTCCACATAGCCCCGAATGGCAGTCACACCGCTCACACATCACCTCCATATCTAGCCTCCACTGTGACCGCTGGGCTTCCCCCTGAGCCACCCGCACATCTACCCAGTGCGATGTGTGGGCGGAAACCACAATCGTCGAATACTCTGGGTCAGCCACCCTGCCAGCAGCGCCTTGTACATCACAAAAAAGTCGATCTGGGAGTACACCCGGTGCACATGGGAAAGGTATGAGAACTCCTTCACCCTCAGCCTTCCAAACCTCCGTATCCACCACCTGCAGCCATTGCTTGAGGCCCGCCCCGCTATTCTCCGCCTCTGACCGGCCAAAGTCCCAACGATGTATTTCTAATCTGGTCCTGCCATTTGGGTCTGCGGCTGCCATAGATAGGGCCGGCCGATTGGAGGGCGGGGGACCTCATATGAGACTGAGCCTTTATTGTGTGGGCGGTCCGGGTCGGGCACGCGGCCAGGAAGTGCGGGAGGCCGTATCAACAGCTAGAGCTGCGAGCTCTATGACAGCTGCCTGTTAGCCCCCTACAAGACGGTAAATCTGTGGCCTTTTGACGGCAGTTTATCTGGTGTCAAAGACCACCGTTTTTGCGACGGCGTGGGGACATAGCCCCTGAAACGGAGAATCCAGTCCCTGTGTCTGAAAACTCACCGACTGGCAGCCCGAGAATAATACTCCACACTTCATCCCCTTCTCGAGCAGGGCATCCTAAATCCGGTTAACCCTGGCCCTCCTCTTCGCCAACTCTGCACCCAAGTCTTGGTAGACCCACAGCTCACTCCTTTCCCAGGTATACCTCTTGACCTGCCTCGCCACTGGTAGAATCTTTTCTTTATCCCAGAAGCGATGCAGGCGCACCACCATTGCCCTTGGTGGCTTGCCCATCTGCAGCCTCTTCCTCAGCGCCCTGTGCACTCGGTCTACCTCGAGGGGCCGAACAAAGGCCTCCCAAATCAACTTCTCCAGCATCCTTGCCACATACACAGTGGCCTCGGCATCTTCAATGCCTTCAGGCATCTCAGTAAGAAGTCTTACAACACCAGGTTAAAGTCCAACAGGTTTGTTTCAAACACGAGCTTTCGGAGCACGGCTCCTTCTTCAGGTGAATGGAAAGGCTTGTTCCAGAAATGTTTATATAGACACAGTCAGAGATGCCCCGGAATGCGAGCACCTGCAGGCAATCAAATCATCAAAGATGCAGAGAGAGAGGTAACTCCAGGTTAAAGAGGTGTGAATTGTCCCAAGCCAGTTCAGTCGGTAGGCCTCTGCAAGTCCAGGCTTGTTGGTGGGGGCCGAATGTAATGCGACATGAATCCCAGATCCCGGTTGAGTCCGCATTCATGCGTGCGGAACTTAGCTATAAGTTTTTGCTCAGCAATTTTGCGTTGTCGCGTCTCCTGAAGGCCTCCTTGTAGAATGCTGACCTTGGAGACGCGACAACGCAAAATTGCTGAGCAAAAACTTATAGCTAAGTTCCGCACGCATGAATGCGGACTCAACCGGGATCTGGGATTCATGTCGCATTACATTCGGCCCCCACCAACAAGCCTGGACTTGCAGAGGCCTACCGACTGAACTGGCTTGGGACAATTCACACCTCTTTAACCTGGAGTTACCTCTCTCTCTGCATCTTTGATGATTTGATTGCCTGCAGGTGCTCGCATTCCGGGGCATCTCTGACTGTGTCTATATAAACATTTCTGGAACAAGCCTTTCCATTCACCTGAAGAAGGAGCCGTGCTCCGAAAGCTCGTGTTTGAAACAAACCTGTTGGACTTTAACCTGGTGTTGTAAGACTTCTTACTGTGCTCACCCCAGTCCAACGCCGGCATCTCCACTTCAGGCATCTCAACAATCCTCACAGTTTGCCTCCTGAAGCGATTCCCCGAGTCCTCCATCTTCTACCCCAACCTGTTCTGATTCCCACATCACTCCCAACTCCACCACCAATGAGACCATCTGCCCCCCACTGCTTCCTCCACTTTCTGAATCGCCTAGCCCTGGGATTCCAGCCACTGCTCCACTTGTCGATCCCAGATCTCAGCGGCTCCACCACCGTGACCAGGTCCTCCAGGGCCTCTTTCCTCTGCTGCAGGAACTTGTTATTTAAGAACTTCGCCAGCTGCTCAGTCAACCACTGGACATGCCCCCCCTTGCCCTCCGCCATCAGTGGCACACCACAAAAGCTCTCCTGCTCAAACTGCACTTTCTCTTTTGTGCCGCTCCTCATCAGCTGATCCATGCACCAGCCACACCAGAGGAGTATTACCTTCCCCGGGCATGCCTGTATCTTTTTCCCTCAAATATCACAGGCTTAATGCGGGAAAAGAACAAAAATGTCCACCTTGAGTGGGAGCCACCAAATGCACGAGGACTCACTCCAGTCCTGATTTCTGTCATAGATCTGGCAATGAGTGCATGGTTTCCTCCAATGAGGTTGTGACTACATGGAGAGATATGTCTATCATATGGCTCATTTAAAAATAAAGTATTTTTATTCCACACATTTTACACATTTTACAATTTGCAACAACACCACAAACCCTCTGACACAACATCTTCTCCCTCCCTCCCTCCCTCCTTCCCTCAGCAATCAACAGTAACAAACTCCCCAAAATGCAAAATAAACAAACTCCAACAATTGTAGAACCCATCAACCCCACCGAGCAAATTTCACTTTTTTTCCAGGCCTGAAACTCCAACATGTCCCCCGCTATGTCCAGGCATAGGGTGAAGAAGCTGACCTCCGCCCCAACAAGACCCACCTACGAGTAATCAGTGAGGCGAAGGCTAAAATATCTGTCCCCGTACCCACCTGCAACTCTGGCCAGTCCAACGCCCCGAATATAGCTTCTTGGAGACTGGGCTCCACATCCACATGGAGAACCCCCGGAATGGGGCTGAACACTGTCCTCCAAAACCTTTCCAGCTTCGAACAGCTGGCCCATCCTAGACTTTGTAAGGTGAGCCTTTGTAAGGTCAGCTGTATCAGCTCCAGCTTCGCGCTCGAAGTTGAGACATTTACCCTTCGCAACACGCCGCACCACAATCCTTCCAGTGTTGCCCCCAACGTTTCATCCCACTTCGCCTTAACTTCCTTCATGTGGACCATGTCCTCCAAAATCTTCCCGTATGTTGTGTTATGTAATTTGGAATAAAACAAGCTGCCACTTGATGCAGTTTTGAGTAAAAGATGCTGCAGATTTTGAAGTGAGTTCATTGTGTTTTATTGAACTATGAGCACAGTTCTCAATGGGTTCGACTCTCTGCTAATCTAAATGTAGTAACTCAGTCTAACTGAACCAGCCTTGCTCTAAGCCATGTGCTGGGGTGTGATGCTGAGTATACGCCCTGTCTCACTCTGTAGATGTTGGTCTGTGGAAAGAGGCGGGGTGTGAATGCCTCATCCCTTTTATAGTGAGAACCACCCCTGAGTGTCCTGACTGCTCATTGGCCATGTCCTATTCTATGTGTTCATTAGCTGCATGTTTTCATATCATGACATCTCCCCCATTTTTAAAATGTTTTGTTGGTGTATGTGAATGTATTTACATGTGAATGAGTCTGTGTAACGTGGCTGACGGAGAACAACAGAACAGAGCAAACTGTTCAGGCCAAGTCTAGTCTCTGAGGCTTGCGTCTGGTCCTGGTTGACCGCCGGAGAGGTGGTGGAGGGGACGAAGACGCCTTTACAGGCAGGATGGAAGCCTGATTGGTGGCCTCGTGGTGCGAGGTATCAGGAGGTGGCAATTCAACATAAGGAAATGGAGGAGAAAGTAGTTGCGGGCAGGCAACTTTGTGCAGTGCCCGTCGATTCCTTTGCACGATGGAGCCATCAGCCATACGTGCAACACAAGAGCGGGGCACGGCCTGTCGAACAACGCCAGCCGGGGCAGACCACCCACCATCCGGTAACTTTATCCTGACAGTGTCTGCCGGGATAGCATGGCCAGATCGGTTGCATGGGCATCATAGCCCTGCTTTTGACGGTCCCTGAGCTGCTGCATCTTCTGCAGGACCGGATGATGATCCAGGTTGGGCAGGTGCATTGCTGGAAGCGTCGTCCGCAGGTCGCTGTTCATCAGGAGTTGAGCTAGCGACATGCCAGTGGACAATGATGTCACCCTGTACATGAGCAGCGCAAGGTGTGTGTCGGAAGCAGAGTCCGCGGCCTTGCAGATGAGCTGTTTCACATTGTGCGCTCCTTTCTCGACTTTTCCATTGGACTGCGGATAGTGCGGACTGGAGGTTACATGCTGGAAATTGTATGACCTGGCAAACGTGGACCATTCTTGACTGGTAAAGCACAGGCCATTGTCGCTCATGACGGTGATTGGGATGCCATGCCTTGAGAACGTCTCCTTACAGGCTTTGATGAGGGTCCGAGAGGTGAGGTCCGGGAGCTTCAGCACCTCAGGGTAATTCGAGAAATAGTCGATGATCAATATGTAGTGGCGACAATTCGCATGAAAGAGGTCAATTCCAACCTTGGACCACGGAGAGGTCACTATGTCATACTGTTGGAGCGTGTCCTTGCTCTGCGCTGGCTGGAACCGCTGACAGGTAGCACAGTTCAGGACCATGTTTGTGATGTCCTGGCTGATGCCGGGCCAGTAGACAGCTTGCCGGGCTCTGCATCTGCACTTCTCAACACACAGGTGTCCCTCATGAATCTGGCGCAGCACCAAGCTCTGGAGACTGAGTGGAATGACAATCCTGTCCAGTTTGAGGAGGATACCATCAATCACCGTCAGGTCACCCTTCACATTGTAAAATTGTGGGCACTGCCCTTTCTGCCAGCCATTGATGAGGTTGTGGATAACGCGCTGCAAGAAGAGGCCTTTGGCAGTCTCATCACGGATGTGAACAACCTTCTCATCTGTCGCCGGGAGAGAGCTAGCACGCAGCTGCACCTGCGATTCGATGTGCTGGATGATCTCCAGCAGCTCACTGGGCGAAGTGACGGAGCGGGAGAATGCATCAGCGATGATGAGCTCCTTGCCAGGTGTGTACACCAAGTTAAAGTCATACAAAGAACAAAGAAAAGTACAGCAAAGGAACAGGCCATTCGGCCCTCCAAGCCAGTGCTGACCATGTGCCCGACTAAACTACAATCTTCTACACTTCCTGGGTCCGTATCCCTCTATTCTCATCCTATTCATGTATTTGTCATGATGCCCCTCAAATGTCACTACCGTCCCTGCTTCCACCACCTCCTCCGGCAGCGAGTTCCAGGCACCCTACCCTCTGTGTAAAAACACTTGCCTCGTACATCTACTCTAAACGTTGCCCCTCGCACCTTAAACCTATGCCCCTAGTAATTGATCCATCTACCCTGGGGAAAAGCCTCTGACTATCCACTCTGTCTATGCCCCTCATAATTTTGTAGACCTCTGCCAGGTTCCCCTCAACCTCTGTCGTTCCAGTGAGAAGCAACCGAGTTTATTCAACCGCTCCCCATAACTAATGCCCTCCATACCAGGCAACATCCTGGTAAATCTCTTCTGCAAACTCTCTAAAGCCTCCAAATCCTTCTGGTAATGGCGACCAGAATTGAACACTATACTCCAAGTGTGGCCCAACTGAGGTTCTATATAACTGCAACATGACTTGCCAATTTTTATACTCAATGCCCCAGCCAATGAAGGAAAGCATGCCATAGGGGCTGGTTTACACAGGGCTAAATCGCTGGCATGGTTCAATTGCCGTACCAGCCTCCCCGAACAGGCGCCCGAATGTGGTGACTAGGGCTTTTCACAGTAACTTCATTTGAAGCCTACTTGTGACAATAAGCGATTTTCATTTCATTTTTCATTTCATATGCCTTCTTGACTACCTTCTCCGCCTGTGTTGCCCCTTTCAGTGACCTGTGGACATGTACACCTCGATCTCTCTGACTGTCAATACTCTTGAGCTTTCTACCATTCACTGTATGTTCCCTATCTGCATTAGACCTTCCAAAATACATTACTTCACAATTGTCCGGATTAAACTCCATCTGCCATCTCTCTGCCCAAGTCTCCAAACGATCTAAATCCTGTTGTATCCTCTGACAGTCATCATCGCTAGCCACAATTCCACCAACCTGTGTGTCGTCTGCAAACTTACTAATCAGACCAGTTACATTTTCCTCCAAATCATTTGTATATACTACGGATAGCAAAGGTCCCAGCACTGATCCCTGAAGCCCTCCAATTAGAAAAGCACCCTTCCATTGCTACTCCCTGCCTTCTATGACCTAGCCAGTTCTGTATCCATCTTGCCAGCTCACCCCTGATCCCGTGTGACTTCACCTTTTGTACCGGTCTACCATGAGGGACCTTGTCAAAGGCCTTACTGCAGTCCATATAGACAACATCCACTGCCCTACCTGCATCAGTCATCTTAGTGACCTCTTCGAAAAACTCTGTCAAGTTAGTGAGGCGCGACCTCCCCTTCACAAAACCATGCTGCTTCTCACTAATGCGTCCATTTGCTTCCAAATGGGAGTAGATCCTGTCTCGAAGAATTCTCTCCAGTAATTTCCCTGCCACTGACGTAAGGCTCACCGGCCTGTAGTTCCCTGGATTATCCTTGCTACCCTTCTTAAACATAATAACTAGGAGCAGGAGTAGGCCATCTGGCACCTCGAGCCTGCTCCGCCATTCAGTGAGATCATGGCTGATCTTTTGTGGACTCAGCTCCACTTTCCGGCCCGAACACCATAACCCTTAATCCCTTTTTTCTTCAAAAACTATCTATCTTTACCTTAAAAACATTTAATGAAGGAGCCTCAACTGCTTCACTGGGCAAGAAATTCCATAGATTCACAACCCTTTGGGTGAAGACGTTCCTCCTAAACTCAGTCCTAAATCTACTTCCCCTTATTTTGAGGCTGTGCCCCCTAGTTCTGCTTTCACCCGCCAGTGGAAACAACATGCCCGCATCTATCCTATCTATTCCCTTCATAATTTTATATGTTTCTATAAGATCCCCCCGGCAGCCTTCTAAATTCCAACGAGTACAGTCCTAGTCTACTCAACCTCTCCTCATAATCCAACCCCTTTAGCTCTGGGA